>NC_081843.1:97690469-98002759 GCF_963259705.1 Myotis daubentonii | reverse complement strand
ATGTCTCTTGGGTTTCTGAATGTCCTCTTTTGAAAGGTGTCTATTTAGGTCCTTTGCCCATTTTTTGATTGGATTGTTTATCTTCCTTTTGTTAAGTTGTATGAGTTCCCTATAAATTTTGGAGATTAGGCCCTTATCAGATATGTCATTGGCAAATATGTTTTCCCACACAGTGGGTTTTCTCGTTGTTTTGTTGATGGTTTCTTTTGCTGTGCAGAAGCTTTTTATTTTGATGTAGTCCCATTTGTTCATTTTCTCTTTAGTTTCAAGTGCCCTAGGAGCTGTATCAGCGAAGAAATTGCTTCGGCATATGTCTGAAATTTTCTTGCCTTTGGATTCTTCTAGAATTTTTATGGTTTCCCGTCGTACATTTAAGTCCCTTATCCATTTTGAGTTTATTTTTGTGTATGGTGTAAGTTGGTGGTCTAGTTTCATTTTCTTGCATATATCTGTCCAATTTTCCCAACACCATTTATTGAAGAGACTATCTTGGCTCCATTGTATGTTCTTGCCTCCTTTGTCAAATATTAATTGAGCATATTGGTTCGGGCCGATTTCTGGGCTCTCTATTCTATTCCATTGATCTATATGCCTATTCTTGTGCCAGTACCAGGCAGTTTTGAGAACAGTGGCTTTGTAATACAACTTGATATCTGGTATTGAGATCCCACCTACTTTTTTCTTTTTCAGGATTGCTGCAGCTATTCGGGGTCTTCTTTTATTCCAGATGAATTTTTGGAAAGTTCATTCTAGATCTCTGAAGTATGCTGTTGGTATTTTAATGGGAAGTGCGTTGAATTTATAGATTGCTTTGGGTAGTATGGACATTTTAATGATGTTGATTCTACCAATCCATGAACACGGTATGTTCTTCCAACTGTTTATGTCTTCCTCTATGTCTTTTTTCAACGTCCTGTAGTTTTCTGAGTAGAGGTCTTTTACCTCTTTAGTTAAGTTTATTCCTAGGTAGCTTAATTTTTTTGGTGCAATGGTAAACGGGATTGTTTTTATAATCTCTCTTTCTGAAAGTTCACTATTGGTGTATAGAAATGCCTCAGATTTCTTGGGGTTAATTTTGTATCCTGCTACATTGCCAAATTCATGTATTAAGTCTAGTAGCTTTTTGATGGAATCTCTAGGGTTTTGTATGTATAATATCATGTCGTCTGCAAATAAGGACAGTTTTACTTCCTCTTTTCCAATTTGGATGCCTTTTATTTCTTCTTCTTGCCAAATTGCAATGGCTAACACTTCCAGTACTATGTTGAACAGGAGTGGTGAGAGGGAGCATCCCTGTCTTATTCCTGTTCTTAGGGGAAATGGTGTTAGTTTTTGTCCGTTGAGTATGATGTTGGCTGTGGGCCTGTCATATATGGCTTTTATTATGTTGAGGTATGATCCTTCTACTCCCACCTTGCTGAGAGTTTTTATCAAAAATGGGTGTTGCCGAAACCGGTTTGGCTCAGTGGATGGAGCGTCGGCTTGCGGACTGAGGGGTCCCGGGTTCGATTCCGGGCAAGGGCGTGTGCCTGGGTTGCGGGCACATCCCCAGTGGGAGATGTGCAGGAGGCAGCTGATCGATGTTCCTCTCTCATCGATGTTTCTAACTCTCTATCTCTCTCCCTTCCTCTCTGTAAAAAATCAATAAAATATAAAAAAAAAAAAAAAAATGGGTGTTGAATTTTGTCAAATGCTTTTTCTGCATCAATTGATATGACCATGTGGTTTTTTTCTTTCAATTTGTTTATGTGATGTATCACGTTTATTGATTTGCGGATATTGTACCATCCTTGCATCCCTGGGATAAATCCTACTTGGTCATGGTGTATGATCTTTCTGATGTACTGCTGGATCCGATTTGCTAAGATTTTGTTGAGGATTTTGGCATCTATGTTCATGAGGGATATTGGCCTGTAATTCTCTTTCATTGTGTTGTCTTTACCTGGTTTTGGTATTAGGGTGATGCTGGCTTCATAGAATGAGCTTGGAAGTGTTCCTTCCTCTTGAATTTTTTGTAGTAGTCTGAGGAGGATAGGTTTTAATTCTTCCTTGAATGTTTGGTAAAACTCCCCTGTGAAGCCGTCTGATCCTGGGCTTTTGTTTGATGGAAGCTTTTTGATGACTGCTTCAATTTCTTCCATAGTTATTGGCCTGTTGAGATTTTTAGATTCTTCCTGATTGAGTTTTGGAATGTTGTATTTTTCTAGGAATTTGTCCATTTCCTCCAGGTTGTCTAGTTTGTTGGAGTAAAGCTGTCCATAGTATTTTTTAACAATCATTTGTATTTCTGTGGGGTCTGTTGTTATTTCGCCTCTATCGTTTCTGATTTTATTTATTTGGGTCCTCTCTCTCTGCTTCTTGGTGAGTCTGGCTAGAGGTTTATCAATCTTGTTTATCCTTTCAAAGAACCAGCTCTTGGTTTCATTGATTTTCTGTATTGTATTTTTGGTCTCTATGTCATTTATTTCTGCTCTAATCTTTATTATCTCCTTCCTTCTGCTCACTCTGGGGTTTTCTTGTTGCTCTCTTTCTAATTCTTTGAGTTGTAGAGTTAGATGATTTACTACCATTTTTTCTTGTTTTTTGAGATAGGCCTGTAGAGCTATAAACTTCCCTCTCAGGACTGCTTTCAATGTGTCCCATAGGTTTTGGATTGTTGTTTCATTGTCATTAGTTTCCAGGATGTTTTTAATTTCTTCTTTGATCTCATTGGTAACCCAATCAATATTTAATAGCATGCTATTCAGCTTCCAGGTGTTTGAGTATTTTGGGTTGTTTTTATTGTAGTTTATTTCTAGTATTATGCCATCGTGGTCTGCGAAGACGCTTTTTATGATTTCAATCTTCTTGAATTTGGGGATACTTTGCTTGTGACCCAATATGTGGTCTATTTTTGAAGATGTCCCATGAGCACCTGAGAAGAACGTATATTCTCTGGCTTTGGGGTGAAGTGTTCTGAAGATGTCTATTAAGTCCATCTGATCTAGTGAGTCATTTAGGATTGTTGTATCTTTGCTGGTTGTTTGTCTATAGGACTTATCCAGTGCTGTGAATGGTGTATTAATGTCCCCTACTATGATTGTATTGTTGTCGATCTCTCCTTTGATATTTTCCAGGAGTTTTTTTTATGAATTTGGGTGCTCCTACATTGGGTGCATATATGTTTACCAGGGTTATATCTTCTTGTTGTATTGATCCCTTTAGTATTATGAAGTGGCCTTCCTTATCTCTTGTTAAGGCCTTCACTTTGAGGTCTATTTTGTCCGATATAAGTATTGCTACCCCAGCTTTCTTTATATCCTGTGTTTTTAAAGGCACCATTGAAATTCTCAATAAATTTTTGTTACCTAAATCTGATTTCTAAAAAATTAGTCATCAAGAAGTTGGGATGATGAAAGGTACAGCTTTACTCATGGGCATACATAGGATACACTGCATATGCTAGACTCTGTCTCAGTGCAATCCCTGACTGCAAAGGTGTCAACTATGTCTAGTCCCTGTTTGGGCCCATTTTCAGCATTAAAACTTCATTAAGGAACATCGGTGTAAAATCCATAATTCAGATTTAACAATTATGAACATTTTGGCATATATCTATTTTAACTACATATTTTGATAAACACTTTTATAGAAAATCCCAAGTATGATGAAATTCGCCACTAAATAGTTTAGCATAAACCTCTAAAAAGTAAAGATATTTTCTTACAAGTTAAATGATTAGTCATTCTTTACCATCTAGCACTCTAAATAGAAATATGTCTCTAAATATATTTTTACATTTTTGTTACTTCAATCAGAATCCAGAGTCCCTGAATTGAACTTGATTGAGACGGTCTCTTAAACTTTAAGAAAATATTAAACCCTAATAAGGTGAAATTCTTAAATGAAATAAATATATCATTGTTCTATACCTGATGATTATGCTTAGCACTGTAACCTGGACCAGTGAAACTTTGTAAAGAAATGGCCCAATCCAAGGACTGGCATTTGGGAACCTCCACTCCACCCCACCAATAATTATCAAATAACTAGAGGCCTGGTGCATGAAATTTTTGCATGGCGCGGGGTCCCTCAGCCTGGCCTGCACCCTCTCCAATCCGGGACCCCTTGGGGGATGTCCGACCGGCAGTCAGACATCCCTCTCGCAATCTGGGACTGCTGGCTCCTAACCCCTTACCTGCCTGCCTGCCCGATCACCCCTAACCACTCTGCCTGCTGGCCTGATCGCCCCTAACCACCTCTGCCTCAGCCCCCGCTACTGTGGCTTTGTCCAGAAGGACATCGGAAGGGTGTCCGGAAGACGTCCAGTCTATCCAGCCTAATTAGCATATGACCCTTTTATTAGTAAAGATGAGCCTGAGGACAGACAGGGTGTGTTAGTTATTTAAGATCACACTGCTAAAAGGAGTCAATAGAAAGAGTGGGCAGAAATGCTGTCAGTATGGCCAGTCTTTAAAATAGTGAGCATTATGTAGTGTTTAGGTGTTTTGTTCAGGATATAAATACTTTTTCAAATATTACAGTTTCAGATATGATTGACAAAAGCAAGTAAATATAATTTACCAAAAATTACCAGCTACAAAATATCTCATAAACTCTATTGAGGGGGACTGAATCTTAGGTTTGAAATTTCATTTTATATTATCTAACCTAATATAACAATGGAGTTTTCAGAATCAAACCGTCAATCAAAGCGATGAACATAGGCATACACTAAATATTTTTCTGTTCAAAAAAGAATCTCCAATATGATAATGAGTACTGCTGGGTGCCTATCAGATTTGTCATTTATAAGCAATGTGCTGGCTGCAAATACACATATGGTATCATCTTCATGATTTTAAGAGTGCAAAATAACCAGAAGACATTCATATAAATTGCCTACTTCTACTACAATAAGCAAATCTCTATTTTTGACAGTCTTAAAGATTCAAGAAATTAATATAAGTATGTGAAATTAAAATCAATTCATGATTTGTACTGGGTAAAAATAAACATAATAAAATCTGCTTATGCTAAATAGATGCAAATGTTATATGTTTCTTGATACTTTATGGTTTTCAAAACTTCTGAAATAAGGAAAGTTAATTGAATTTAGTTGAATTGACATGGTATTACAATGTTATCAAGTAGATTTTGTTATCCAACTTTGAAAATCAAATACCAGTGGGATAAACGCAGCATCTAGGTAATCTCCCAAATGAAGGCTAATCCAAGAGAAAAAAAGTCATCTTCTATTTCTTTAATGTATTCAGCCTTTAAGCAACAGGTTTAATGTCTAACTGCATAAAGCAACAGTTTGACAGGAAACATCAAAACTTAAAGATCTTATGTCCTGTCTCAGTGTATCACTGGTGCTTATGATTGACATCAAACCAGAACTAAGTAACCGTTTATTAGTAGATCTGTCTTCCGCTCCGCACAAAGGCTTTCGTTGTCCTTGCACAGCAAGCAGGCCTAATAAATAAAACTTGCACCCATGCTAAAATTGGCCCCAGAATTTATCTTACCATTTTACAAAACAAGATGGATACACCATTTCTGCAATAAAGTTTCAGTAGAGAGCATTATGTTGCAGTATATTCTAGTTTAAAATACGGGAA
The DNA here is from genome assembly GCF_963259705.1 of Myotis daubentonii. Classification (NCBI taxonomy): domain Eukaryota; kingdom Metazoa; phylum Chordata; class Mammalia; order Chiroptera; family Vespertilionidae; genus Myotis; species Myotis daubentonii. Next base: position 97,997,156 of record NC_081843.1, on the reverse strand, counting down.
GCTGTATCAAAAGAGGTCCCAAATGTTTTTATGTCCCCATAAATATGTCTGTATTTGAATCTCAAAAGAAATGTGACTAACAAACGACTTATTTTTCTGGGATAAAATAGAAAGCACAGAGCAAGTAAAAAGAATAGGTTCCAAACAGGGCCAGTGGCAATGTAAGAGGAAGTTCTAATATTATAGCTAGAAAACCTAAGTGCAAATGCCCACTTGATCTAGATTGAATTGTTCAATAAGTTCTTCAATGAAGAAATGAGGATATTAATATCTACCTTATTAGGTTATGGCGAACATTCAGAGAGATAACTAACCTACACCGCAGTGTCTGTCACAGTGCATGACTTAATTATGCAATAACCCATAAGGTTGAATAATGTGACGAGATAAGCCACGGCCCCTCTTTAAAAATTCCAAACCACACACACACAAACACATACACATATAAAACACAATAAAAACATCTCAGGCCTGTTGTAGAAGATAAGTTCTTAGCATTTGAGTCATTTCTTGGCAATTACGCTTAGAGAGCTCTGAATCTTCACTGCAACACAGAATTGAATTTCAGAAGGCAGTAACAGATCACTAATACAGCAATAGCGAATGTTATAACCATTGGGCTTCACCAAAATAAGACCTTAAGAAAAGAGAACACGGCAATATTGAGTTTCTGTGATGGGCCGGGATGTGTGGCTGAGTGGTGAGCTGGAGGATAACTGTCAAAATGTTGGGAAGTTTAAGGTTGGGCAGCAGTATATGGAATTATGAAAATATCCATAGATTCATAACAGTGAATACAAAGGTGGTTATTTCCATACTACAGATGCTTACTATAGTTTGGCTTGGAGTTAATTCTATAAAATATATAATTAAACACATAACATGTAAGACAGAAGATGGATTATGCTTTTATAACACTGCCATAAAAATTCCCCCTCAGATTTTACAAACTTGATTTGGGTGACTATTCGTTATTGTGCATATCAATGACTGCATACTGTAATTAGGAAACCACCTACAATTGCAGATGTGTTTTCCTACTGATCTATATAGGAGTGTGATTTTTTAATATCTTTTTGTTGTTTTTATTTACAGAAAGCCCTTTTTAGTCACAGATCTATTGAAAATTTCATGAAAGGCATGCAAACTCTAGGCATAAAAAATGCATAAAGGAACACAATTTTGCTCATATTCTGAAGGGATTTACTATTAAAGTTCTAGGATTTTACTTGAAAGAAAGCAGGAAGCAAAGACCTGGAGAGCATTATGCTAAGTGAAATAAGCCAGTCAAAGAAAGACAAGCACCATACAAGTTCCCTCATCTGTGGAATCTAATGAACAAAATAAACTAATAAACAAAATAGAAACAAACTCACAGATACAGAGAATAGACTGACAGCTGTCAGAGTGGAACGGTTGGGGAGCTGGGTGGAAAAGGTGAAGAGTTTAAGCAACAAAACCACAACTCATAAACAGACATTGGTATTGGGATTATCAGAGAGAAGGGGTTTAGATAGAGAGGATAAAAGAGGGATATATGGTGATATAAGGAGACTTGACTTGGGGTGGTGAACACACAATACAATAAACAGATGATGTATTATAGAATTGCATACCTGAAACCTATATAATTTTATTAACCAACTAGAGGCCCGGTGCATGAAATTCGTGCATGTGGTAGGGTGGGTCCCTCAACCCAGCCTGCATCCCTCTCACAATCTGGAACTCCTAACCACTCACCTGCCTGCCTGCCTGATCGCCCCAAACCGCTCTCCCCTGCTGACCTGGTTGCCCTGAACTGCCCTCCCCTGCCAGCCTGATCGTCCCTAACCACCTCTGCTTCGGCTCTCACCACAGTGGCTTTGTCCAGAAAGATGTCTGGATGGATGTCTGGAAGGTGTCTGGTTTAATTAGCATATTACTCTTTTATTAGTATAGAATATCATCCGACTATATTCAATATTTTTTAAAATATGAAGAAGATAATAATGAATTCAGAATTAGAAAAAAACATTGATTCTAAATACCAGAGTGCCTTGATGATGCTATATATCTGCATGAATAAATTATATATATCCCAATATTGCTGATGGTTAACAGCAAAGAGTTTGTGCTAGAAGCACTCACAATCTGTCTAGGTTTAGCTGCCTCATCAATAAAATGAAGAAAATAAAATTGGGTTATTCTGAATATTAAATGAAATTGTATCTCAATCATTTAGTATCTGGCTTAGAGTAGATATCAAATAATTTATATGCATAAAGTGAAAGTATCCAGCATTTGGAAACTTTTTTTTTTAATTAAGCAAATATCATATGGTAGGCTAACCAGCTACTTGACACCTGAAAACTCAGCTCTGCTTCAGGAGCTTAGGTCAGCCTCCCCTGACATCCTTCTGGTATTCTCCCTATCCTCTCATCCAGTGAAGCCATGTCAATCAAAGTTCATTCCTTCACAGTCAATGCCTTCCCAACCATCTGGCCTCACAATTTGTTAATCTAATAAGCTAGTTTGTGCTAATGAGTCAAAAGTCAAGATGTTTCTTCCTCAGCTATCACCAAACCTCTGCTCTTTGAGACTTCTTTGTGCCTTTGAGGAGGCATCTTCTATTAAAAGAGCTCTTCACCACGTTCATCCCTTAGTTCAATTCAATAAACATCAACGAACCTGTTTTATGCCTAGTATTTAATGTGCTTTACTCAGACTGGAGGCAGAAAGGAGAACTATAAACACAAATACCTTAAGGCCACTCTCCTGAATACAATCAGTTAACTATAGTTCTGAACATAAAAGACTTGGTAATAAGGGTTTATAAGAGGTGAGTCAAATAAGTTTTTTGGGGTTTTTTTGGAAAAGAAAACTTCTGGTAGTTTAGGTTACAGTGTCAATCTATATATATAAAAGGCTTATTTGCAAAGTGTCTCCTTGGGAGTTTGACATGGAGACCAGGAGTTCGATCACTCGCTATGACGTGTGCTGACCACCAGGGTGCGCGTGGGATGAAGGAAGGCCCCAGCCGTCAGCTGGAATCGCCTGATTGGCCCTGATTGCTGGCCAGGCCTACGGACCCTACCCATGCAGGAATTTTGTGCACTGGGCTTCTAGGAATTACACAAACAAAAATTAATTAAAATGGAAAGTAGAATATTTAGAAAAGGAAAAGTTTAAGATAATGTACAGTTAAAGAAGGCATTATGCTTCAAAAGATTCACTCATTTGTGAAATAATTCTTTATTTTATCCCCCCCAAAAGTATAATTATGTATTTATAAGTATACACTAAATGCTTTTCTTGGATTTATATAAATTAAATGTCAAGTGTGTGATCACTAAATTGAAAATTTGTCTTTTGAGGTTATTTTTTTTAAGAAGTTGAAGCATTTGGTGAGATGAAATATTAAAGTGATAGCTTTAATGCAGACTGGAAGAAAGCTTCTTTCTTTCAATAAGATGTTTTAGTTAATGACACTATTGAGGGAGCAATAGGGGTAAACATTTAACTTTAAGCAACATGAATAATGCTGTTTATCAACAAAGTGAAAGAAACTTCAAAGTACATAATCACATTCTTCCTCATAAACTGCCAGCTTGATTCTGTCTCCCAGAGGAGAGAAAGTGCTCGGAAGTCTATGAAGGCTATGCGACAAGAGAAAAAATTCATCCTAGAGGCATTGCACAAACTTTCCTTGCCATGGACGCTGACTTCCTAACAAATGGCAGCACATGTAATGAGAAAGTTGAGGTCCCTTTTCTTTAACAGGGGATCCAAACCTTTTCTTGAGCTTCCTTCTTCTTCTTTCTAAAGAAAATTTAGAAACAACTACAAAAACCAGCTTAATATAAATGTACCTTTGCTAGTTCGAGGACATATGAATAGCATGCCTATAAGAAAGAACTCCAATTTGTATTAGGGAAAATAATGGGATAGTGATATTAAAAAAACAAAGATTTCAAAATACAGAAGAAAATTAATCTGCTAAACCTCGAAATATCTCAGTAAAGCTATAAAAAATTTTAAGAGAAACCAGGTGACCATGACATATAATATATATTTAATATGTAGTAAGGCATTTTAATATAAAAATTGCACAGAAAATTGTACCTTATAATTTGCTTTTTGATTGGTGATCTATTTTCTTTTTATGTATTGCTGAGATTGGATTCTGAAGCAGAAAAAATATGAAAAAATTATCACTCATATCATATAAATATATGCACAGTTAAAAATAATATAAAACATAGTTAATATAAATTTCTCTATATCACTCAAGAATCCTACTCATAAAAACATAGTGGAAGATGAATAGCAAATATACTTTCTGAAGAGGAAAATATTGAGTGGCTTGAACTCAATATTTTTATTTTAGGGCATTGTCTTTTGAAACAGAAGCGCCAATGGAATCTCAACTCTTCTAGTTGTCACCTGTACGATTTTAGACAACTTAGTTATGTTCACTGAACTACTGTTACTTCAACTGACTAAGAAATATAATATGCCCTTGATATACTAGGCCTGAGTATTGAGTGTTATAATCCATTTAAAGCATTTAGCATTGAGCCTGATACACAGTTAATATTAAAATATAAAGTATTAGTAATAATTTTAAATGGAAATAAAATAAGATATTTCAATCAAGAAGTATATAGTCCTAGAATTTTGACAATTTGGATATTTGAGTAAACTAATAACATTTTTATATTTTATAATGTGAACACCATAACTTCAGCCATATTGAAGATTTAACATTGAAAAGACAATATTGAAAGAAGCCAAATAAAAGATAAATGTGTGATCTCAGAGAGTAATGAAGGATTTTCAGAACCTAAAAGCAAATGGCATAAGTTTTATTCTTATACTTAGTTAAAATCAGCTGAACAAATCCTTAGCTGACGATTTCTAAAATTGATGAAAATGACATTTATATGGTCCAAACAGATGTCTCAAATATGTTAGGAAGAGAACAGAGATAAGTTATTCACTCAGCAATTATGTGCTGAGTACCTATTATGTTCTCATCTATTATTTGTCCTGGGGATACAGCAGAGGACAAAAGAGATGAAAGCACCTGCCCTTCTGGTGCTTACATTTTGGAGGATCAGAGGGATGGACAGACAAAAATAAATGCCCAAATGCATAAGTATGTATTGTATGTCCTCATAAATGCTATAAAAATAAAGACAGAAAAGGATTGATAATTTTATATTTATCCAAGATGTTGTGACATATCAAGATAGAGGTCAATGTCATTCAGGAGAAAAACGAGAATATTTGGCAATGTACAGTGAGTCTGGAAATGATCAACTATGGATGGGGTATAAAAAAGTGAAAGTTGCCCTAACCGGTTTGGCTCAGTGGACAGAGCGTCACCCTGCAGACTGAAAGGTCCTGGGTTCGATTCCAGTCAAGGGCATGTACCTTGGTTGTGGGCACATCCCCAGTGGAGGGTGTGCAGGAGGCAGTTGATGGATGTTTCTCTCTCATCGATGTTTCTAACTCTCTATCCCTCTCCCTTCCTCTCTGTAAAAAAAAAAATCAATAATATATATATTTTTTTAAAAAGTGAAAGTTAAGAAGTAAACCTTTTAAGATCAGGAGTGTGAGAATGAGAAATTATTGAGAAAGGAAAACTAGGAATATGTGGTGTGATGTTTCTGGAAGCACTGTGAAGAAAAAGAGATGATGTAGTTTGGATCTATCTATTGAAACAGGAACTTTTGGGGGTAAAAAAAGACAGGTTTTAGGAAATTTTAGAAATTTGGGAAATTAAGGGGACCATGGGGGAAGCACAGGGCTGCAGAGCAACAGAAGGTATATTTCCATAGAATGGGGGAGCTGGAAAGCTGCAACACATTTCCATAGAATGAGGGACCTGGGAACAGCCAAGGGTCTATATTTATAAAATAAAGAGAAGGAAGCCCTTTATCCAGAAGGAGAAGAAGAAAGTCCAAAGGGAATAGGAACACATTAAGGAAGGAAGTAGGAAGAACCTCAGATGTCCCATGTGAGGTCCCACCTTTGAGCCCAGGAGTTACTATAGTAACCAGTCCAAGGGAATAGTGACCAGTCAGAGGGGATATCAAGGCACCAGGATCTGCAGCCTTTATAAGCCATAGGGAAAAGGAACCCAGTGGAACTCTTTCCCCCTCCCCACATGGGAGTCTGTACTTGTTCTTTCATAAATTTCCACCTTTGCCATACCACCTTCTGTTTGTGGATTCATTCTTTGACTCCAGCGGACAAAGAATATGGGTTCCAGTCCAGGGGAACACCGCGTGTTCCATTCCGAAAATTCCATATCACTATCATCCATCTATCATCTATCTATCTCAGCAATAATCTCAGATTTCTTTAGAATTCATATTACTCAGAAGCTCAGGCTCCCTAGGCTGCCTACATGAGTGTTTTCTCATGGTTATTTTTGAAATTCTGACCTTTTCAGTATGGCTTTTTCTAAAATAAGAGGTAAACAGAACCTCATGTAACCAATTTCTACAGTTGATTTTAGGAACTAGTGGTGGTAGGGTGTTTAGGTGTCCTGTTATAGGAACTAGAATGACTCATTTTTGTGCATGATGCATGTGACTCCTGCTACTCATTTGCATGATTTGAGCTGAGGAGAAGCAAGGAGTTCCATGGGGTAATTCTTAAGAGTTGGATAATTTGAATATTCTGCTACTGCACATATAGTTTCTGAAGTCAGATCACTTGCATAAGAATTCAACTTATGCACATACTAGTTGAATGACTGTCAGCAAATTAGTTACCTTTTCTGTTTTGGTAAACCCTGATTCTTTTTTTAATCATCATCTAAGGATATTTTAGCATTGATTTTTAGAGAGCGGAAGAGAGAGGGAAAGAGAGAGAAATATCAATGTGAGAAAAACACATCGATTAGTTACCTCCTGCACGAGGTGCCCTGACCAGAGAGGAGCCTGCAACCAAAGGGCAGTGTGTGCCCTTGACCGGAATTGAACCTGGGACACTTCGGTCCCAAGGCTGAAGCTCTATCCACTGAGCAACCGGTTAGGGTGGTAAACCCTGATTCTTTGACCTAGAGTCTACATTGAATGACCTTAAACTAATCAACTACATGAGCCTGTTGAGTCATGGACATAAGTAAAAATGTGAAACATTGATATGTTCTGGTGTTAATTAATGAGGGAATTCCCACAGTAATAATTTGAAATTCAGGCAAAGATTTACCCACAGAAAAATTTATTACAGAAATATCCATTAGAGAATATTTTGTGATAAAGAGAAAATTTAAAAATATATAAAATGCTCAAAATTAAAGCATGGTCATATGTAGCCAATAAAATTATATCTGTGAAAATTTTTGAGGACATGGGGGAAATATGTCTGATATAATACGAAGCAAGTATACATAAATATTACATAGTTAATCCCTACAAATATATATTATTTATAAAAGGAAGAAAATGCTCCCAAAATGTCAGGGGGGAAAATGGATGAAGCATCAAAGAAAAGAGAAATGGGAAATAATATTGGAACACGGCAAAGTGAAAAGAGGATTGTTTTTTAATCTAAAGCCAGGTCCCTAATTTAAGATTATATTTTCTGAAAGATTTTATTTCATCATTTGTTTCCTAGTTTAAATTATTGTTATAACTCTTAGTACCTAATTACATGTATGAATAATTTAAAAACAGTATTATCTCTCTGATCAAATAATTCAGTTCAGGGGTAAAATATTCTGATGTATTAAATTACCAAATATATATAAATATCAATGGGAAGGTGACATGTGGTATGCATATGAACGAAGAGGGAGCAGGAAGAGTTGGAAAAAATCATTATTATATGTATCATTATTACTATAAATGGAAGAACAAATGGCTATGCTAATTACGGTGATAGCAATCAATACTTTGCAGAAAGGAGGAATAAGTATCACTCTGTTAACAAAGGTTCTCTATTACATACTTGTTTGTTAGGCAAGGAAGACTGAAATGGAAAAAAAATTAATTCCATGCAATAAAGCAGTTCATTAGAGAGGAGAATTGGAAATATAATGTAGGTGTGTGTGTGTGTGTGTGTGTGTGTGTGTGTGTGTGTGTACAGAGACAGACACAGACAAACATTAACATTTTTCAAGACAAAAATATCTCTATGCAGACATATAAAGAGAACTAGTACATTGGTAGGTGTTGACATAGGTGTAACTATAGAGCTGCATCAAATTAAAAATAATAAGACAGCCATAGAAATGGGTGAAAGTCTGAGAGAGAAAGAAGAGAGGTTAGTAACATTTTCTTAAGTGAAATTCCCCTTTTAAAGGGAGGCAGAAGATAGAACGGTAAATCTGAGAATAAAATAAACACATTTATCTCTAGGAAAGCAAACCTGAGAGTCAAAGTAACTAGTCCATTTGAGAACTCAAGTAGGTCAGATGCTACCTAGATTTATAGCACCCTGTACTTTATCAATACACTGAATGGTAAACATTAAAAATTATTTACTTGTATATATTTTAGTTCATTCATATGTATGCTCAATAAATATTTATGGCCGATTTAATATGTACCAGCCACGATGACTTGACCTGTATATACAAGGAAGTCAAGATAGCATTCTTCTTCAAGGGTATCACAATGTCATGGTGATAAAGCAGCAAACCACAAAATACAATGTATAAATTGCTGCAGGAAGAAATGTTAGGGAATACTTCATGGACCTGTTTCCCCTAGAAAGGCAACTTATCAGATGGTTGAGAAGTTTTCATAATACGAAAGCACATATACAAGAGCAATATTTTTCATCTATATTTTTTTTCAACAGAGGAGAAAAAGATAGCGGTAAAACTATTTCCTCATTAATTACTCTCTCATTTCATTGAGAACCATCTCTATTGGTTTCAGCCAGCATTTCAATAACTGTTTAAATAGCAGAATGGGCAAATCTACCAAGTGGAAAGTTGTGTTTGTAATGTTAAAACTGCACCTAAACGTGAATAAATTAAGGCTCTATTTAACTTCTAAATGAATAATTCAAATATTATGTTGAATCTGCAATAATCCATTAAGCAATTCATAAACAAATTAATTGTGGTAATCATGGTTATAGTAGATTTTAATTATATTTCAATGCATACTCAGGCTCTTTGATGTGAATGTTGGTTATTATTATTATCATACTTATGCCCAATGTCATAACTATTAGACAGAAACAGAGCCCTAAATACTAGAATATCCAAGAGATGGCTGTTGGCTGGTTTGGGGTCTAAAGGTTTCAGAAAAAGCTTGCATTAGTCATCAAAGTAAACTCCAGGTATTTTGATCCTGAGATCAAGCCCCAGTTGAAACCTTGATGTTAACTATGGAAATCTGGGAGGAGCCTGCAATCAAACCTCGGTCAAGGGTACATGCCGTTGCCCGGAATGTGTCCTGGGATCCTTTGGTCCTCAAGTCCTTAGCATGGTATTCCACGGTTGCCTGGCCAGAGAATCCAGTCAAACTATGTCCAGAAACTGATCCATGAAGCTTTGCGAGAATTTATTGCAAATAATAAACAAATAGAGATTTGGTACTTGGAAATGAGGTGCTACTGCAACAACAAAAATTACTTGAGAAAAAAATGTGTGAGTGGTTTTGAAACTAGGAAATTAGTGGAGAATAAAATAATTTTAAGAAATACGAGAAAGAAAGCCTAAATCCCCATGAACAAACTGTTAGATATCCGGATTTGGAAGATGCCACCATGAAGGATTCAGAAGAAAGTGAGGAACATATTACTAAAAACTAGATAGCAGGAGGTCCCTCTTACACGGTGACATAGCCAAACTTATTATGCATTTACACATGAGGATTCTATAAGAATATGATACATAGTGCAAATCAGGTAGCTGGGTATGTTATGTATCTTTCTGGACTAAGGAGAGAGAGGCAGAAGTATAGGACGTCAAAGAAAAAGTCGAAAATTTAGAGGAGAAAGAGCAAACATGTGGTAAAGAACTTCTTGCAGTGACAGCCAGCAACAGTGGAGAGTCTAACTTAGAGATTTTGCTAGGTTCCCTTCCGTCTCCCACACATAGTTCTTATTATACTAAGGCAGCGGTTCTCAACCTGTGGGTTGCGACCCCTTTGGCGGTCGAACGACCCTTTCACAGGGGTCGCCTAAAACCATCCTGCATATAAGATATTTACATTACTATTCATAACAGTAGCAATATTACAGTTATGAAGTAGCAACAAAAATAATTTTATGGTTGGGTCACAACATGAGGCACTGTATTTAAAGGGCCAGAAGGTTGAGAACCATTGTAAGGCGGTAGCTCTCTTTCCCAAGCAGGCTTTTCTATTCACATTCCTTCAGGGAGGTAAAAGGACCTGCTCTAGTTTTTCTTCTTAAAAATAGCCAGCTTAAAAGAATTAATATCCCCAAAAAGTCGTATTTTGTTGTCAAACTCTGTTCTCCTCACCATGTTTCGTTAGAACATGAGTATCACCTTTAAAAATCGAGGAAGATACCTGGGTGACAACCAGCAAGAAGATGGAAATTCCAGTCCTACAATCTCAAGGAACTAAATTCTAAAAAAAAAAAGGTGGGGAGGGCGCTTAGAAGACCCTGTGACTCAGATGAGAGCATAGTCCCCACCAACTCATTGTTCAGCCTTTTGAGAGCCAGAGAGCCCAGGCCTGGGCCCCTGATACACTGAAACTGTGAGGTAACAAGTAGATAGTTTAATCTACTAAGTCTGTGGTAATTTGTTACACAGCAATAGAAAACTGATAAACCACCCTCAAAGTGATACTAGGAATCAGTCAACTTCTGATTCAGCTTTTTGATTTATATTGCTAAATGTAAATGTGCTTATTTCACCAACCTCAAAAGGTCTTTTTTCTTTCTGTATTATCCTTTGTAGAATGTTAATAACTATCAGTAGAACTGTTTTTTTGTTTTGTTTTTTGTTTTTTTAAGTTCAGGTATCTTATTTTAAGATCAGGTATCTTAAATGTTTCATTAAAAAAGTACACAGGAAAATTGAAGGTTTAGAGAAACTTAGCAAGAAGTTTGAACAAATAAAGCATTTGAATTTAAAATAAGATCATATTGCTTATAGAACACTATTTGCATTGATGATTAGAATTCATCCTTTAACACTTAGAATTTACTAGTAGAATTCAACTTTATTTCATAACTAAGGATTGCTAAGAGAAAATAGCCATACTCTGTGTGGCTTGGCTTTGCACTTGCAACATAATAATGTTTAAAAAGAACATTCTTACTCACATTGGAAAGTCATTAGCAACAGAACCTCACTACATAATAAACTTACTGGTGAAATGAATACATAATCCTTGCTCCTTGATACAAGGTGCCACTTGTTCGTTAGCATAAGGGTCATTTGTCAGCCAATTTTGTTATTACCCTGAAAGAACATTGTTGTTAAATTTTGATAAAGGGGAAACCATAAATTGGGACTTTTAATGGTCATTATCTTCATTAGCTAATGAGATGTGCTAATTATATTCTTAAATGACAATGATTTAGTAGCCTTGGCATAAGGGCTCACCAAGCAATAACTAGGCTGGTTCCCTTCAATGTGTTTTTGCAATGTTGGAAGAGACATAATTACTGAGAGTAATAATTATGTATAATATTATTCATTAAAATGTCTGTCTATGTTATGCCAAATTTATGTTGTTTTTCTATATGATGTATTTGCATAGAATTTAGGGTATTGAGAATGTGAAAAAACAATTTCCTAAAGACTGTACTTTTTTTCCTTTTTGTTAATCCTCACCCAAGGATATTTTTCCATTGATTTTTAAAGAGAGTGGAAGGGAGGGGAAGAGACAGAGAGAAACATCAATGCGAGAGAGACATCCATTGGTTGCCCCGTGCACAAGCCTGGACCAGGGGCCGGGGATTGACCTTGCTGTGGGGATCAACCCTGCAGCTGAGATACATGCCCTTGACCGGAATCGAACCTGGGACCCTTCAGTCCTCGGTCTGAGGCTCTACCCACTGAGCCAAACCAGCTAAGGCAAGATATCCTTCTTTAAGTGTGGTTACTAGACTCCTGGAAACCCCTGGGATCCTATCAGTAGGTTTGTGAGGTCAAAACTCTTTTCATAGTAATTAAATGTTACACTTACTGTTTTCAGTGGCATTGATAGTAAAATAATAATAATAATAATAATAATAATAATAATGGTAGGTAAAAAGACCCCTACAAGTCCACCAATAGAAGAAGAACAGGATTCAGTTGGTTAGAAACCACACACATATTCATACTATGGAATGTAATTTTAATGTGGCAGAATTATGTAATATAATCTATAAAGCAGTGAAAGTTCAAGAAATATTGCTACATATGTCAACTGTAATAATATCAGCATAAGTTCATAAAGAAAATATGTATAAAAGATAAAGATGTATAAGTTTCCTATATAGTTTTGTAAACCTACAGGGAATAGCACATACATTTTAAAAATGTGTTTTTATTGATTTCAGAGAGAGGAAGGGAGAGGGAGACAAGGATAAAAACATCACTGCTGAGAGAGAATCATTGATCAGCTGTTTCCTGCATGCCCCTACTGGGGATCAAGCCTTTAACCCAGGCGTGTGCCCTGACCAGGAATCAAACCATGATCTCCTAGTTCATGGGTTGGTGCTCAACCACTGAACACCACCAGCTGGGCTCAAAGACATTTTGACACATAATTCAGCTTACTGATTACTCTGCTGAAGAGAAATGGGAATGAAATTGGAGAGTGACCTATAGAGATTCAGCAGCTCAGTGGATAAAGAAATTACAATTTTGCTCTTCTTTATTCATTACAGCTTTTAAAGTATTCATTTTAGGTATTAAATATTTTATTTAAAAGTTGATAAAGGAGTGAATAAATGATGTGGTTTAAATATGGACACACATGTTCTGCATCAATAATGTCTAATGGTGCTATACGTGATACACTGGCCGCTCTCTTGCTATGGGTATGAGATGCCATAGAAATGATAACAAGGCGTCATAGAGTGTAATGGGCCACTGTTCTTCATCTCCAGAATTGCATGTCCTTTCCTTAGCAGAGAACACTGTGTAGGTTCTATTTTCTATCTGGAAGAAAAGTGCAGCCAATAGTTTTTCTTTTGCTTTTTTCTTTCTTATTGAGTTTCTATAACCTATAAAGGTAATATTCTGTCTAAAAGTAAAAATAAAAAATGAAGTAATGCTTTAAAATTACATTGTTCAAAAAGAATGACATAAGTATGTACAGAATCAGTTCACAATGTTCTCCATGTAAGTTTCCCCAGATCTTAAAACTTATTTTGATTCCAAAATATTTCAGTCAAACTGAATCTCATTTTTAGGTGGAGAGAGAAGGTAATTTTGATAATGAATTTTAAAGCTGGAAAAATAAGAAAACTTTTATACCATTAGGTAGAAAATACATTTGTAATGTTCACAAAAGTCACTTTTAAATTCATTTTTTGACTTTCTGTGTGAGTCTTGAGTGAAGGACACAGAAAGACATTAAAAGTATTCTCCATTAAATTTCTCCTTTTCTGTCACATTTAAGCATTACTCAGATTTTTTTTTCACTGAAATTCAGACAATAAGACCTTATGCATGAAAATTATAGTCCCAGAAAAAAAAGACTTCAAAGAATAAAATTTATGCATTTGTTTTCTTGGTCTAGCCAAAAAATGTTCCCCAAATTAATAATTTTTTTTTAAAAAAGGAACAAGTACTCCTTATTTCCTTAGTTACTTCCTCTTATTTTCTCAGTTATTTTGTAAATATACCAGTTATATTTGGAATTTAATCCCAGTGTTACTACAAATGTTACTCATATTTTTTTCTGGATATTTCTCATGTTTCTACTGGATCAAAAACCATCCATCTGTTTGTCCATATGCTGGAGAATGAGATTTGATAATTTTAGTCACATTTGAGTTATTTTACTGTCTCCTACTGCCCGAGGAAAAGGTCATGATTCATTTAATTTTCTTTACTTAATTATAAAAATATAAACATCTATCATATGTAGAATCAATTGTATATTAATCCTACTGTTTCAAAAGCAAGTCATTATAACATGCCTTTTTAAATGTAAATATTTTAAAACAATAATAGCAAAGCAAAATGCTCAAAAGGCAACCATTAAACTAATGCTTTATAAAAGACTCATTATTATTTTAATTTAATATAATATTTTGCCTGGGCTATTTAATGCTAATTGCAGATGTGATAATCCTCAAGATTAAATGCTACAACCAAATCATCAACAAATATTCAGTGAAATAATGAATACTGCCAATGATGATACTGCTTTCCTTTTTTTCTTGTTTACAGATTGAGTCCTTAATCAAAAAGTGCTTTAAATTACCTCAAGGAGTTAAAATTGTAATTATTAACATAATTATGATACAACCAGTTCAGCAGGTAAAGTTTAGTTGTGACTGTTAGTATCTAACAAGAAATGTAAATATTAATTAACTATGAAAATATTTAATAGTGTATGTATCACTATAATATCAAAATTATTACCACCTTTTATTATGCTTATTCTCAAAGAAAGACCTTGATCTCCCTTAAATCACTTAAATTTGGTAATTAATAACATGCCTATTTTATTTGTCTCTGTAATATATTAAAAATTAGACATAAGAACAAGAAATTTGATAACATAGGAAAATCTTGTTAGCTAGATAACATTTTCTGAGTGACCAGATTGAGTATTCAACAATGAACTATTCTAAAAAACTCATACGTAACAGCGTAAGTCTCATATTTTAAAAATTTAAAATATTTGGCATTAAAAATGTGTGGCTTTACAATGACACATGACATGTGCATCTTTGACAGGCAGAAGGCTATTTCTATGCACAGCCTGAATGTGAGTTGAGATATTCATCAGGCAGAGTCTAAATTCTTCATTTCACTGATTGACAAATCTATTGGGATGTCTAGTTCTCCTAAGAATGATTTCCTAGTGATAAGGAGAAAGATATGAATGAAGGAAGATTCATATCAGGATATATTAAGTCAAGAGAAAAAGGTCCAAGGAAAACAGAAGAAATTCCTTCTTTCCTTCCTTTTGGAATGGTAATTGTGTTTTGCCTTTTGTGGGAGGAAAAACCAAACACCCTTGAGAAAAATATATCTTTAAGAACAGCTGTGGAGTTTTGTAATTAACTGGATATATCCTATTTCTATTTGTCAGAGAAACATTGAGAATGAAAATACCAGTTTAAAATGGCCAAGGAAATAAAGTGTAGGAGGGATGCAAGAGATTGTAGAAAGGAAAAAAAAAAATATGGACTTAATTCAAAATTGAGTGGGAGAGTGTCAAAACTTTTGTAAATTTATAGAATATTTTTAAAGTTTTTAAGAAAGTTAAGATTACATTTATATTACATCTATGCATTAAAAATTAATAAAACTTAAAAGAAGAAAATAAGTATACTGATAGATAATTTGGACAATGGATGAAAAGGTATTATTGTTATAAAGTGGCAGAGAACTTGATTAAATTGTGTTTATGTCCTAGTGTTTTGTGAGAGATACATCTTGTGAGTCATGAATTTGGATATTTGGCTGAGGAAATATCTAAGCAAAGGATTAAAAGTGTGGTTGGATTCTCCTGAAAGCTTTTTTAAAATGACAGAAGAGATAAAAGTTTTAAAAATGGAATTGTTAATCAAAAGGTAAGCAGAATTTTAAAATTTGGAATATAAGAGAAAGTATATCAGAAAGAGAATTCTAGGGGTGTGGCCAAGTGAACATTTGATAAAGATATTGATTTGGGTGTGAACATAAAACTTAATCAGACATTCAGCAGAAAAATAAACACTTTGAGTTAAAGGGGAAGGAGACAGAAATGTTTCACTTAGATCTTGCAGGAGGGAACCACAAAGTTTCTTGGCAGCAAATGTGTACTATTTTTCAAGACAAGGTAAGAAGGACCCCAAAGATGATTCAGTGATCATCAGGGCTGTCTCCTCAGTTTCAAAAGTTTCTACAGAGCAAAATAATAAAAATAAAAAGGCAACCAATGGAATGGGAGAAGATATTTGCATGTCATATATCTGGCAAGGGGTTAATATAAAACCTAAAAAGAACTGATACAACTCAATAGCATATACCAAACAATTTGATTCAAACAGACATTTTTTTCCCAAAGAAAACATACTAATAGCCAATACATACAGAAAAAAAGTGCTCAACACCATTAATCATCAGGGAAATGTTAATAAAAACTACAGGGAAATATCACCTCACACATGTCAGAAAAGCTATTGTCAAAAAGACAAGGGATAAGTGTTAGGGAGGATGATGAGAAAAGAGAATTCTTGCACACCATTTTGGGGAATGTAAATCAGTATTGCCACAATGGAAAACAATATGGAGGCTCCTCAAAAAGTTAAAAATGCAACTACTATATTGAGGAGACAGAGGAAAGCTAGATAGACAGGGACTGGGACAATGGGGGTGGGGAATAGAACCAGGAACCCAACGAGGTGGAGTTCCTAAGGTACCCTAACTGGGTAGGGAAGGAAGGGCACAGACAAGAGGCATGAGCTTTAAAATGTATTAATGTTGCTAAGAGAGGCAGCCTGCAGCTAAACAATCACAAGGTAGTAAAACATATAAACCAATCCCAAGGATGTTGCTAAGGCAATATTCTTTGAAAGGACCAATCAAGAACTAAAGAGCATATATACAAAAAAAGTGTGCCCATTTCCCCTTCTCTCACCCCAGCATGCCAGATTCTTGGATTGATGGCAGGAGATGCACTCCCCTGTGCCCACATGGCTTATGGCCATGTGGGCCTCCACACATGGACTATTAGACCTTAATTCGCTTGGATACTAAACTATTCCCAACTGCAACATGGAAAGGAAGCTCTGGACACTGGCCTGCTCCTGGAACCCCAGCTGTACCTTTTCCAGGACTGGCTTGTCTCAATAAATTTCACTTCTGTTTACAGTTTTTGTCTGACTTCATTCTTTGATTTCTCGAGGCAAAGAAACCAGACTCAAACCCCACATTTTGGTTTTAATATGACCCATAAACCCCACTGCTGGTTATATAGGCAAAGTAAATGAATACAGATTCTGGAAGAGTTATGTAGACCCCATGTTCAGTGCAGTATTATTTGCAATAATCAAGATATGGTAACAACCTAAGTGTCCATCAAGGAATGAATAGATTAAAAAAAGATAAGGTCCATATATACATACAATGGAATATTACTCGGCCATAAGAAAGAAATCAACCCTGCCATTTGGGACAGAATGGATGAAACTTGAGGGAAGAAATGTCAGAGAAAAACAAATACTGTGTGATATCAGTTATATGTGGAATTTTTAAAAGCTGAACTCCTAGAAATAGAGAATAAGTGGTAGGTATCAGGGACTAGGGGATGGAGGAAATGAGGAAATGTTGGTAAAAGAGTACACACTTCCAGTTATAAGATGAATAAGTTCTGGGAATTTAATACACAGTATGGTGATTATAGTTTATAATACTTTAGTATAACTTGAAAGTTGCTAAGAGACTTTATCTTATATGTCCTCAGTACAAAAAGGAAATAATTATGAGATGTGATGAAAGTGTTAGCTAATGCTATGGTGGTAATCATTGTGCAATGTATAAATGTATCCAATCAATACCTTATATACCCCTTAAGTTAAACAATGAGCTATGTGAATTACGTCTAAATAAAACTCTTAGAAAGGGGGTTGGGACCTGTACTTGGCTGTGGACAGGCCAGATAATTTATACCCAAAACCTACTGAAACTGACCTTTCCCCAGCTGAGATGCCTGGGGCATGGTTACTTCCACTTTGATTTCTAAGGATGCACTATTGGGATCTGCAGGCATATGAACCAAGCAAAGGGCTGACTTGAGGGCCAGGCTATTGCAGAGAGCCTTTGCTAGGAAAATGTCTAGTGGAAGAATGGGGGTGGGGGCGCCCCTTGACCCAGACCAGTAGAAACACCTGTGCGCAATTCCACCTTGTTCCAGCTGCTGTATGGGCTGTCCCCACCGAAGCCTTGGGAGTGGTGATTCTCCAGTGTGTCCAGAGAGAGGGACCTCTGCTCCAGTGGACCTTAAGTTTTTAAACTTTCTCAGAACCTGTTATTTGTTCCTTCTTTTTTCACTTCTTTTGGAATAGGAGTTCATTTTTTTAAAAAAATCTTATGCCTGTCCCAATATTACATATTGGAAGCATGTAACTTGTTTAACTTCACTGGTTTACTGTTGGAGAACAATTTGTCTCAGATGAGTCAACTCACCCACATCTGATTTAGATTATATTAAGGCAAACTTTTTAACTCAAGAATGAGTTCAGACTTTTGAGCCTATTTGGTTGGAATGAATGTATTTTGCATGCAACAGGCAGGTGAATTTGGAGTGTCCAGGGGCATAATGCTATGATCTGAATGTGTGTGTCTTTCCGAAATGCATTTGGTTGAAAACCAAATGCTCAAGGTGATGATATTAGCAGGTGGGCCTTTGAGAAGTTATTAGGTCATGAGGACTGAGATTTCATGAATAAAAATAGTGAGTTTACAAAAGAGATCCAGAGACATTCCTTTCCCCTTCTGCCATAGGAGAATGCAGGAGAAGTCTGCAACCTGGATGATGGCCCTAACCAGGCCACATTGGGACCCTGATTTTGGACTCTCAGCCTCCAGAACAGTGAGAAATACATTTCTACTGTTTATAAGCTACCAAGTTTCCAATACTTTATTATAGCAGCAGGAATGGGATAAGATAATGACTAACGTTTTTGTTTGTTTGCTTTGTATCAAATAGGATGGCTTTGATTTGAGGGGATGGTTTTAACATAATATCTAGATGCAGTGGATATAGTTTTCAAAAGTTTTTTTTGATGAGACAGGAAAACATTTCATATACTTCAAGGAAATAGTGTAGAACAATGGGATGAAAGTAGAGAAGAAAGAAAGTAGAGCAGCAAAGTCCTGTTGGTTGGAGTAGAATCAAATGGAATACTACAATAATAATAAAAAGCCTATAATATCGTTTCCTTTATAGAGAAGATAAAAGAAGCTGAAATGTAAAGTAATGCTGTTAAGGCAACATGCTAGAAAATAGTACTCGGTCTGTCTTATTCCAAAGCCCTTCTCTTTTGTCCACTGCACCATTCTACCTCTGCATATTCTGTACCCTACATAAAACATTAAATAGTTTATAGGAAGTAAACAACAATTAAAGTAAATATAATAATTTAACTGCAGTCAATACGGCAAAAATTTCCAAGAAATTATGAATGGACATTATTATGCTTTGTCATAAACATTTTTGTTCATAGTACCTGATGTCAAATTATTTTAATGTGATAGCTAAATTCTACTGAAAATGCAAGAGAGTGAATATACCTAGACAAACACCAAGAATAAACTAATGAATGGATGTAACCATTTGGATTGAAACAATTTGCTATACACAGATAACCATTTAGGATTGTGCAAGAGTACAACTGGAAAGCAACTATTAGATTAAAATGAAAATCAGCAACTCTATTATTATATTTCAACTGTTCTCTATCAAGTAAGGTAGGGCTTGTTAATTACAATGTGAGGCAATACAACTTAATTATTTATTTATGAGTAAATAAAGATACTACCAATCAACAAACAGTTATCAGACTCGATGGTAGTCAACATGTTATTTATAAAGATTAATATAACATGACTTTTCTGATGCCCTGTGGCCCTTGTGGGTTTCTGATGTTTAAATAGCTCACAGGCTAATACACTCTAGGATAAAGAGCACATGGGCCTATGATATTGAGTTAGGTAATATGGGGAAATGAAGTAGATTTAAGAAGCAATATAAATAAATAGAAAAAAATAGTGATTTGGAGACCAAATTACTGACTGCATGTATCAGTCACCACTACTTTGAATTGATGTATGTAATGAGGTATAGGTATTTCATGCTTTGCAAAAGTTTGCTTTGCGCCATTTCACTTTTACCAAAGACCTACATCAGTTCCTGTTTTTGCTATAACCAAAAGAAATTTGATGATTTGCACTTTTACCAAAATGGCTAAAAGAGAAAATAGCATTCGGTGTTTGTTTTGCAGCAATCCATTTAGAGGCAGCATGCACTCTGAGCAGCGAGAGCGGCCTGCCAAGCTCCTTCCCCGGAAACTACACTCAGCATCTCAGCATCAATCCACCATAGCTTTGAACTGTGTCTGTGAGCATCTGTGTTTTATCTTGAATTATTTTGTGCATCTGTTAGCAAAATATGTCCTTAGGTAATTGCCTTTTTGCTTTACACCACTCCTATGAAAAGACTTCATTGAAATGCTCCACTTTCAGATAGCAGGGGAAACCTGTAATAAAGAACCACTATTGCCTGGCTGGTGTGGTCCAGTGGTTGAGCCTTGACCCATGAAACAGGAGAACATGGTTTGATACCTGGTCAGGGCACATACCTAGGTTATGGGCTCAATTCCTTGTAGGGGGTGTGCAAGAGGCAGCTGGCTAATGATTCTCATCACTGATGTTTCTGGCTCTCCCTCTCTCTTCCTCTCAGAAATCAATAAAAAAATATTTAAAAAATTGAAAAAAATCAAAGAACCACTATTGCTCACTCATTGATATTTCAAATTTAATGTGACAACTA
Organism: Myotis daubentonii; assembly: GCF_963259705.1. NCBI lineage: Eukaryota > Metazoa > Chordata > Mammalia > Chiroptera > Vespertilionidae > Myotis > Myotis daubentonii. Next base: position 97,976,520 of record NC_081843.1, on the reverse strand, counting down.
GTTTTATATGTAAAAACTAGAGGCCCAGTGCATGAAATTTGTGCACTGGTAGGGTCCCTAACAGCTGCTGGCTGCTGGCTGCTGGCTAGATACTCCTTCCCTTCTCCTGGCCAGCCCCACCCCCGAGTCAAACTTCTGGAAGAGCTCCTAGTCCAGGGGACAATTTGCACACTACACTTTTATTATATAAGATTATGAATTATTAAACCTTGACAAAAATTAAAACTTAAAAAAGTCACCATGTAAGTTCAATGAAATACATATTTTATCTTTCTTACAAATAAATTGTTAGTGTTATCTGTTTGTTAGCTTATCTATTTGGGGTGTCAGTTGTCTATCAGTAGCTGTCAGTAACAGGTCACTGCCATGATGGACTATAAAAAATGAAAATAGTGCTAACCTCAAAGTTATACCAGGACATTACATATAAAATGGATTAAATTAGCCATCTGCAGAAGTAGGTTATTATAACTTGAACTATGTCTTAAAAACATATGTTGAAATCCTGACACCAGGTACCTGCAAATGTAACCTTCTCTGGAAATAGGATCTTTGAAGATTTAACCAAATTATGATGAATTTGCTAGTTTAGGTTCTAGTCCAATATAACTGATGTCTTTAAAAGAGAGATAGAGTCAAAGATGTAGACCCATGTGACTAGACTAAGGAGGCAGGCTTTTTAGTGATGTGTCTATCATTGTAGGCAACCCTGGAAGCTAAGGGAAAAAATCATGAGACTGCTTCTTCCCTAGAGCCTTCAGAGGGAGAAGAGCCCTGCTGCTACCTTGATTTTGAACCTCGAGCTTTCAGAACTGTGCTATTTTTCTAAGCTTCTGAGTTTGTGGTACTTTATTATGAAAGAGCTAGGAAATTAGTATGCCTATCTCCAATCCAGAACACTTTATGTGTACATTTGGGATAAGAATAATAGAAATGAATATCTATATCCCAACATAGTAAAACACTGAATGCCTTCCCATTCATTAAAATTACGTACAAGAGATGGATGTCTGCACTTATCACTTTTACTCAACATGGCCTATAATAGTTAATAGAATAAGGCAATAATTTTTTTAAAAAATAATACATTCAGGAAAGGAAGAAACAGGATTGTTTTTTACTTGCAAATGGCATGATTTTCTATGTAGAAAAATGACAGAGTGCTATAAAAACTAATAGAGTTTAGCAAGGCTTCACATAAGATCAACATACAAAAATCAATCATATTGGTATACACTAACTGTGAACAAATGAAAATCAAAATAAAACATCACAGTACCATTAATATAGCAATAAATGTGAAATACTTAGGGAAAATATGACAAACATGTGAATGATCTTTAAAATAAAAACTACGTTGCTGTGAGAAATTAAAACCCTAAACAAATGGAGATACAATGTTTATGTGGCAGAATATTCAAAATTTTAAAGATAATCAACTTTTTCAAATTGATTATAGATTTAACTCCAATAAAAAGTTCAGTAGATGTTTTTATTTTTGGTAGGAATTGACAAAATATTCTAAAACTTGTTGAAAATGCAAAGGACCACAAGTAGCAAACAACGTTAAAAAATAACACATTTGGAATATGAACACTATCTGTTTCAAGTGTTATAAAGCTACAGCAGGCAAGACACCATGGTATTTATCTAGGAAAGCCAAGTAGATCTTTATAATGAATGGAGTATAGAAATATGATTTCACTCATATGTGGAATCTAATGAACAAACTGAAGTAGCAAGCCAAATAGAGACAGACTCATAGATAGAGAGCAGGCTGGCCGCTCTTGGGGAAGGTGGCTGGGGGGTGAAGGGGTTGAGCAAAAAAAAAAAAAGAAAAGAGAAAAACTAATGGACATGGACAATACTGTTGATTGCAGGAGGTAGGGAGGGTGAGGTGGAAGAGGACATAGGGGATATAAATTGTGATAAAATTTTAAAAATTAAATTAATTTAATTTAAAAGTAAACATTATAATTCAAAATAATAAAAAATAGTGAAAACATATTCTAAAACATTGTGATAGTTTCTTAGAAAGTATATCATTCTTGTACAGTATGATTCAAAAATTCAACTCCTAGGCATTAATCCAAGAGAACGAAAGCATATGTCTAAACAAAGACATAAACAAATGTCCAAGAATTTTTTTGTAATACTAGAGGCCCGGTGCACAAAAATTTGTGCACTCGGGGGGGGGGGGTCCCCTCAGCCCGGCCTGTGCCCTCTCGCAGTCTGGGACCCCTTGGGAGATAACGCCCTGCTGGCTTAGGCCTGCTCCCGGCTGGCAGAGGGCAGGCCTAATCCCTAGGTGCAGCCCCTGGTCGGGCACAGAGCAGGGCCGATTGGGGAGTTGGGGCGCCGCCCCCTGTCATGCACAGAGCAGGGCGGATCTGGAGGTTGCGATGCCACCCTCAGTCACGCTCAGGGTAGGGTCGATTGGAGGGGTTCGGGCACCGCCCCCGTCACACTCAAGGCAGAGTCAATGGGGAGGTCGTGGCGCCACCCCCTGTCACGCACAGAGCAGGGCCCATCAGGGGGTTGGGGAGCTCCCCCCTGTCATGCACAGAGCAGGGCCCATCAGGGGGTCAGGGAGCTCCCCCCTGTCACGCACAGAGTAGGGCCCATAGGGGAGTTGGCACACCGCCCCCTGTCACACACAGAGCAGGGCGGATCAGGGGGTTGGGGCGCCGCCACTCTCACACTCAGGGCAGGGCCGATGGGGAGGTTATGGCTCTACCCTGTCACACACAGAGCAGGGCCTGTGGGGGAGGGGGAGTTGGGGTGCCACACCCTGTCACACACAGAGCAGGGCCAATCAGGGGGTTGGGGCGCCTTCACCTGTCACGAACAGAGCAGGGCCGATAGGGAGGTTGTGGCCCTGCCTCCTGTCACACAGAGCCGCAGGGCAATCAGGGGGTTTGGGCGCTGCCCCCTGTCACACTGATCCCGGTGCCGGGAGCCCTCTCAGCTCCGCTGATCCCAGTGCTGGGAGGCATATTGCCCTTTTACTATATAGAATAGAGGCCTGGTGCATGGGTGGGGGCTGGCTGGTTTGCCCTGAAGGGTGTCCTGGATCAGGGTGGGGGTCCCCACTGGGGTGCCTGGCCAGCCTGGATGAGGGGATGATGGCTGTTTGCAGCTGGTCACACACCTTTCAGGGTGGGGGTCCCCACTGGGGTGCCTGGCCAGTCTGGGTGAGAGGCTGAGGGGTGTTTTCAGGCTGGGACTGAAGCTCCCAACTGCTCCTTTTTTTCTTTTTTTTTTTTTATTCTGGGCCAGCTTTAGCTCTGAGGCTCCACCTCTTAGGCCTCTGCTCCTGAAAGCAGGTATCTGGTTTGTTTCGGTTCTCGAAACTCTGTATCAACTCCTGCTCTGAGATCCCAGCTTGCTGAAAGCTGGTTTCTGGTGTGTTTTTTTTAGCATCTATATTTGTTACAATGTTTGAAACTGCAGCTCAGAGGCCTGCAGCGGCAGGCGGGGAACGTTGGAGTCCTCCGTCACTGAAGCAAGCAAGCCTCATGTTAGTTTCAAGCTGCCTGGCTGCCGGTCGCCATCTTGGCTGGCAGTTAATTTGCATATTGCCCTGATTAGCCAATGGGAAGGGTAGCGGTCGTACGCCAATTACCATGTTTCTCTTTTATTAGTGTAGATAGCCCCAAACTAAAACAACCAACCAAACATATGGCCACAAACAAATGAATGCACAATCTATGGTATATCTATATGTACCGTGGAATACAACCTAGCAATGAAAACAAATAAACAGCATGGTAGAATCTCAGAATAATTATAGGGAATGAAATAATCAGAGCCTCTGCTCCACCAAAATAACAACAGCAGCAGCAGCAGCAGCAAAAAATCAAACTACTGTGCCGAAACCAGTTTGGCTCAGTGGATAGAGTGTCGGCCTATGGACTGAAGGGTCCCAGGTTCGATTCCGGTCAAGGGCATGTACCTGGGTTGCGAGCACATCCCCAGTGGGGAATGTGCAGGAGGCAGCTGATCGATGTTGCTAGCTCTCTATCTCTCTCCCTTCCTCTCTGTAAAAAATCAATAAAATATATTGAAAAAAAAATCAAACTACGGCATGATTCAATTTATATACTTTTTTAGAAGTCCATCTAATGCACAGCGACAGAAATCTGACCAGTGCTTTCCTAGGTCAGAAGGTAGAGATTACAAAGGGGCACATAGACAGTTTTTGGAGATGATGGATATGTTCATTATCCTGATTGTGATCATGGTTTCTTGGATGTGTACAAATCACAAAAATTACCAAGTTGAAAAACTTAAATACATGCAGTTTGTATGTTGCTTACACTTAACAAAATTATTAACAAGCAAAAACAAATGTGTTTATTTGCTATATCAAAGCTAACTTGATAAGAATATGGATATTTTAATACATGCAAAGGCAAAAAAAATAAACAAGCTTCAGTGACTTACATTGACTCTATTGTAGGAGTAAAATCATTGTACTGTAGGATGTTACCATGTGTCCTGGGAGCAACTGTTCCACACTTTATAGAAGAATGTTTGGAAACACCTTATTAAATAACATTAAATGTTATGTTTTCTGTTTGTTTTTTTTAAAATGCAAGGCTGAATATTGCATTGTTATTCTCTAAGAAGACTGTACAGATTGAAATAATTTTAATTCAAACCTTTTGACCATAAATTATATTTTCTTGCCATGTTTATTGTCATTTTCCCATACAGTATTTTAAGGAACACAATTTGAAGACACCAATATATATTTATTAATGTTAGAATATCTAAAGAAAACTGTGTTTACTAATAGGTAGTAGACCGTATGAAGCCTGATCAAAAAAATTCTGAAGATGATTTTTTAAAAGTTAGTTTTCCAAAAAATTCCTGAGAAGAAATGATGTTCAAACCTCAGAATGTATATCCCATTTATGGAATTTTCCATTAACATCATTCTATTAATTTTCTTATTCTCTGCCAATTAAGAATCATTAAGACAGCCTTGGCCAGGTGACTCATTTGGTTGGAGTGTCATTCCATGCACCTCAATATTGTGGGTTTGATTCCTAGTCTAGGCACATGCCTAGGAAGTGAGCTCCATCTAAGTAGGGACACATATGGGAGGCAACAATCAATGTTCTCCTCTCAAAAGAATGTTTTTATCTATCGATCTATCTATCATCTATCTATCTATCTATCTATCTATCTATCTATCTATCTATCTATCTATCTATCTATCATCTATCATCTCTCCCTTCCTCTCTGTCTAAAATTCAATTTAAAAAAAGAATCATTAAGACTATAATTTGGGTTTATCATAATAGATTTCTAAGAGTCAGAAAACATGCTGATTAATCAACATGCAGTGCATGGTCCTGTTGTGAGTTATTTATTCCGCCCACTGAAACCTCAGGAAGGATTGACATTTGTGTTGGGCTTTAGTATCCTTTTGAGTTATGCCAATCACTCCCTTAAGACCAATTAACTTATGTTCTGTGGCAAAAACTAAATTTTGTCCTGCACTTACAACACTTGGTCCCAGTCTACAAATCAACTTGACCCCATTGACTAATGACTTTCTCGGAGACCCTGCTGATCTAAACAGGGAGTTCTCTTTTTTAACTAACATTTTTAACTAACACCTTTATGACATCAATTATCAGAGACTAATTATTATAGAATCTCACAGAGCAATGTAAGAATTAGAAGTCAGGTTGCATTTGGGGCCAGTGAACTGCATTCTGTTTGTTAGTCATCATGTACAAAGTTAATTCTTAAGGATATCACATGGTTTGTAATGTTGTACTAGAATTCAATTTTATGAATTACTTAAAAAATTCATACCAAAAAAAAGCATGCATACTGGTATATTTTATTTTAAATTTGAGAGCCAATTCATCATAGAAGCTGTTCTTTCTAGGCAAAGTGTTTCTGCATTTTGTGCAGCTATAATATAGCCAGACCTCATAGAGAAAGCACTTTTGCATACGTTTAGATTTCTAGTGGTAGTTACTGCACAAATAAAATACAGTATGGATATTCTGCTATAATTAATGTGCACCAATGTCAGTGATAATCTAGACCCTTCAATTACACACTTTATCTAGAGAATTGAATTTCCTGAAGATTAAGTTAGGCCATTAAGATAAAGAAAACGCATTTTGTCTTTTAATTCTGCAATTGAGTCAGCACAATTAATGGTATTGCTTTTAATAATATATGAAATTATATTAATACTAGAGGCCTGGTGTAAGAAATTTGTGTAAGGGGGGGAGGGAATCCCTCAGCCCGGCCTACACCCTCTCGCAATCCGGGACCCTTGTGGGATTGGGCCTATACTGGCAGTTGGATATCCCTCTTGCAATACAGGACTGCTGGCTCCTAACCGCTCGCCTACCTGCCTTCCTGATCGGCCCTAACCACTCACCTGCCTGCCTGATCACCCCTTACCACTCGCCTGCCTGCTTGATTACCTCTAACCATTCTACCTGCCTGCCTGATTGCCCCTAACTGCTTGCCTGCCTGCCTGATTTCCCCTAACCGCCTTTGCCTCGGCCCCTTACAACGCAGCTCCGTCTGGAAGGATGTCTAGAATGATGTCCGAAAGGTCGTTTGGCTGTCTGGTCTAATTAGCATATTATGCTTTTTAATTATGATATTTATTTCATTTCCCCTTGTACAGAGATTTTTGACATATATATTTACTTTTTATTACCTACTAGAGGCCTGGTGCACTCAGGGGTTCCCTCAGCCCGGCCTGTGCCCTCTCCCAGTCTGGGACCCCCAGGGGATGACCACCTGCTGGCTTAGGCCTGCTCCCTGGGGAATTGGGCCTAAGCTGGCAGTCAGACATCCCTCTGGCAGCTCGGGAGCCCTTGGGGGATGTCCACTTGCCAGCGGGGAGCAGGCCTAAGCTGCCGTCAGATATCCTTAGCGCTGCTGAGGAGGTGGGAGAGGCTCCCACCACCACCGCTGTACTGGCAGCCATCAGCCTGGCTTGTGGCTGAACAGAGCTCCCGCTGTGGGAGCGCACTGACCACCAGGGGGCAGCTCCTGCATTGAGCGTCTGCCCCCTGGTGGTCAGTGTGTGTCACAGTTACCAGTCATTCCCAGTCGTTCTGCTGTTAGGGTAAATTTGTATATTACCCTTTTATATATAGGATAGAGGCCTGGCCAGCCTGGGTGAGGGGCTGATGGCTGTTTGCAGGCTGGCCACAGCCCCTTCAGGGTAGGGGCCACCCCTGGGGTGCCTGGCCAGTCTGGGTGAGGGCCTGAGTGCCATTTTCAGGCTGGCTAAGACCCCCAGTGGGGACGCTCACCCCATGAGGGTGTGGCCAGCCTGGGTGAGGAGCTGATGGCTGTTTGCAATCTCCAGCCACCCAAGCTCCCAGAGAGACTGGCTGGAAGCAGGTATCTGGGATTTATTTAGCTTCCATAATTGAAACTTTGTTGCAATGAGCAAAGGCCACCCACCGCAGGCTCAGGGCCAGCGGGAAGTTTGGCTTCCTTCATCGTCTGGGCAACCAAGCCTCCTGCTTACTCCAGCTCCGTGGCTACCAGGCGCCATCTTGGTTGGGTTAATTTGCATATAGTCGCTCTGATTGGCTTGTGGGCATGGTGTGGCTTAGGGCGTAGCGAAGGTATGGTCAATTAGCATCTTTGTCTTTTATTAGTGTAGACATACCACATATTGCATGTAATGTTAAAGATACAGATATTTCCCAGGTGATGTGGCTCAATGGTTGAGCATTGAGCCATGAATCAAGAGTTCATTAATTGATTAAGGCACAGGCATAAGTTGTGGACTCAATGCCCAGTAGGGAGCATGCAGGAAGCAGCTGATTAATGATGTTTCTCATGTATATTTCTATCCCTTTATGCTGCTCCCTTCTTCGCTCCTTAAAATCAATAAAAACTATATTTAAAAATAAAGATATTAATTATATGTCATCTTTGTACTAGGGAGCCCAAAGTCTAATGAAAAACAGATAAGTGATCAAACAATTATAAGTAACATATATACTAGTAGTTCTGTCATAAAATATAAATATGGTTTTTGGGTGATGTTTTTAAACTGTGTTTACTTCACCACTATTATCAATGAAGTATTTTAAAAATTAAAATAATATTAATGGAGGCAGCTCAGCATTTAACTAGATAATCTGAAACATATACAAGTAGTTTTCAATAAGATCTATAAATCTTTTAGCTGCCATTACAATTATAGCTAAATGCTAGTAACTATTGGTATACTTGGGCTAAATAGAAAATAATGGTTTCTATACCAATAGAAAATAATTGGTATACTATGTGCTAAATAGAAAATATGCAAAGATGCTAGTGCTCTAAATTATCATACTATATATTGTGATTGCAAAAAGCACATGTACGATTTAAATGAGAAAAATCAACACTAATAAAAGAGAAAAATGGTAATTGGCATACGAGCTACCCTTTTCATTGGCTAATCAGGGCTATATGCAAATTAACTGCCAACTAAGATTGGCAGTTAACTGCCAACAAGATGGCGGTTCATTTGCATATGTAGGCACAATGCAGGGAGGCGAAAGGGAAAGCAGGAAGAAGCCCCCTGCCACTGACAGTGATCAGAAACCCAGGGGGGAGCTAAGAGCTGGGGGGCAGGGAAAAGGTGGCCCCGGGGCCGCCTTTGCCCTGCCCCCCAGCCATGATCGGAGAAACAGGTGCCTTTTCCGCCCTGGCCAGTGATAGCAGGAAGTAGGGGTGGAGCCAGCAATGGGAGCTGGGCACAATCGAAGCTGGCAGTCCCAGGAGCTAGGGGTCCCTTGCCTGGGCCTAAAGCGAAGCCCACGATCGCGGGGCCGCTGCAGCTGTGGGTCCCCGCTGCCCGGGCCCGACGCCTCAGCCAGAGGCGTCAGGCCTGGGCAAGGGGCTGATCCTGCGATTGGAGGGTGATGGGGGTCAACGCCTGAGGGCTCCCAGTATGTGAGAGGGGGCAGGCTGGGCTGAGGGACACTCCCCCCCAACACACACCCAGTGCACGAATTTCGTGCACCAGGCCCCTAGTATATATATATATATATATATATATATATATATATATATATATATATTGATTTCAGAGAGGGAAAGGGAGAGATAGAAACATCAATAATGAGAGAGAATCACTGATCAGCTGCCTCCTGCACACCCCTCACTGGGGATCAAGCCTGCTACACAGGTATATGCCCTGACTGGGAATAGAGCCATGATTCATAGATTGATGCTCAACCACTGAACCATGCCAGCCGGGCTCAAAAAATATTTTTAAAATAACCATAGCCTTAAAAGAACACTCCAAAAAGCAAAACCATTTACCTTAATTTCTAAGTCACTTTTGCTAAAATAGGTCTGGAATATCAAGCAAGTCTTTTATAGAGCTGAATGAAGTCCATTTAGAACCCAAGTTCTAGGCTTATTTTCTGTGTTCATGTGCAAACATTTATATAGCCTCCTTTGGTAAAATATTCAACCAATATTTATTAAGCATCTCTATGCTGAGCATTCTTTTTAGGCACTCACACAAAATAGGATTAATAAGCACTGGTCTCCATTGCCACAGAGCACAGGGTAAAAACTATATGAGAAATGAATAAAGCATTATGGGATCAAAGAATGCTAAGCAACCAAACTTATCCTATCTAATAAAAGAGTAATATGCAAATGAACCATCACTCCATCACAAAGATGGTGGCGGCCATGGAGCTGGAGCGAGCAGGAGGCTTGGTTGCCCCTGGCGATGGAGGAAGCCAAGCTTCCCGCCTGCTCTGGCCAGCCCTTCGCTCTGCTCAAGGCTACAAAGTTTCAATTATAGAAGATAAATAAATCCCAGATACCTGCTTCCAGCCCATAGGGATGGCCAGCCTGAAAATGGCCCTCAGCCCCTCACCCAGGCTGGCCACACCCCCAGCAGGACCCCCTCCCTGATCTGGGACACCCTTCACGGCAAACCTGCCAGCCATCATCCGTGCACCAGGCCGCTATCCTATATAATAAAAGGGTAATATGCAAATTGACCCTAACAGCAGAAAGACTGGGAACGACTGGTCACTATAACACACACTGACCACCAGGGGACAGAGGCTCAATGCAGGAGATGCCCCCTGGTGGTCAGTGTGCTCACACAGGGGGAGCTCTGCTCAGCCACAAGCCAGGCTGACGGCTGCCAGCACAGCAGTGATGGCGGAAGCCTCTCCCCCATCCTCAGCAGCGCTAAGTATGTCCAACTGCAGCTTAGGCCTGCTCTCCACTGGCAAGTGGACATCCCCTGAGGGCTCCCGGGCTGCCAGAGGGATGTCTGGCTGCCAGCTTAGGCCCGATCCCCTGGGGAGCAGGCCTAAGCCAGCAGGTGGACATCCCCCAAGGGGTCCCAGACTGCGAGAGGGCACAGGCTGGGGCGAGAGACCCCCCCCCCCCCCCCGCCGAGTGCACAAATTTTTGTGCACCAGGCCTCTAGTTGATACATAAAATATAAACCTTGCTATTGTTTGGTAGAAAAATTATAGATATTTTCTTGGGGATGAATAGTTGGGATAACATTCAAAATCTTGGTGTGCATTAACCATTTCCCAATGGTATTGTGTTAATATAATTGTATAGATCTGTGGCATTTTCTTCTAAATATCAATGATGCCATGGGATCCCTGAGGGTAAAGTGACTCAGCAGACCAGCTTGTACAATATTTCTTTATTTCCTGCCTTCATCTCTGGTGACCAAGTTCATGGTCCAGTTCATTAAAACTGTTAAGGGAATATTGGGTATTCCCTAAACACATACCGCAGTGGCTGAGCACTGAGGATGCTGATTGGATAAAATCAAAGCCATTCACCTGCACCACAGTGTTCTTCAAAAGCTGCAGTCTGCATTAATTCTTCAGAGATTCTACAGGCTAGACCAGCAAGTTTCAACCTGCGTGCTGCAAGAAATTTAAAAACATGCAATACATGATTATTTATTTAGTCAGGGCTACTGACCTCTTTTCCCTTAGTTTGTCAAATTTAAAAAAATGATAACTGCCAACACAACATAGCTATCCAGTGTGAATGAATCAAAATGATACCTATTTTTTTTACCTGATTGGAAAAATATGTATAAATATATAATTTTGGTGTGCTTCAGAATTTTGGTAATTAGTTTACGTGTGCCATGAGATGAAAAAGGTTGAAAATCACTGGACTAGACAATTGCTTTTGATATTTTTTTCTCCACTTAAGTTGAATATATCCCTTTGAAAATTAAATGAGAAAAATCCCTTCCTGATATTTCATTGCAACTATGGACTACATTTTCACCATGTTTTCTTTTCTGAACTGTATTAGCAAAAATCATGCATGTAGAGATGTATTTTTTTTTAATTTTAGAAAATTTTACTAACTGAAATAATACTTTAAAATAAAGTGCAACTTACTTTATTTATGATCTATCATCACCAGATCAAAACTGATTAGTCTTTGAGTCACACATTTTAGAATGCTAGGCATATTGAAAGATCTAAAAAATATTTACTCAAATTTAAATTGAAGAATGAAACTCCTTCTCTACAGGTGTCTCTGATGCTAACATATGATTGCTTTTGTTTACTGTAAGTTTCAAAAATAAATTAAAACTCTTCTGCTTCTGTTAGAATCTAAATATTTTCTCAACATAACTAATGCAAATATAACAAACCTATGCAAATATTAAAATCTCACAGCCTCAGAATTTTGCTGCAAGGTTTACATTGTTCAGATACTTGGATTTTCAATTCACATAGTATACCATTAGCAAACACACATACTCAAACACAGACTCATACACACATATTGAATTACAATACACAGGTAATAATAGACACAGTATTCTATAACTCTGATTGGAAATGTTAAATGATTTGATTGCTGGAAGGTATTTTTCTTAACACTATATGACAAGAAGCACTCACATGAAACAAATCAGTGTTATGACTTCTCTGTACCACATGTAAAACAGAAGAAAATGCATCATGCATTTCTCATGTCATGGAATAACAGAAGAAAAATGGCACTTGTGAAACTGACCTGAATATTTGTTTTCAGAAATATATCCTTGTGCAAGCAGCTGAGCATAGAATTTTGTGTGTGTGATGTATAAAGCATTGCATAAGCAAGAAAGCATTTCACAAGGTCAGAAATAAAACACATCTGAACCTGCTGTTAACATTCAGCTAAATATGCTGCTGATTTCCTGTAGTAATTTCTTTCTGTCACTACGGATCAAATGCCATGCAACCCACATAGAAAATGATGGCATGAATTCCCTTTCTGCAAGAACATACTTTGCAATATAAAAGGAATGAACTGTACCAATTTAGATGCAGAATCCCACTGCATTGCATCTTCTCAGACAACAGAAATCTTTAACTCTAATAAAAATCATTCATAAGGATTTGTGTCTGTGAAAGTAAATGTACAAGGTTAAAATACTGTATAGTGAAGATTCAGTTGAAATAAAACTCCGTAATAAATACAAGCATTTCCTTCTAACTCCAGAGTAAAAATAATGTGACAAGTGATGCGAAATAATTGCACTGGGCCATTTCCCCCTTCTCCTGATAAGAACTTTTGTTATTTTTATGCTAAGCACAGCATAACCACATCCTAGTTTCATGGCACATAAGTTGGTATATCTTGACATCAAAATAATATGGCTGTCAAGAATGAGAGACCTGAACATATAAAATACAAACAAGCAAAGGATAGTAAGACGGGCAACTTAATTTTGATTCTTCACATTTCTAAACTCAATTTTACTTTTCTAGATGTTACCCATCCTATATAATAAAAGCCGAATATGCTAAGTGTCCAGTCGTCCGGTGGTGTGGTCAACCAATCAAAGTGTAATATGCTAATGCCACTCAACTGCTCACTATGATGTGCACGGACCACCTGGGGCAAACGCTCTGACCAGTAGGTTAGCTTGCTGCTGGTGTCTGGGCAAATTGGGACTGAGAGAGATAAGCCGGACACACACTGAAGCCCTCCCATAGTCCCTCCCCGGCTGGCCAACCTCCCACATCCCTTCCTGACCTCGATTGTGCACCAGTGGTGTCCCTTGGCTTGGCCTGCACCCTCTTGCAATCTGGGCTGGAGGACACCCCCCCACCCCCGCACACATTTCGTGCACTGGGCCTCCAGTGTTCTATATTCAAGTAGTCCTGTTTTTTTCAATTGATACTACTTTCAGGGATGTTGTAAACATTTCATTGTGTATCTGTTCATGATACCTGTATCTTGTCAAACTTTCCCCACATTCTATCTTACTGTGGCATCAGATGCTGGCCTCAAGTAATTGTTCTCCTTACTACTCAGAATTACCCATTTTTTGGCTAATCTGCCCAAAAGCTGCATTCCACAATATCTATATAGTAATTAATATTCACAACAGACCTTGTTTTCATTTTACAAGTGATTGTTATGATATGATAATCATTAGATACTTATGAGATGTGAACTCACTCTTCTAATGACATACAGTTAGTAGTAATTTGTTGAGCTATCACCTGAGTTGTCAAAGTCTAGCTAGAAAAGCCCTCTTCTCCACAACTAGAAATACTGTCACCTCAGGTGTCGGTGTCCACCTGAGCTGTGGCCACTGAGATCTACATAAATGTTCGTGAACACCCATTATGTCTGATAGTGGGACTTCAAAGCTGTGGACTACACTAGGCAACAGTCTGCTAATTTAGTACCAACTTCCAGACTTTCTAACCCCAGGCCCGCAGTCAGCATCTTTGCCTCTATGCATCTCAATTCCCTCATTTATGAAATAACCATAAAAATGTCAAATTTGTTAAACCTACTAGTGTGTGGTAACATTAAATGAGACCTAGAAGAAAAGTATTTCTAAAAATTCATTTTAAAATGCATTCAAATTTAAAGTTTTAGTGGCAGTAAAACAAAAGACAACACAATAGACTAGATACACATTAACCTATAGGTTCAATGAAGATCTATCAATAAGAAACGGCAGAAGAGAAAAAATTGTAATGCATTTTAAAAGGTATAGGCAAAGGGAAGCCTAAAGAAAAAACAACAACATGGATATATTTTTTTCTATTTTCATATCCTCATCACCCAATCCTGATGCTAATATCACCACTATACCCATAAGATTATTGGAATAAATATATCGCATTCTGGCATTTCAAAGATGATGAAAATTAACATAATTGCATAAAAAGGACTTCAGATGTCCTGCTTGGCAGTTCCCCAAAGGAAAATAACTTCTTCCTTCCCTCTCAATGTACTCTACACCAGTGGTTCTCAGAGTTACACTGCTCCCACCAGAAGCAGAAGCTCCTATGAGCATGTTGGGACTCCACGGGCCCCACCTCAACCTGTTGAATTCAAAGCTCAGGGGAAAAGTCCCAGTTCACTGCGTTAACAAGGTCTCTAGGTGATTCCTCTACACACTAACATTTCAGAATCACTGCTCAACACACAGACCTGACATCAAAGAAGCCCGGCTTGCTGCGTGGTACAATAAGAAATGCACCCTGCACCCATAGTGCCTACTGAGCTCTGCAGTCAGATACCCCTATGAAGGTCTGAGGTGGGGAAGAGCAGAGATGGCCTTTGTTATTCAATGAATATTTAAATGTCTGCTCTGGGCTTGCCCCTGAGCTGAGTGCTGAGGTCCCAGAAGTGAATAAAGCCTAAGCCCTGCCTTTGCATATCTCAAGTAATTAACTGTAATGATGCAGGTTCTCAAATCAAGACACCTCATCAAACCAAGAGGGAGTCATCATTCCCAGGAAGGTGATATTTGAGCAGCGTCTTGACAAACACTGCAGCATCTTGTCATATTTTAGGGGAGATCACCTAGTGAAGAATGCTTCATGGGAAAGCCAGCCCCAGCAGTGGTAACATGTTCAAAGCCATGGCAGCTGGAGGAAGTTTGCCTACGTTGGAAAACTGACAGCAGTGGTCCAACAGCCAAAAGCTAAAAAGCAGATGCGAAAATTGCAAGGTTGGAATTGGAGATGTGGAACCGGGTCAGGAGAGTGCTGAACTGCATGTCATCCTAAGAAACCAAACTTGATTCTCTGTTGCTTATGAGAGTCACTGAAAAACTTCAAGACAGTGACAATCTGATAAAAGTCTAGTTTTAGGAGGAGATGTAGGAGAAACTTAAGGCAAGACAAGATGCAAAGAAGATATTGAACTAGATATGATAAATCAAATCGTGGTCCTAAACTCTGAAAGTGGTGATACGAATGAAGAAGAAAGTATGATTTCTTTTTTTGTTTTTAATATATTTTATTGATTTTTTACAGAGAGGAAGGGAGAGAGATAGAGAGTTAGAAACATCGATGAGAGAGAAACATCGATCAGCTGCCTCCTGCACACTCCCCACTGGGGATGTGCCCGCAACCCAGGTACATGCCCTTGACCGGAATCGAACCTGGGACCTTTCAGTCCGCAAGCCGACGCTCCATCCACTGAGCCAAACCGGTTTCGGCAGAAAGTATGATTTCTAGAGGTATTTATTTGTGCCACGAATAAAATTGGTAATATAAGAAAACAGAGTATTGTTTTTGCCAAATCCAGTTAGTTCTTAACATCTGACTCATCCTAGATTTATGTAATGGGCTAACATTCAATAAGACTCTTTATGAAAATGAATTATTTTAAGTAAATGAATTTATTTCAAAACATGTCTTTATCTCCATCTCAGGCAGAGAGCTACTGAAGCAATTTATGCTTCCATGGAATCTGTAGAACGAGTAAAATGTGAAACCCCTACAAGGTTAATGTGAGCACACATCTTTCATTTTAACAAAGAAAACTGAAG
This sequence comes from Myotis daubentonii, assembly GCF_963259705.1. Taxonomy (NCBI): domain Eukaryota; kingdom Metazoa; phylum Chordata; class Mammalia; order Chiroptera; family Vespertilionidae; genus Myotis; species Myotis daubentonii. The sequence continues at coordinate 97,960,703 of NC_081843.1, read as the reverse complement.
GAGTTACACTAGAAAAAAACATTTTTAGGAGTGTAACAAAAAGAGGTGGGAAACACAGAAATGGGTTATTAGAGAAGTTGATGTAGTTCTGACAGTCTGATGGTGGACTTTCTGTTATATGGTGTCTCCTTCCATGAACATCTATTGAGGAAGCACAATACTTCTTTACAAGGTAAGGGCAGAGTCATCGGACAGACAGGTTTCCAATTTGGGTTGAACACAATAGGGAATGCTATAATTTCCCACTGGTATGCCTGCAAATTTATTAGAACTTTAACATATTCATTTCAATTCACCTTTTAAAATTTTCCATTTTGGCCTATGATATTAATTTGAATAACGTGTTAGTATAGCTGTATATATGCATAATTTATCATTACAAAATATACGTATTTGGGGGAAGATGTTCAGTCTCTTGCTGATTAAAGGAGTCTGAATGCAATCAAGAAGTTTTTTTTTTTGTTTTTTTTTAAATATATTTTATTGATTTTTTACAGAGAGGAAGGGAGAGAGATAGAGAGTTAGAAACATCGATGAGAGAGAAACATCGATCAGCTGCCTCCTGCACATCTCCCACTGGGGATGTGCCCACAACCCAGGTACATGCCCTTGACCGGAATCGAACCTGGGACCTTTCAGTCCGCAGGCCGACGCTCTATCCACTGAGCCAAACCAGTTTCGGCAAATCAAGAAGTTTTGGAGACCACTACTCGGAGCCTTGTTTTCTGAAAGTCTATCGCCAGTGGTCGGCAAACTCATTAGTCAACAGAGCCAAATATCAATAGTACAACGATTGAAATTTCTTTTGAGAGCCAAATTTTTTAAACTTAAACTATATAGGTAAGTACACTGTTATTAACTTAATTAGGGTACTCCTAAGGCTTAGGAAGAGCCACACTCAAGGGGCCAAAGAGCTGCATGTGGCTCGCGAGCCGCAGTTTGGCGACCACGGATCAAAACAAATGGTAATTCTGGCTCCAGTTTTCCATGGTCCATGGGGAACAAAAATAAAGGAAAAATGCAGAACATGCTTCAGTTTAAAGAACTCTTTTTAATTTGCATTTGTTACTTTATGACTCCTGGGATTTAAAATGTTCAGACTTATGAGATCATTGTCATATTTTATTGCAAATTATTTTAGTTGCATACTTATAATACCTCTTCTAGTAAAATAATTGTTTGTATCCTTATTCTGATGAGTAGAAGTGGTAGTATTATAATGGCTAAAACTGTTCCTTAGAAATTATTTGACCTGCAAAATTTCAAAGGCCAGGAACCTTTGGCATACAGACAACTTTGCTAGTTCTATTATTCTTCTCTACCTTCCTTCCATGTACCCTTGGCTTTTGATACTGTGCTGATATGATTTGTCTCATCTAATTGCTATGTATGTTAGAGACTATGCACTTTAGCCCAACACTAAATTAGTTTCCAACTAGAATGATTTGAAATGTCAGGGCGCAGCATCTTTCTAGTAAATCAAATACGATGTCTGTATTGAGAGAAATTCCAATTGGGGAGACAGTTAAACCATGGGTCCCTCACATTTTCTAGTTTGACAAATTTTGTAGAGCACGCCTAAAAGGACTGAGGGGAACACAGAGGTGTGTGTTTAATAGGAGGTGGAAGACTGTCTTAAACCTCTTCTGATTAATGTGCTTATTTCCCCCTGAATATAGAGCATAAAGTTCAAGGTTTTATATGTTACTGTTTACATTTCAAAGTACCTACCAAGATTTGGTCTAGTCAAATTGGTTGAAAAACTCCCCAAATGAGAATTGTTGGAGGATCATCATCATTCACATCAAACTCCCTTACGTATGATGGCTCTGTCCGAACAACAGTGTAACGTTTCCATGCATTGGGATAGAAGTGGCAGTGTATCTCTGCCATCTCTCTTTGTTCTTCAAAGAAAAACATGGATGTGCATTAGTATTCTAAGGTCTAAGTATGCCAGGTGTCTAGAGGATCCTGGAATTGTGAACTTGCTACCTTGACAATGTGCTGGTCTAGGAGAGGCTATGTAAGCACTAAGTGAACAGTATAAGAACAAATATTTCTTATGACACAGTCAAGTCCAAGTTTCCCTGTTTATTTGAGGCAATATAAAGCTTCAGGGCATCACACAGAGCTACAGGCACTAAACATGTACAGGACTTGTTACAGAAGTAGGAGCCACCTGGCTTTGACCCATGCCTCTTCTCAGACTTCTATCTGAGAATTGGGGATAAAATGTGCTCCGGCACACAAGAGTGATACAGTTTTAATAAAGTGGGGTCAACTGTGTTCACCCCTGTCCAAGCCCAGCCCAGGCAGAGGAGAAAGGGATTTAAAAGAACATGACACTCACAACTGCATTTTGGTCATGGACTCTGAGGTTGTTATGTTTCCATGTCTAAAATATACTTATTACAGCTCTTTAAAAAGACAATTATTAAATTGAATTGCAAATGTAATTTATAGCTGAACATGCTGAATTATTTAGTTTCTATGTGATTGCTAAATTTTAAAATTCACCAATCCTGTGCCTAATACGCCCCCACCCATCCAGTTGGAGCTCCCTCTTCCCAACATGTTGTGTTTTCTACATTAGCTGATTGACCTTCTCTAAAAGTCTAAGCGAGTCCTGAAACTGCTGCCTTTATAGTGTGCTGGTCTAGGAGAAGCTATGAAAGCACTATTTTATTGCAATTTTTTTTTTTACTTTCATACTTACAATCCCTCCTCTAGTGAAATAATTGTTTGTATCCTTATTCTGATGAGTAGAAGTGGTAGTATTATAATAGCTAAGACTGTTTCTTAGAAATTATTTGACCTGCAAAATTTCAAAGGCCAGGAACCTTTGGCATATAGACAATTTTGCTAGTTCTATTATTCTACTCTACCTTCCTTCCATGTACCCTCCCTCCATTCCTCTGAGAATCAGTTAGCTTTTTTAAAAGACCATATAAAATAATAGCAATATATAAAAGCAAAATTCATAAAATATGTTTTTGAAAAAAGTTGTAGAAATTTAATCTCCAAGAGATACATTCTTCATAAATCTAAATAGAAATATAGAACATAGGGTTAATGATATGCACATATGTCAAATTTATAAATTTAAGAAACATTCCTTTATTGTTGGTCTGTAAATTTGCTTGACATGGGGGATAAAAGAATGAGAAAAAAATAAAGTGGTGACCCTCATTGAGATTACATTCTAACTGTAGCAAATGAATGACTCAAGTCATCCTCCCACTATGTATCTACCAATTTTTATTGTTATGAGGAAAATACAAGATGTGTTGAAAACATGTAAGAGGGAGTCTAATTCTAGTGTTTGGGATTTTAAAAATTCCCTAAAAATTACAATAATCAGACAATATAATGAATTCTAAAAATAAGAGGTGCGTGGCATCTTAAAAAAATCAAAAAGAAGTAAGCCAGTGTGGTTAAAGGGCAAGTTTAAAGAAAGTACAAAATGATGTGAAGTCTTTTATCCAAAGAGCAATGGAAAATCCATAGCAGAGATTTGGGTAGGAGAGTGGTATCACGAGATTTCTGTTTAAAATATTATGGGATTTAGTATTGAGAATAGTTCTTAGGGGACAGAGAGAGGGTGGGGAGATATGTCTTAGTCTCCTATTCAGTAGTTTATAAAATATACTAGAGGCCTGGTGCATGGATTTGTGCACTGATGGGGTTCCTCAGCCTGGCCTGCACCCTCTTGCAATCTGGGACCCCTTAGGGGATGTCAGACTGCCAGTTTCGGCCCGATCCCTGCAGGCAGGACTGGCCTGCAGGGATAGGGCCGAAACCGGCAGTCTAACATCCTCCGAGGAATGTAGTAGTATGTGAAGTGGCAGGCAACCGGGAGGAATTTGAGCCAGGGCCTGACACCACACTGCTCCTGCTCTTCCTGGCCCCACTGTGCCTGCCGCTTCTGTTGCTGCTGAAGCAGTAGAAGCTTATGCCACCACTGTGCTCACCAGCCATGAGCCCCGCATCTGGCGCCCATTGGTCAGCTGGGCTGTACTCCCACTGTGGGACACACTGATCACCAGGAGACAGCTCCTTCATTGAGCGACTGCCCCTTGGTGGTCAGTGCACATGATAGCGACTGGTCAAACAGTTGAACAGCGGTCGAACAGTCGAACAATCAAACGGTCAAATGGCCGAATGTTGGACCAGTCACCTAGGGTTTTATATAGAGAGATAATAATAGCCTGTCTGGCCTCACATAATTTCTCAATGAGAGACATCCAGCATGGAAAATATTTTTTATAGATTTTTCTCTCAAAGAAAACAAGACCCTAAACAGTCATACAAATTAAAGATAGAACAGCATTAGGTGGGACATTGCCAGGAGCCGGTCCATCCTTGCTGTTTCAAGGGACCTGGCATATATGGCATACTGTTCTTAATATGTTTGCTCACCTTCTTGGCACTATGTGTTTTAACCAAGGTCTCCTCTCTGAGAAAGGTTGTTTCCCCAGGTAGGGATTTTCCCCTGAAGTTAGGGAGGGAATAAAACCCCTTAACTAAGTGCCAGGTGGGTAATTAATCACTTTAACTACGAACAATCATGCTTAAGCTACATAATCTTTACTCCCTGGAATGGAGATAAGAAACGCCCTAACCTTGGGAATAGAGATTGATAGGATTGGAATCAACTGGTATAAATACAGATGTAACAAGACAACAGGAGACAGAACTTAGAAGACAGAACCAAGAGAGATAGAACCTAGGCACAGAACCTACACAGAACATTCTCTAGAGACAGAAGAACTTTGCTGGAGAGAACATGGCAAAAGATCCTGGACAGAAACTGGCCTCAGAACCTAGAGACAGAACCTAGCGAGAGAACATGGCAAAAGATACTGGACTGAACCTGACTACAGAAATTGGAAAGAGAACCTGACTAGAACCTGGTGACTGAACCTGGCTGGAGAACCTGGACAGAACCTGGCTGGAGAACCTAGCGAGGGAACATGGCTACAGAACCTGGCTGGAGAACCTGGAGAACCTAGCAAGAGAACATGGACACAGAACCTGGCTGGAGACCCAGAGCAGAACCTCTCTGGAGATCCAGACCAGAACTTGGCTGGAGATCCTGGCTGGAGATCCTGGCTAGGCTGCTGATCAACTGAATGCTGTCTCCGTGTCATTCCTTCTTCACCGACTCCGTCCACGCCTTTGAGGACCCCTGGACCTGCTGGGGTTGGACCCCAGCAGGACATTATATAATTCCCACATATTTAAGGTAAAAAGCAGTAGTTCCTTAAGAGATTAAGGCAAAATATTTGCATTCTATTTCATTTACACATACTGCCTACCAGTTGAAGAGTAAAAATTGAGAAATGGAAGCCAAAAAGGAACTAAACAACATTTCCTTTCCCTTGATGTTTATTGTTACATTAGCAACAGATATCTCAAGCTACAATGAAGCAACAGGATAGAATGTGATCATTATTCAAAACCTTCCCTAATATTCACTAAATACCCCTCACAATGTTAATCCTCCGTAATGTGGTCAAACATTATCTGATCATCATTTTTCACAATGATCAGTTTCAATTTTACATTAACCTTAAATATTCATATTTTTCACACATATAAAGATCAATAGAAAAGTCAGGTTTACTTAATTTGGAGGTAAAAACAGTTTTTATTGCCTTTTGTTAAATTGGAGTTTTTTTTTAGATGAAAACTGCATATTATGATGAAAAGACTTGTTTTTCCTTTAAAACCAGTATACATTACACATGCCTAGAGTTGTTTATATTTAGATCTTTGAAGACTGCTGCTTTTGTTGACTGATTTTCAAACTAAATTTCACAGCAAGTTGTTTACAGAGTTTAAATCTGTTAAATTTGAAAGATTGAAAAGTCAAAATGAGAGTTTCTGTTCTATTTCTAAAGTATGCTTATGTATAAAAATGAAAACAGGGAGGGAAACTAGTTGCATTTACCTAATAAGCTTTTAAAATGCCAAGAATAAAAGTATGATCAAAGAAAACAAATAAATAACCATTAGAAAGTGGCAAAACTCTAGCCAGTTTGGCTCAGTGGATAGAGTGTAGGCTTGCAGACTGAAGGGCCCCAGGTTCGATTTTGGTCAAGGGCACATACCTAGGTTGCAGGCTTGTTCCCTGGTCAGAGCATGTGTGGGAGGTAACCAATCAAAGTGTCTCTCTCACATTGATGTCTCTCTTTCTTTGTCTCTCCCCATCCCTTCCACTCTCTCTAAAAATAAATGGAAAAATATCCTTGGTTGATGATTAAAAAAAGAATAAAGTAACAAAGAAGTTGCCAAGAAAGTTGTATTTTTTCTAAATCAACTCTATAAGAATTTAGTGTACTAAATCACTTTGCCTTGAATAGTTAGCACTGTTGTACTTCACCCATAGGAAACCACAGTCAATGGTACTCAGATATAGACAATTACATACATTTCTCTCTATGATCTAGCATTTGGCTGTATATAATATTCTGGGATCACAGTGGCCACAGGTAACCCTTCAATTGTATGAGGTTATTATGACATTCATACACAGGAACAATAAAGTTGGGGTGATATTTTAATTTGTTGACATTGGAGACAGAGCTCTAATCTAAAGTTCTTAGTTAAATGAAAGGGAATGCTATACATTCATAATAAAATTAAACATACATGTACAAGCACACACAGTAACTGCTCAGGGCAAAACCTCTTCAAGTAAAAACTGTAATGACAGCTTGAATTGCTTGATGATGTTCTAGTTCATGCAACTTGGAAAATGTCTTAAATGTTGTAAGAGGAAAGGAGCAGGAAAGGGCATGTGGGATCTGGCATTGGACAAAGAGATGCCCTCCCTCTTTGCCTTCATTTCTGCACCTCGTCCTCATACAAGCCTAGGTCAGAGTACTAACTGTCTAAATAGGCAAGAAACACGTATGCCCTATTTCTAGAGTGTACCACCAATTAAAACGTTTGCTAAGAATCAGAAAATTAAATTTGTGTTCTTGATACTAACAACAAAAAACAAGAATTTTAAAAAATATTAAAATTATACATAATATCAAACCTTCCATTTGTCTTGGTATTTCAATTTTAATGAGTATTCCTGAAAAAATATATATATATATAATTTTTTCCTATAGAACAATAACTGAAGACAGTAATATCGCTGACCAAATTGTAGTATAAAAAAATTAACTTGTCACCACATATGTGATTTGACAGACTAAAGCACAGCAGAAATGCCTTCTCCCATTTCTTGATAGTAATTTTACTCAACTTACATTGAGGTTTCCCCATATACTTTGCAAAATCAAAGCTAGGTTGCAATTGTTTAGAAATGTATGGTGTTTGTTTTGCTATTAATTTGGCTTGCCTCTCACATACTATCATTACTATTTTTAGTATAACACCAGTTCCCATAATTTTGGTGTTATTTCTTTCAGTTTCAGAAAAAAATGAAAATATTATTTCATTGCATTGAATTCTAGTATTTCTATCTACTTCTTTATTTCTCTATTAGAGGCCCGATGCATGAAATTCTTGCAAGAATAGGCCTTCCTTCCCCAGGCTGCCAGCACCGGCTTCCCTCTGCCACCCAGGACCTGTGCTTCCCTGGCAGCCCCCGCTTAGTCCAAAAGGTTGTCCGAGGGACATATGGTCTAATTAGCATATTATACTTTTATTATTATAGATTAGGCACATGCATGTATTCATTCTAATATGGCTATATATATGTATATGTGTATACATATATATAGTCATATTATAATACAGTTATACAGTCATATATATAAAGACAGCTACCATAACAACCAGAACACCACGGCCCCTCGCCCCAGGGAGGGGTTAGGGGCGCCCCTAGGCAACGTGATAGGGTGCAATTTTGATGGGGGAAAATCTAAGAAATAGGGGGAAGGTCTTAAGGGTCTGCAGGGTTGGGGTGGTCGGCCCGGAGTAGGTTTGGAGTGTGCTGGGGAAGGAAGAGGAAGATCCGAGTGCAAAACGGCTCAGCACAGTACCTTTCTCATTGTGACCAGGGCGACGCCAGCGGTGGCCTGAATGGGCGGCTGTTTCACGAGTGCGCTTGGGACCCACATGTTCATGGCAGCGCAGTTCTCCCGAAACTTCACTGATTCCAAATAGTAAACAGCTATCAACCTCAAAGAACAGAAAAATCCTCTCCAAGAGGCTCTGACCTTGCAAGGTGACTGAAGGAAATACCATTTAAGGAGGAGCTAGAGAAACTGGAAGTGTGCGACCAGAGGATTGTGGGATTGCGGAGGCCACCTGGGCGCCTATGGCTAGAAAGTGAGCCTGTTATTGCGCGTGTACATAGTCAGCCCTGAAGTCCTCAGTCTCGGAGTATCTGGATGTGACTGCTGGCGGGAAATTATTTCTATGAGGTTTGCTGTTCCCTTGCGGCGAGGAAGATCAGAATGAAAGGCTGCATTTGTTACCTTGGTTTGAAGCGGAGGACAAGAGCCGCGAGTACGACCAGCTCCACGAGGAGCACACGGGCACCTCCCCGGAGCTGCAGGTGAAGCCACCGCAATCCAAGCCCGCAATGAATCCATCAGGATCTTGGAAGAGCAGGGCCAGACTCCAGAGAAGTGCAGCCAGGAGTACCTAGAGCGCTTGGCGAGCGGGCAATGAAAACGAGATGCAGAGGATCCTGCTGCGCTCAGAACGGCTCAAGTCTCACATCCCGAGATCCCCGAGAGCCGCCTGAAGCTGGAACAGGACGGAGGACACAGGCCTTGGACAACCGGGAGATCGATAAGCCCATGAACAGCCTGAGGCCAGACCTCATGCAGCTGCGCAGGACCTAGGACCAGTACCTGGTCTGGTCACCCAGAAAGGCGCCCGACAGAAGAAAATCAACGAGTGGTTGGGAATCGAAAATGAGACAAATGAGGCTGAAGACCAGTATGCACCGATGCAGGAGGAGGATGACCTCCCCCACCTTGAGGAATGAACCTGGTATGTGGGCAAGATCCACCGCCCGCAGGCTGAGGAAATGCTGAACGGCAAGCGGGATGGTACCTTCCTCATCCGTGAGAGCAGCCAGCGGGGCTGCTGTGCCTGCTCTGTGGTGGTGGATGGAGATACCCAGCACCATGTCACCTACCGCACGGCCACTGGCTTGGGCTCTGCGGACCCCTACAACCTATACGGGTCTCTGAAGGAGCTGGTGCTGCATGACCAGCACACCTCCCTCCTGCAACACAACGATGCACTTACCGTCACACTGGCATATCCTATGCGAGACCTGGGCCCCCCGCCCCACTGACTCATACAGAGCAGGACTCCATCTTTCTGTCTGTCTGTCTCTCTTCTTGGTGAATCTTTCTCTGTCTCAATCTCTCTCTTGCTTTCTCTGAGTCTCTTCCTGTCACTCTTTCTATCCCCATTTCTGCCTTCTCTGTCTCCCTTAGTCTCTGTGCCTCTAAGTCTCTGTTAGAGGAGCATACCTCCTCCACCCTATGCTTCCTTTCCTCATGAGCACTGCCCTCCCCTGGCTCTGGCTGCCCCCCACCAGTTCCTACAGTTCCCCCAAGCTCCCCCTGCCTGTCCCTGCCATGTTTACAAAGGCCCCTGGGGTGCTCAGCCCCAGCCTGGTGCCCTGATTTTTAAGCCATAGACCTGGGGTCAGGGCAAGAAGAAGGCAGGAAGGAACTTCACTGGGCCACTTCCAAGAACCTCAGCTGTGACATTTGGGGCCGGGCAGTCCTGCCCTACAGACCCAACTTTCCCTCCAAACCCTGAAGTAAAACCCACACCGGTTACCCCCACATGGAGCTGCTGCCCAGAAGCCCTCTTCCCCCAAAAGCTAAATTATTAAAAATAACCTCAGGAGCTGGGCCCCCTCTGATCCAGGCTTCCCAGGAACCGAGGCTGCTGCAGGTACTGCTGGGCCAGCCGAGATGCACTGCTGCCCACAGCACCTCCGCTCCATGCAGTTTCAAGGCTTCTTGATCATGTTGGGTTCTGATTTTGTTCCCTTGACTGTAAACCCATTTTCTCCTCTTTTGGGACAAGAACCCCGGTTTTCTATGCTGCCATGGACCCCCCCCCCACCCCCCGCCCCTCCTGCCTGCCCAGCTAGGCTGGTAGGTGGGTTTTGTATGGTATGTTGATACTGATGTGGATATAAAACATTGAACTCCAAAAAAAAAAAAAAAAAAAAGGAAAATGGGATAGTGACGAATAAGAAACTTTGGAGACAGTGAAGGGCAGTTTGTCCAGACTGTTGAGAGCTGAGAATTAGAGTTTATTTGGTATAAAAATCCTGCTAATAGCACCTGATGCCTGAAATCTGAGCACTCTACTTTTAAGTTTTCCAGTTCACGTTTTTGGAGACTGCTTATTAAACACTCCCGGTTGGGAAGTGTTTGTATAGAAGCCCATAAGTATTAAGTATTTGCTGTGTTTACCATGCTTAGCTCTCTGTAAGGAATATAGAATAATGTTAAACGCCTCATGTTCTAAAGAAGCTTGACTTTTAAAATAAAAAATAAAGAAGAAATACAAATATTTTTTAAAAAGAAGAAGCTTGAGTTTTAGGGGTAAAATCAGGCAGCCAGGTGAGCGGTCAGGGGTGATCAGGCAGGCAAAGCGGTTAGGGGCAGATCGGGCCTAAACTGGCAGTTGGACATCCCCCGAAAGGTCCCAGATTGTGAGAGGGTGTAGGCTAGGCTGAGGGACCTACCCTCTGGGCAAGAATTTTGTGCCCTGGCCTCTAGTATATGTATATATAGAAGTCAAAGGAATACAAATGTGAAATGTGATTGATTACTCTGTAAATTGAGGAAGATATCTAATATTTCAATGATTGAATAAGGAAATGCATATAAATTATTAAGTACATTACAAATAATGGGTGTTCTGTAAAGTTTAACTCAATTTTCTCTTTTATTTTTTGTTAATTGTGTTTAGGTATCTTCTTTTCTAAAAATAGACCTAGTCAAAAAACAAACAAACAAACAAACAAGCTCAATCTTATCTTACCATAACCTCCATTGAATAACAAAATTTCTCTGTGGCCTTTCATCTTTAAACTCCTCAAGCACATAGACTATACTTGCTATTTCCATGCCTCATTTACTATTATTACTAGTTTGTAATCCAGCCTTTACTCCTCAGCTTTATTTTTTTTAAATGCCTAGCAAGCAACAGTAGGATATAAATAATTGATTCAAGAGAAAAACGCAATTCTGAAGCTGGAATTCCCAGTTAAAATCCTATTTCTGCAATTTACTGGTCATGGTACCCTGAGCTTCACCCCCCACCCCCCTTCTTATTCATTGTACCTTATCTGTCATAAAGAGTTTTAAAATGAGATGAGTTCATACAGTCTGGGACAGAGTAATTGTTATTGCATGTTAGTTATTATTTAACCTTGTTGAGCCTAATGTCATTTTCTCCTTTGTCCTATTTCATCTTCAGTATTTGACATTTTGACACCTGCTTCTTCTTTTTTTTTAATATATTTATTGATTTCAGAGAGGAAGGAAGAGGGGGAGAGAGATAGAAACATCAATGAGAGAGAATCATTGATCGGTTGCCTCCTGCATGCCCCCCACTGGGGATGGAGCCTGCAACCCAGGCATGTGCCCTTGGCCGGAATCGAACCTGGGACCCTTCAGTCTGCAGGCTGACGCTCTATCCACTGAGCCAAACCGCTTAGGGCATATACTTGCTTCTTCTTGAAAATCTTATTTTAATTACAATACATTGAATGCATTGTCCATTTATTCTGTCTACTCTTTCTTCTCTTTTGTGTATTGGCATTCCTCTACCTCATTCCCTCAGTATTGGTCATTGACAATCTGTCCGTGACTTTTCTGCTGGTCTCTCGGGGTGCTCATGACTTTAGTAAATTACCATTTTGTAACTAAAATTTATAAAATATATTCAATGACAACCGCATATGCACCTCAGTCCCTTCATAACTCCCTAATTTACATATGAATAAAAACATTAAATCATCCTTTGCAAACACTTTAAGACAGTTGCTAAATTCATTAGACATCAAAGTTAATATTTTATATATTCCTGCACCCTGGAAATTATAAAATACTTCCATCTGCCCTATTTCTTCCAAAGAGTCTTCTCTATTACATTGTAGAAACCTAGAAAATATTGTCAGCTCTTTGTTTACTGATCACATGGTAAAACTATACTTCCCCACTCCCTTGTGTATGGGTACAACCTTGCAAATAGTTATGTCCCTTGAGTTTTGAGTAGATGTGACAGGTTATATTTAATTGTCAGCTTTCTCCTTCCCTCTGTTACTGCAACTGTCAACATACAAGGTGATGGCTATGTCATTAGCTTGGGTAACAACAGAACACAGGGATTAAATTATCAGCTAATACAATACACATTCCATAGGCAACATGCATATAAACATTTCTTGTAATAATCCATTGACATTTTGAGGTTGTTTGATTCTGTGGCATAACCTAGCTTACTCTGACCCTATCTTGACTTTCATTCTACTCTGATGGTTAGCTTCTAGAATTAAATTGGCAAGATGCCACATTATTTCTTATCTTTATTTTTTTAAGTGAAAAGTAAAAGCCGACAGAGAATAGAGACAAAATGCACATGAATTAGCATTTGACTCTGAATTTTTACTAATTATTAGGTTCTTGGTATTTTGATGAAGAAATGATAACTTGCTCACTTGTTCATTCAAGCAGCAGCCAATCAGCACTTGATAATTTATACGCTTAATTTTACTCTCCCTAATGCTGTCGCACTTTCATACCACTTATTAGCCCTTCCTCAGAAAATTTTCAGGTCTCTCTAAAGTCCGCCATGTCAAGGTCAAAGTCCTTTCTCTGTGGCTGTTAATCCTTTAATGATCCAATGGAAATTCATATCATTTGACTCCCCAAGTCATAATTTCTATTACAGTGGGAAATATGGCTTAGATGACCCTGAGAAACCACATTTTCATCTTAAAAAATGTCTCATGCTGTTTCCCAAATCTGAGAGTTATTCACATTTTTCTATATTTCTAAATTTGAGCTATCCTTCCTGTTATTTTTAACTCTTTTATTTTTTATAAATTCTTTATTTCTTCAATGGAAACCTGTGATTTCACCAATTACAGCAAAGGTAATTACAATCTCCAGTGCCAGAGCAATGTCTTATACACAGCAGGCACTTAAAACACTGTTGAAGAAAGAAATGAATCTTTCCCATGCTTTAGGAGATAATATATGCATTATTATATTGACATTCTTGTTCAATAATTTTGTTTTGATTAAACAATTGTCCTGTTTAACTTCAACAGCATGATCAAGTTTTCAATTTAAACACTTAGAGTGTAAGTTATATAATTAATACAGTTATCAGATACCTAAGAGCTTTAATTGGGTATGAAAAAGGTTGTCTATTAAATTTATTAATTCATTTAACCCAAACATGTTGCCTTAATGAACAAAAGAGCTTTCTTCTTCCACAAGATAGTTCTCACTTGGCCATCTCCCTTTTAACTAGCCCCCTCCCCTTTACTCTAACACTAATGCCAGGAGTATTATAGAAACCTATTAATCTGTCATTTTATTAGTCTAAAGGAAATTTGACATTTATATCTTTTCTGAAATTAATAAATATTAGTTTATACATGTTTTTCTTCAGTCAGCACATATCTATCTGGTAGTACTGGATTGTATTAAAATTATATTGATGCTAAAATTGTTTATTACATAAAACAGAGCTTGCTTAATGTTTTCAGAAAAATGGTGTGAAACTGCCCCAAAGAATATTCTAAAAAAAGTTTTTAGCAGGAAGTTTCTATCTGAGTGCCTCTTCCTAAGAGATGAAGGGAGAAATAGAACAAAGGTTTAGAACATACTTTATTACTTCTGTTTTTCTGTTTTGTGTGTAATACATACGTATGCATATATATATGAATATATGTGTAACATAGATATATACGTATACATTAAACACATAGATATATAAACATATATAGATATATAGATATAACATCTGTATATTCATATACCTACAAGAGGCCTGATGCATGAAGATTCATGCAAGAATAGGCCTTCCTTCCCCTGGCTGCCAGGCACCGGCTTTCTTCCAGTACTCAGGACCCAGGCCTATGCTCTGGCCACCGCCTTCCGCCTTCCACTGGGCTGGAGCTGCTTTCTGCCTTCGCTCCAGCCCTGTCACCCTCCTGTAGCTCCCTCCACCCCTCTCTCCCCCGCTCATAGCAAGCATCCTGCCCCGCCCCACCCCGGCCGCTCTGCGCCTGCACCCACGCTGCCCAGGAGCCTGGAGCGGGCAGAGTGGAACACCTGCATTGTCTCTATGGCGACAACACAAGCATCCCAGCCCAACTGCTACCATCTTTGTCACATCAATTTGCATATTCCCTCCTTATTGATTGTGGGCGCCACCATCTTTGTTGTCAAGTAACAGTCAATTTGCATTTCCGACTTTATTAGGTAGGATATGTGTATATATAAATATTTGTGTAATATATACATATATTATACACACATATATATGTATAGATATATGCACATATATAACTATATGTATGTACATACAGATATATGCAGATATAGACAGAAATATGTACAATTATCTTTCAAATTTCTTTACATAATAGTAAGTATTCCAAGAAGGCTACCCCTGTATACTGCCAAAATATGAGTTATGTATCTACCATTTTTTTTTCATTAAGATAATAATTGTTTATTTGGTGTAATGGCTACATTTGACAATATGATGAAATATGTGAATTCTCTTCAAAACATATGTATAAACTTTCACAAATAATTCATGGAATTTCTGGATACTCTAACTCAACCATTAGTGTAATATATAGAACTCCTATTAGTTACTGATCTAAAATGTATTTATTTAGCAATTATTTCATTTTTAGAATTTGGAATTCCACAATTCCATGTTAGATCTGCTACTAAGAATGTATATGGTCTTAGGTTCTTATGTCTTAGTTTTTTAATCTAAAAATGCAATGATCAGAATGCACTACATAAACTTCAGTACAAAGTTCCTATTATAGCTATGAGTTATCTACTATTTTTAGTAAAAGTGAATTAAAGCATTGCCAACTTTTGGATATCGATATGTGTCTATCTATGTTGTTGATAAATGTTCTGTGCTTTTGTGTTTCATCAGAACTACCAACATTAATCTCATTTTTTCAAAATGTATTTGTATTGATTTCAGAGTGGAAAGGCAGGGGGGAGAGAGAAATAGAAACATCAATGATGAGAGAGATTCATTGATTGGCTGCCCCCTGCACGCCCCCTACTGGGGATTGAGCCTGCAACCTGGGCATGGGTCCTTGACCAGAATCCAAATCTGGACCCTTCAGTCAGATGCTCTATCCACTGAGAAAAACCTGCTAGGGTCCCCCCCACACGCATACTTTTTTTTTTTTAATAGTGCAGCACTCATTTCCACAGAGATTAAGCTTTTAGGATAGATGGAAATATTAAGAAATACATGCTAATTCTCTTTAACATTATATCTGAATATATTAAGTTGAATTCTATAAACTAATACACACATGCACACAGCAGTCAGAAACTAATAATTTCTAGATGAAGTTAAAGATAAACATTGAGAAATTTATTTTTAAAATAACAGTAACTCACAATGATGTTCTTCATGAGCTATGTTTATTCTCTTCAAAAACTAACATTAATCATAGAACGTTTTCTATAATAATAAAAGCATAATATTCTAATTAGACCGGACAGCTGGACGACCTTCCTGTCAAACCTGGGGCTGTGAGAGAAGCCCACATTCTGGGTGCCTGCTGGCAGCAGGAGGGAAGCCTGGGTCTTGGGTGCCAGAGAGAAGCATCAGGCCTCTAGTTTGCCCATAAAGTAGCCAGTTTGTTAATGAAATCATATTTTAAAAATGTGGCAGTAACCATATTATTATGTATATTCATAATTATTTTAATACTATATAAAAAACAAACTTAAAAAATAAAATTTGTTTCAGCTTCTGTTTTAGCCTTACTTACATATTCCCCCTCCAACTCTATTAAATACACTATAAAGTGACTAAAAATGTTAGAAATGATGAAATTAAGAAACAGCTGAAATAGTAATTTTACTTCTCTTATTACATTATAGCTAAGTAATAATGACATTGTGGTTATCTATCTATCCTATATAATAAAAGGCTAATATGCAAATTGACCAAAGGGCGGAATGACCAGTTGCTATGATGCACACTGACCACCAGAGGGCAGACTCCCAACACAGGAGCTGCACCCTAGTGGTCAGTGTGCTCCCACAGTTGGAGCGCTGCTCAGCTGACCAACGGGCAAGATGCAGGGCTCATGACTGGCCAGTGCTGCTGTGGTGGCGGAAGCCTCTCCCGATCGGAGCTGACTGGGTGCGAGCCTGAGGCAGGCGCAGCAGCGCCAGGATGAGTGGGAGCAGCAAGCAGGAGCTGCAGGGGGCATTGGACTGCAGGTTTCGGCCTGATCCCCACAGGCCATGCCGAGGAACTCCACCTGTGCACAAATCCATGCACCGGACCTCTAGTAATTAAATAAATATTGTGATATCATAGTATTAAAATTATTCCAATGCTAGCTACTGTTATCTCCTTAAAGATAAAAACAACTTTATTTTGTACAACACACATAATTACTTAAATTTAATGAAATAACATGGTGGTAATATGAGGCAGTTCTTTCTGCAAATAGAAGCTGTTAAGTTTATTAAATTTGAATTAACTTGAAAATTCTTTGGCTTTGTAATCAGATAAGGCATTAATTGAGCCCTACATATAAATTTGGAAATTTACATCTATTTTGAGTTTGTAAAGGAAATAAGAGAAATGAGATGGTAGAAGAGAAATATGATAACAAATAGAGGCAGGGAGAAAGAAGAAAAAAGGAGAGAGAAGCATGGCTAGCATTTTATTTGTATGTATTTTTTTTTTAAGCATTTTAGTTTGTGTACTTCTGTTTTGCCTTAAAGAGAACATTTAAAGTGTATGCTATTCCATATTTCCATTGTTGGATATCTGTGTATTGATTACTAATCTCAGTAACAATTTTGAGGAACTCTTTTCTTTGTGAATGGTAGAAAGTTTTAAAGATATAAATATCTTATAAGAAACATCAGAATACAGCCTCACGTTTAATAAAAAGAAAATCAAATCAATGTCTAGACAGCAAAATTAACTTTCTATTAATAGTAGAAAGTAATAAATTATTAGCCTGCTATTTTTGTCTGAGATATGCTATCATAAATAAATTAAATTGTTTTGTTTAGAAAATTTTATCCTCTTTTTCAGAGACATGTAATCACCAATAAATTTCTGTGCACCGCTTTAAATTTCAGCAAATGTTAGAGCAGAATAAATTCTAAATGAAGCATAAGTCTTTGCTCACAGTTGTGTAAATAAGCATTTATTTAAATGTAGTTTCAAATCCCTTGTCTTGGAGGCAGAATTCAGATTATTCCAAAATAAGGACACCTCTATTTAAAATTTTATAATTTAAATAGGATAATACTTTTTGTTTGTTGCTCTATCTTTAAAAGACATGTTATTTCTATGTTTTGACTTTTAAAAAGGAAGAATTTGATATAATACATTTACTAATTACATCTCAAGTATTATACTTTACTATGACAAATATCTATTGGGGCAAAATGACCTTCATTGTTTTATATAAACAATTTCCCAATTGAAATAGCATGGGCTTCAAGTAACAAGGCTCATTGAACTTAAAAAAATAAGTGGAATCTATGCTTATGTGAATACTAGAGGCCTGGTGCATGAATTCGTGCATGGGTGGGGTCCTTAGGCCTAGCTGGCGATCAGGACTGAATAGGGATTGGCCAATCGGGGCCTGCCGGCCGTGGGGTAGGAACAGAGGGAGGGACTGCAGGCCGATCATGGCCTACTGGCCAGGGTGGAGGGAAGGGCACAGCAGGTTGGCTGCTGACCCCAAGGAGGGAGCTGGCCCTTGGCCCCCCTGGGAAAGGGGTTGCGTCTGCCACCACCCATCCCTGATTCCCCATCCCAGCCCAGGGCCCGAAGGCCCCAGAGGAGTTGGGAGAGAAGGTGATGGTCGCTGGACTGGGTGCAGAAGGGTCAGATGCTGGACGCTGAAACCACTGGCCAGCTTTGGGAGGTTGGCTGTTGGAGCACACTGACCACCAGGGGGCAACTCTTCATTTAGTGTCAGCCCCCTGGTGGTCAGTGCGCATCATAGCGACTGGTCAACTGGTCATTCTGGTTGTTTGGTCATTATGGTCACTTCAGCTGTTATCTAAATAGACGAGTGGCCCAGTGCACAAAATTCGTGCACAGGGGTGTGTGTCCCTTTGCCCAGCCTGCACCCTTTCCAATCTGGGACATCCCTCTCACAATCCAGGACTGCTGGCTCTCAACCGCTTACCTGCCTGCCTGCCTGATTGCCCCTAATAGCTTCTGCCTGCCAGCCTGATCAGCCCCTAACCACTCCCCTGCCAGCCTGATTGACACCTAACTGCTCCCTGCTGACTCTAATACCCCTAACTGCCCTTCCCTGCAGGCCTGATCACCCCAACTACCCTCCCCTGCCATCATGTGGCAGCCATCTTGTGTCCACATGGGACCGGCCATCTTATGTGTTGGAGTGATGGTCAATTTGCATATTACTCTTTTATTAGATAGGATATCAAAAAGATAATCTTGGATGGTGACAACAACATACTTTAATTACAATAAACTATTAGGTGGACCATGTGCCCATTCTGAATTTTCTAGTTCATAAGTATTTTGTTATTTACATAAGTCAGCATATTCTTATAAGGAAGATGAAAATGGCAGTGTTTCTATTATAGCATTTCAGAATATGTTCTGAGAATTCCTAACCCCATTCAATGTTCTATTTAAAAATAAAAAATTATATTTATGTTCATGTAATTTTGGAAAATGTAGCATGATATATTCTGGGCTTGGACCTTAAAATGCAAAACTAGTTTATTAAAGGCATTGCAAGTACTGTAAAAATGGAAACTATTTTACTTTAAACCCCTGATTTTTATAATTTTACTAGAGGCCTGGTGCACAAAGTTTGTGCACTTGGAGGGGGAGATCCTTCAGCCTGGCCTGCATCCTCTCCTAGTCAGAGAGCCCTTGGGGAATGTTCGACTGCTGGCTGAGGCCCGCTCCCCATGTGGCTTCTGGCTGAGCGGTGCTCCCCTTGTAGAAGCGCACTGACCACCAGGGGGCAGCTCCTGGCTTGAGAGTCTGCCCCCTAGTTGTCATTGCATGTCATAGAGATCGGTCATTCCTCCGTTTGGTCGATTTGCATATTAGCTTTTTATTATATAGTATTGATCAGTGTAGTGCTATCAATATTGTAGTTATTATGCTCGATTTGTTTTATTTTGTTACATTGATTAGTTTCTGGTAATAGTTGCAGAATTCTGGGAAATGCTGGTCTAGCTTTAAGTGAGAAAATGGAAAATTTAAGCTTAACAAGCACAAAAGAGGGCGACATTAGAAAGAGAAGTTGCAAGGTCTTTATTTCCTTCTCATTTTTTTTTTCACTTTCCCAAAACAGGAATTTATTTATAAACTCTCCACACAATCACTGGCACATATTCATACAAGTCTGTATGAAACAGTCCAAGTGTCCCAGACTAGAATGTAAAGTAGTAAAATGTATTGAAATTGCTTTTCCACCATCAGATTTTCTGCCTTTTTCCTTCAGGATTTCTGCTCCACACACAGCCCAGTGTGTGGAAATTCTCTCTTATGCTAGAGACTGCCTTGCTTGGAATAACATTGCACATTCTAGATCCTTCTGTACCTGTTCATCTCATGAAAACTAACCTGCTCTGTTTTACCACTTTCTTTTGATACTGCTATATTTTTTTTCTGATTCTAGTGATCTTTTTTACTTCATCCTTTGTTATGCCATTCCTCTACAAGAGATGCGTCAACTATTCCCATCTAACCAGATGAAATGTACATGCCTTAACTTGATACATGAAGCTCTCCAACACTCAAGTATTTGATCTTTGGTTATCTATGATAAAGTTAACCCAAAGTAAAACTCTTTTCTAAATCAAAGAATAAAACCATTTCTGCATTTTCACACAGAAAGTACTAGGTGTGTATTGCTGAGGTGAGCCAAAAAGAAATGGCTGTGTCTAAATGTAACAGGTGAATTGCACAGTAAAAAAAAAAAACAACCCACAGAAAATAAATGTGAAACCAAAAACTATGTTTCCCTAACAGAAGCTAAGTTTGTTTTTGAAAACCATTTCTATTTGGTAGAGGAAAATTTAATACTGTTATTATAAGGTATTCTAGTCACTCCCATTATTTAAAACAGCTTCAGTAAAGAAAAAAAATCAGTCAACTTCAAATATCTTCATCCACTCACTCTCCACAATTTCTTCCTGAGATTCATCCACTTCTCCAGGGTCCTTTGTGTCTAAGATGTTTGCTGGAGAGCAGAGGGGGAGCCGTGTCCCATTCTTCCTCTCAGGCTGTGTCCACTGATCCCATGATCCCATGATCCCATGATCCCATGATCCTGGAGGGGACCACAGTTTGGCCACCCTAAAACTGCCTTTGGGGATATTGACTCTAAGTAGGTTATTAAGAAACAATCGAGCCGTAACTGGTTTGGCTTGGTGGATAGAGCGTCAGCCTGTGGACTGAAAGGTCCCAGGTTTGATTCTGGTCAAGGGCACATCCCCCAGGAGGGGGTGTGCAGGAGGTAGCTGATTGATGTTTCTCTCTCATCGATGTTTCTAGCTCTCTCTCCCTCTCCCTTCCTCTCTGTTAAAAAAACACAATAAAATATATTTTTAAAAAAAGAAACAAAGGGCTCGGGAAGAATGTTCGATCCTCCCCCTTTCCTGCCCAAGAGCTTGAGCATATTCACCTTAGGATGGTGAACAGCAAGGCTCCAAGCAGGGACCTGTTAACTAGACCACCCTTGGTGACCCTTTCTTTCTGGGTTGCCCAGCTAGAATGTGCCTGCCAGTGTGTTCTGCTCTTCTTCAACTGCCCATCCATTTATTACCTATGTCCCTTGAAATATCAGACTCCCTACAATCCCCCCATTTTTTTCTACTTCCATAATGGCACATAAACCTCGAGCGCCCGATGTTTAATTTTTGTTTCGGGGGGTTGGGGTCTCATTTTTATATGGCATCCCAAATGTGCATTCTACATCTTCTCCTGTTAATCTGTCTCTGTTAATTTGGTTATTAGCCCAGCTAGAACTTCAAAGGTTGGAGAAAAATTATCCCCTCCCCGCAATCTAATGATACCAGGGGGAACAATGATGAACCTTGTTCATCAGTCTGCAGCTGGCTCCACATCGCCATGGAAGAGAACCTTTTTGGCCTCTGAGAAGCCTCAAGAAGCTGCTTGGGGATGCATGAGAAGCCACCTGTGGCTTTCTTGCAAACCATGAAATGCAGTGATTTTCGGTGCATATTTCATAGAAGTCCAGACTGGTATTTTCTCTTTTTCCATCACCCCCCCTTCTCCCCTTGGCTTTGTCTTTTTGCCCTGGAAATGTCAAGCCTATTCTCCAGGTTCTATAGCTAAGCATAGTCAACAAATAGTTGTTAAATTTCTTGTGCATAGAAGCACATTTAATGTTAAAGCAAATTTAACCCTGGAGCTTTCTCCAGCTTGGAAAGAAAGATGGAGGGAACTGTCCTTCTAAAGCACTTGTCTCCAAACTTCCCACTTATCCAGACTCCAAATCTCTTTGATCCTTTGCCTTGTCTGCTTCATTTGCAACTAACTCTACTTGGAATTCACTTGTCTGATTCCAAGGACAAGATGAAACTTGGGATTTGCTTTCCTTGTCCTTAGCTGTAAACTGCCTCCCCCTCCCTTTTAGCTTGGGGCAAATGGGAGGGGGGGGGGGCGGGGAAAGCTTAGCAGAAACCCTTGGATGAGAAAAGTATCCCATTGTTATTGGCATAATTAGCTAGTTATTCATATTAATAACAGAAAGAGGGGAAAGGTGAAGGCCAACATTATAAGCATGCTCATCTGGGCAGCTTCACCCGGAAGCTACAGCTTCATGCTCCCCAAGGAACCACCTGTCCATTCCCTCAGATCACTGGGGAAAAGCAGGGGAAAACCGTGGATTGGCTAGGTCGTGATCCCCATCAGAAACGTGCTAAGTCTTGGAAGGTTCAAATCCTCAGACAAAGAGTTCCTTCTCTCTTGTTCCCTTGCTAGCGCTTGTTGGTTCTTGCACTCTCTTGTGCCTTGACCCGCATTCACATGTGTACTCACCTGTTCCCTCTCCATAGCCATGTGGCCTTAAGCAGCAGCATGGCCCATGGGCAGGTGTGCCCCACTAGCAATGGACCATAGCTGGGAACACAAGCTAAGCTAGCCAGATGCTGGGCTGATCAGCACTTTAACATGGAAGAGAAATTCTGGGAAGTGGCCTTAACTGTGGCCCAGATAAAGACAAGATTGGACTTCTTCCACGGCAAGATAGATGGAGATGGAACCTTGGAGTGGAACCCCCTTAATTTTTGATAAAGCTTTCCACAAACCCCATCCTCCCGTGGAGGCCTATGGAAATTATGTTCCTTTATGCATCCCCAAAACTTCACTTCTACTCATAACACCCTCAGATGGAAATGCCATCTCAAATTTAAAAAGACCTTTGTTTTTATATAAAAAGTACAGTCCTCCCGCCTCCCTCCCCTTGTGTTATTTTAAAAATTTACATTTTAATGTTCCTTTTTCCCGTAAAACTATGTTTTTCTTTTTTTTCCTTTAACACCCCTCTCGCTTCTCTCCTCGATTCATCTTTCATTTTTTTCTTTTTCCTTTCTTTTCTATTTGTCCCCTTTAGGTATGTTATTGAAAATACCATAGCCATGCTCTCCTATCCATTAAATGAAAGCAAAGAAAAGAATGAAGATGGTTGTACTCAAAATCATTAATAAAGACTTACTAAAGGCCAAAAGATTATTTACTTATCATCAAGCAACACCAATTATCAACCCTTTTCCAATCTCCTCAAATGGCACAAATAAGTTCATTTTCACAAATTTATCCTAAGCTTATGAATTCCATACATTTATCTTTTAAGACTAAATATTTTTTTGACTCCGCATAAAGATGTGTGATTTATGAGGAACTCTGCAGGATTATACACTTTAACTGCAAAGTGTGTACAAAAGTTCTCATGGCTGAATATTTTCTGGAGAAAACAAGTACATTTTGAAAAATAGATACTATCTTCCTACTGTAAACATAGAAGAATCTGAGGAAACCATGCTACATCTTGTACCACTAAATAGGGACCATTTATTTCAGCCCACATGAAAAGTCTCAATGCACTCAAAACACTGATTATTGTAGAAATAGTAATTACTGTTATAACTATTGCTGCCCACAATAGAAAAACATACTAAAATCCAAGTTCCTCAGAAAATAAGTGTAAATTGTTCCTACCTTGTTGTACATAAATTAATATATTGAAATCATTGCTTTCGGTAAAGAGGGGAATAAGGTTCAACTTCATAATTATATGTATGACATTGGGAAATGTCCTTAAATCTCAAAATTTCAATTTCTTCCTCCTCCATGTCCATGTTAACAGTCTATCATAGTGTCATGGTCAGGGTTAAAGGGAGTTGCTTATTTGAAGTGCTAAGCCATGCCCTACACAATTATGTTCCATCAATTTCAACTATTTTAAACAGGACTCCCTTGTAAAAGTAAAGCTAAGTTATTAATTTGAGATGCTAGACTGAGACAGAGCCAAAAATAAGCCTTCAAAAAACAAAAGATGTTGACAAAGAGTAGCTTGACAGAGTAATTCTAACTGCTTTGTTTGGGTTTTCATAGTGACACATTGAAATAATAGTCTTCATAAGGAAATGTTTTATGCTAACTATTTAAAGTAAATAGAATAATCAATACAAATTTGTGAGACATTTGCCCATAACTTTTATTCCTCTGTAACATGCATGTCAAAACACTCTAAGTAAATCTTGATTTTAATTAATATAAAAATCTAATTAGAATATCGTTTTGGTGCAACAAGGAGTATGCCATTAATGGACTAGGTCAACAGCAAAGCAGGCTGAAGTTAGCTATGACACAGAAAGTCTTTGTCAGACAGTCTGTATTTATTCTCAGATGTGCATAAGCACCTACAGGTAATTCACCTCGTGAAGGAAAAGGATCAGGCCCTTGCAAACAAGCCCAGCTTGGAGAAATTAACATATTTTAAGACTAGCTGTAATCACTAAGATGACATATCTCAAATCCTAGATCACTTGTTGGAATAAAACTTAGCTATGCGGCATGCAGAGCATTGTGCTAATGTTAAATGGGCCTCTGTTTGTAAACCTAATAGTTACATGGGAGTGTGCTATTTGTGAGGGCAATTTCAAGATTTTTTCTTTGCTCCTTAAATTGGGTCCTTCTTTTATAATGACAGAGCATCCACCTTTAAGGAAAATATTATACATTTTTAAGAACAAACGATGCCATTCTGATTCATGAGAATGCACTTGGCATTAAACAGTGTATGGGCTGCTTTTACCAAGAGTAGTGTTGTGTTTATTTTATGTGCTTGAAATTCAGTATGGTACAGAGATAATATGTTTTCCAGCTTAGTTTAAATTAAAAAATTTGTAACTAATTTGTCACATTCTCATCCTTTGACTTTTTGGTGCACATAAAATGCAGAGAGAAATCCTTCTCCTCAAAATCCAGTGAATACTATGGTAATAGACCAACTTAGATCCTTTGTATCTATGTGTTTGAAATGTCTCCTATATTTTTCTCTAAGCACTATAGTAAGCAATTGCTGTTCTAAACACTTTTTTTGCTGTAATTATTTGCAAGCATTTGAGACTCGATAGAAAATGTAATACAGATATAAGAATTTATTTTTCTTTCACAATATCTACAATTTTGGCGCTCAATATCTTAATTCATTTATCTATAGCACAAAGCTCTATATACTAGAAATGCATATATAGCTAACCTCATGGAAAGTAGGTCAATTAGAGCCCTTCAAGCAATATGATAATGAAATAAGGTTGAAGCATTGATCCTGCTTTAACACTATTGGCTTTGCCATTGCTAAAATAATATGGTTTAGAAGTTTGGATGTTTAAAACCAACTACTTCTGTTTAAAATATATCGTATTTATTTAAATGGAGAAACCAAACCCATCACCCCTCAATGCATAAAAGAGTAGATTAAATTATCTTACAATGCAAACACTTTTTTTATAGAGTCAAAACACATTTTCATATGCTCTGTACATGAGTATTGGGACAATGGATGAGTAAATATAATATAACCCATATTTACAACACTAGATCAAGTAGGTTAGAAACTCAGTTATATGAATGAATTATACTATATTTGCAGATGCATAGTTTTAGTTACATTATAAATTAAAATTCAGAGTTATTACCATGTTTTATTTTTTGGAAAATATAGGTCATATTAAACAAATTTTATAGCTATCAAAAATTAACAATATTAGTTCTTTCCTCTAACCTCTAAATCAAGTTTAACCTTACAAATATAAACCACTTCAATAACCACCCCAACCCTCTAAAGTAGGCTCTACTAGCCAGGAAACTTTCCAAAAGGTTTCAGTGAGGACTTGCAAATGCAGGGTGTCTTAATGCATATCAGAGGCAGTGAAAACAGAGGGTTTTATGTCAGAAACTAAGTGGATGAACAAAGGCACACAAATAACAGATCATTATTGATCGATTCCTTTTCAAGTCATATTGAATTTTAGGTAGTTCCAATATCTGCATTTTAAAACTTTCAGCTTATAAAAGTTTCTGTTTGATCAAACTACATATGTGTCTAAAGTACAGAGAGCACTAAAAGAAACAAGTGATACTGAACTAAAAAATATTGTCTTAAACATTCTGCTAAATAATCTCTAGGAAAATATTGACAAAGAATAAGCCTTGAATTTCAGTCTGCTTATATGCTCTCATGTTTCCAGAGAAGTAGGGAAGTTAATGGCACTTCATAATGTTAATATATACATGTTTCAGATAGCACATGCCATTGACACTAAACTAGATTCTGGATATTTTAGTGCAGTAATATTTGCTAAGATCAATATCATTTCTCATAAATAGAAAACTTGCAACTAAAATTCAGTTAAAATAATGAAAAAGTAGCTTTCTCTTAGCAACCCCACAATATAAAAAATTAAATAAAGCAATAAATAGATCTTTGTCATAAAAGAAATTTATGTATTATACAACATCAGAATTTTATTACCTCTATATAAATACAGTTATAAATTTAATGATTGCTTGCATTAATTATCAGAATTTTCCAATGAAGACTTATGGCTGAAGTAATTGTTTTGGATAGTACAGTTAAATAATCAAAAGGTAAACTTTTGAGGCTTGTCGGTATATTATAGAAGTAGAATTGGGCAATAAATTCATAAGTGAAATATTAGCTCCCTACGGAGTTCTCCACAGGGTGTTTTATGAAAAGGTATTATTAATATTGGCATGTCATAAAGCTTAAATTCTATAAAGTATACTTTGAAAAATTCTGGCCCAGGGATACAAAAGTTTGGGCTAAAGCCAAGAATAAAGATAAGGTAAAAATTAAATCTGGAAAGTATTTTCCTTTAACATTTATCTTCTCTCTGGGAAATTCAGGCATAGAAGAACAAGATTTGGATTTCTAGAATTTGTCTAAGTCACCCGTTTATTTGTCTTTTTATATATAACTAGAGGTCCGGTGCATGAAATTCATGCATGGTGGTGGTGGGGGGGGTTGTCCCTCAGCCCAGCCTGCACCCTCTCCAATCTGGGACTCCTCGAGGGATGTCCAACTGCCCGTTTAGCCAGATCGGGGCTAAACGGGCAGTCGGACATCCCCCTCACAAGCCAGGATTGCTGGCTCCCAATTGCCCGCCTGCCTGCCTGCCTGATTGCCACTAACTGCTTCTGCCTGTCAGCCTGATCACCCTATAACCATTCCACTGCCAGCCTGATCGACATCTAACTGCTCCCCTGCTGGCCCGATTGGCCCTAACTGCCCTCTCCTGCTGGTCTGTTCAACCCTAACTGCCCTCCCGTGCAGGCCTGTTTCCCCCAATTACCTTCCCCTACAGGCCTGGGACCCCCCAACTTCCCTCCCTGCAGGCCTGGTGTTCCCCAACTGCCCTCTCCTGCAGGCCTGGTCACTCCCAACTACCCTCCCCTGAAGGCCTGGTCCCCCCCAACTGCCCTTCCCTCAGGTCTGATCGTCCCCAACTGCCCTTCCCTGTAGGCCTGGTCCCTCCCAACTGCCCTTCCCTGCAGGCTTGATCACCTACAATTGCCCTCCCTTGCTAGCCATCTTGTGTCCACATGGGGGCGGCCATCTTGTGTGTTGGAGTGGTGGTCAATTTGCTTATTACCTCTTTATTATATAGGATTAAAACAGAATAGTGATGGGGACCAAAGTTTTGCCACCCATAGAACTGTGCATTTTTGGATATTGATTTTAAGCTGGTTACTAAGAAACAGAAGACACAGGAAGAACACCTAATCTTAAGAGATCCAGCTGGAAAGACCAGCTCTGGGAAGGGAACCTTAGCATATTCACCTTAATATATTAGACAGCAAGGCTCCAAGCTGGGGCCTGTTAACTAGATCACCCGTGTCCCACCCGATTCTTGGTTGTCTAGAAGGGATTTGCATGCCATATGTGTTTGGTTGTTGCTCAGCTACTTATAAATTGCCAATTCCTTTTAGAATTTCAGACCGTTACCCTTTTTTCCTTTGTCCACAATGGCACATAAACCTCAACTGCTCAATGCATTTCGGGTCTCATTTTTATGATACCTCCAGTATGTACATCCATACATCCATAATAAACTTTATACATTTTCTCCTGTTATCCATATATGTTGATTTGATTAGCCCAGCTAGAAGAACTTAGAAAGTGGGAGGAAAAGTATTTTTTAGCCGCCACAGTACGTATATGGTGAGCAACTTTTGTTATTTTTTTATTATTAAATGTATTGGGGTAGCATTGGTTAATAAGAATATATAGGTTTCAAGTGTACATTTTTGATACACTATCTACAGATTACATTGTGTGCCCACCACCCAACCAAAGTCAAATCATTTTCTGTCACTATATATTTGATTCCCTTTTACCCTTTATTATCACTGGTAACACCCTTCCCTCTGGTAATCACCATGCTGTTGTCTGTGTCTACGAATTTTTGTTTTATTTTTTAATATATATTTTTATTGATTTCATAGAAGAAGGGAGAGAAAAAGGGAAATAGAAAAAGCAATGATGAGAGAGAATCATTGATCAGCTTCCTTCTGCTTGCCCCATGTTGGGGATCAAGCCCACACCTGGGAATGTGCCCTGATTGGAAATCAAACTGTGACCTACTGGTTCATAGGTCAATGCTTAACCACTGTGCAACACTGGCTGGGCTTTTTGTTTTTGTTTGTTTGTTTGTTCATTTGTTGCTTTTAGTTTCACATCCCTCATATGAGTAAAGTCATATGGTTCTTAACTTTTTCTGACTTATTTTGCTTAGCATGATATTCTTAAGGTCCATTTATGTTGTCACAAATGGCAGTATTTCATCTTTTCTTATGACTTTGTGTATATGTACTACATCTTCTTTATCCAATTATCTATCAAAGGACACTTGGTTGTTTCCATGTCTTGGCCACTGTGAATGATGCTGCAGTGAACATAGGGGTGCTTATATCTTTGCAAATAAATGTTTTCAAATTTTTGGGTAGATACCAGGAAGAAGTGTTGCTGGGTCACATGGTAACTTCCATACTGTTTTCCATAGTGGCTGTGCCAATTTACATTACCACCAGCAGTGAATGAGGGTTTATTTTTCTTCACCACCTCTCAAAAATGTGTGTTTAATTTTATTGTTGATAATACCAATTTTAAGAGGTTTATGGTGGCATCTCATTTTAATTTTGATTTGCATTTCCCTAATAGCTAGTTTTTTATTCCTTTTCCTTATACCTCATCACTCTCTCTCTTTTATAGTATAACTAGTGTCCCGGTGCACGGATTCATGCACATTGAAAGCAAATTAATTAGAAGAACTATTTTAATATCGCTATTAGCCCTTTCTCTATAATAGAAGTGTCAACCAAATTCATGATTGACAATGACAGATTGAAACACATTCGTGCAATTGCTGCAAGAGCTTTATATATATCACACATGCACGAATCAACTTAGCCTTTTATATATATAGATGAAAAGTAATTTGACTTCTTGCAAATGTTCTGACTATGATTTGATTACCGAATGACGATTTGCTAGCTTTTTACCTGTTTGGGCCAATAAAGATGTGAGATATATATATATATTTTTTTAAAAGGCCTAATGTAGATTCAACATTCCATTACACTGATGTTTTTCTCCTTTATCTTGGAGCATGGTCATGATATCAAGCCACAACTTTGACTCTGGCATTTTTCAGGGCACTTAGTAGATAGACAAGCTGGTTGTCCAGAATGACTCCGGGTGTATTTTCCCGACAATGTGATCATTGAGACTGGGGGCTCTCCCTCCCTGCTACTGGAGGAACTGCAGCTGAGCCTACCTCCCCCCAGTCTCAAGGCCCTATGCATCTGGTAACCACCGTAACACATGTAAGTATTTGATACCCCAGCTCTGGTTATTTGATGCCTAAATTCATAGTATTTTGATGGATTGCTAAGAACACTCTGAAATTGTCTCATACAAAGAGATAAAATGGGAAAGGTCTCTCTGCTGAAGCATGCACCTCCGAGGGATCTAGGGAATGAGGATGGCAGGCATCTGCAAGCCCTACTGCCCGCAGGGTCTAGTCGTCAATGGGTAACGTTTGCTTTTGTTTAATCAAACCCCTAGGTGACATTCTTATTATCTGAGTTTATCTAGAAACATGATTATATATTTGACTTTTGTCCAATAAATTTGATCTCAATCATTTCTAGAACTATATTATTTTTAAGTTAGAATATATAACTTTGAATTTTGCTCAAAGGTTATATACTTCAAGTTTGGTCCTAGTGACATTTCAAATTACAGGGCAGTTGACATTTTTACTCTCAGAATAACATAGTCTTTCCATCTTCCCCAACTGCCCCAACTGTACTACCTGATTTGTCTTTTCACCATCCCTAAATGGGTTTATTGATTTTTACTCTTTTTAGACTCTTTCATGATAAGAATAGACATTTAAAATAATTCTTGTAATAAAAGGTTGTGCTTGGCAAACACTTAGGTCCATGCTTCCCTTTGACCATAAGGCCTATTATCTAAGAAAAATAAATCAGCACCAAAATTGGTTAGACCTCTATATAGTAGGTATGAGAATATGTTGTTAGCCATAACAACACTTATAGAAAATGTATTGTTTTATGAGTATAAATACAGGTATATGAGATCAAAATACCTTTTACATTTTAAAGGTAATATTGTCTTATTGATATTATATACAATATCATTTCTTCAAGTCAGATGGGACAAGTGAGATTAAAAGACAAAGGATTCAATATTTTAAGAATTCATTTGGCATCAATTTCATTGGCCCTATGCATCTGATCATCTCTGTAACACATTTGAATATTTAAATGCACTTAAATATTTAAATGTGTTATATTTAAGGGCCTGTAAGGGCCACTAGCTACTACAATGTTGTGCAGTAATTTGTACATCTTGGCTCTAAAGGATACATCTCTACCACAAAGTTTCTGACCAAGCAGGAACTTCTCTGAAACAATTACTTTGTATGAAGGATAAAATTTAAAACTCATGGACATAAGTAGACAATATCTTTAAGGCGAGAGAATTAGAATTACATCTTTAATAAAAAGGAGTCTGGTAAAATGAGTATAGATTGAAAGGTAAGGATGATGTTGGCCACTTCTGTGATAAGGTACAATTCAACTTAAAGAATTTTAATTTGTGATGAGCAAGAATATCAAATGAATTTAAAAGACTCATCTCTTGGGGGTCCAATTCTGGTATACTGGTACATTGAGTTTCAGGATAGAACATGGGTAGGGAAAGAGAAGAAAAGTCTTTGTGCTTCTTTGGGAGGAATAGTGAGAAGAATAGTGGGAGGAATCACTACTGCATTTCAAAAGGGTTAATATTGACTTTGGTGCTTTAAGAGGCGCTGGATAGAGCAATGATGAGAAAGAAAGAGATGAACAGGAGGCTATTTTAATAACTCAGGCAAGAAAGATTACAAAGTAAGGTCAGTAAAAAATAGGAAGGAGGCATGGGTTTCAGAGAGCTAAGTGTAGAATCAAAAGCCCTGACAATCCAATGTTTTATAAGGAAAAGAAAGATAGTAGAATAGATTTCAGATTTTTATATCTAATAATTAGATTAAAGTTATTATAAAAAGAAACTCTACCAATTCTCCTCCCCCAGGACACACACACCACCACCATCACACACACACACACACACACACACACACACACACACACACACACAAATGGCTTCTTCTATCTATTTATATAAAACCCTAATATGCAAATAGACCGAACGGTTGAACAACCAAACAACTGGTCTGTATGATGTGCACTGACCACCAGGGAACATGCATGGAATATAGAGGGTGTCAGCAGCAGGCAGCAGAGCGTGGAACATGGTGGGCATCGGTTGTGGCAAGATGGTGGAGCAGATGAGCAGGGGCACCAGACTAAGGAGGGGTACCAGTTGCAGTTATCAGGGTGATCCTCAGGTGGTTATTGAAAATTCTTTGCACCCATGAGCTGTGGTCCCACTGGGCACTCACACCCATTGTTGGTGTCCAGCGCCAGCCCTTATCATTCGGCGCTGTCAGCAGGTGCAAGTAGCGGCTGCTGGCCCTGATCACGCCTGAGGGCTTCTCCACCTACCCCTGCTCCTGAGTAGCAATCGGGGCAGCAGCAGCCTCTCACACCCACTGAGAGCGCCACCACTTACACCCACTCCTGGCGCCGGCCCCAATCACTCCGTGCCATCAGCAGATGCGAGCAGGGCTGGCACCATCAGTGTGTGGGAGTGGTGGTGGCGGGAGCAGGGATGCCTGTAGACAGGGGACTGGGGGCCTGTGGTGGGAGGGTCCAGGTGGGGTGCAAAGAATGGGCCGAGACCACCCCTGTGCCCACCAAAGATTTGTGGCCCTAGTGGCCAACAGTTCCTTTCAAGGTGCATGAATTCATGCACTGGGCCCCTAGTATCTCAACAATGGGCCACTCCATTCTTCCCTTTTTTCAGATCTAAAGACCTACAGATATTCTAGGCTCCACTCTTCCCCTCACCAACATTAAATTCAGCAACACATATTGTCATCTCTATCTTCAAAACACATTGACAATCAGCCTTTCTCAATGACCCAACTGACATTTTGGTCCATACCATCATTCCTTCTCAACGGCCAATGGGTGGCAGCTTCCAAACTGATATCCTTGACTCCTCTCTTTTCCTCTTTGGTTTCCTTTTATTTATGGAAAGCTTTCACTGCCCTATCAGTCTCTAAGCCTCATAGCTCCCTTATTTTACTTTATTTCTCTTATCATCTGATATAGACACACTTCAATTTAGTCTTTAAATTATTGTTCTGAGTTTTACCACTGGAGTGAAACATAGTAGGATATCAGTAAATACTTGTTCAGCAAACAAATGATAATTAAAATGCATAACCAAGCTATTAAAACACAAGTAGGAAAAAGGTTAAAAGAGATTTACCAAAACAAAATATGAAATGAACATCAGTTCTCCTTTCTACATTATTTTATATTATGAATGAATATTAAAAAAGTGATTATATGTACTTTTAACAAATCCCCATTTTAGAAATGAGAAAGCTGAGGCATGGTGCTTATAAAGATCTGAATTAGACATGGGAGCTTTTTAGAGCCAAAAAAAAAAATAGATATAATCAACACTAATAAAAGAGAAAAATGGTAATTGGCGTACGAGCTACCCTTTTCATTGGCTAATCAGGGCTATATGCAAATTAACTGCCAACTGAGATGGCAGTTAACTGCCAATAGGATGGCGGTTAATTTGCATATGTAGGCACAATGCAGGGAGGCCAAAGGGAAAGCAGGAATAAGCCCCCTGCCACTGACAGTGATCAGAAACCCAGGGGGGAGCTAAGAGCTGGGGGGCAGGGCAAAGGCGGCCCTGGGGCCGCCTTTGCCCTGCCCCCCAGCCATGATCAGAGAATCAGGTGCCTTTTCCGCCCTGGCCAGTGATAGCAGGAAGTAGGGGTGGAGCCAGTGATGGGAGCTGGGCACGGTCGAAGCTGGCAGTCCCAGGAGCTAGGGGTCCCTTGCCTGGGCCTAAATCGAAGCCCACGATCGTGGGGCCGCTGCAGCTGCGGGTCCCCGCTGCCCGGGCCGAACGACTAGGCCAGAGGCGTCAGGCCTGGGCAAGGGGCCGATCCTGCGATTGGAGGGTGATGGGGGTCAACGCCTGAGGGCTCCCAGTATGTGAGAGGGGGCAGGCTGGGCTGAGGGACACTCCCCCCACACACACACCCAGTGCATGGGGATCAGCGGAGCCGCGAGGCCTCCCGGCACCGGCATCAGTGTGACAGGGGGCAGTGCCCAAACCCCCTGAACCCCCTGATCACCCTGTGGCTCTGTGTGCAACAGGGGGCGGGGCCACAACCTCCCTATCCGCCCTGCTCTGTTCGGGACAGGGGAAGGCGCCCCAACCCCCTGATCAGACCTGCTCTGTGCCTGATAGGGGGGAGCTCCCCAACCCCCTGATCGCTCTGCGGCTCTGTGTGTGACAGGGTGTGGTGCCCCAACCCCCTCCCCCCCCCGTCCCCCCCAACGGGTCCTGCTCTGTGTGTGACGGGGTAGAGCCATAACCTCCCCTTCGGCCCTGCCCTGAGTGTGAGAGTGGCGGCGCCCCAACCCCTCTGATGGGCTCTGCTCTGTGAGTGACAGGGGCCAGCGCCCCAACCCCCTGATTGGCCCTGCTCTGTGCGTGACAGGGGGTTGCGCCGCAACCTCCCTATCGACCCTGCCTTGAGTGTGACAGGGGGCGGTGCCCCAACCCCCCAATCGGCCCTACCCTGAGCGTGACTGAGGGTGGCATCGCAACCTCCTGATCCTCCCTGCTCGGTGCATGACATGGGGCGGTGCCCCAACTCCCCAAAAGGCCCTGCTCTGAGCCCAACCAGGGGCTGCACCTAGGGATTGGGCCTGCCCTCTGCCACCCGGTAGCAGGTCTAAGCCAGCAGGTCGTTATCTCCTGAGGGGTCCCAGACTGGGAGAGGGCACAGGCCGGGCTGAGGGACCCCCCCCTCCCTCCCCGAGTGCACAAATTTTTGTGCACCGGGCCTCTAGTATTAACATAATGATGAGCATAATGAATAAACACATGCATTACCAACTGTTTCTTTGAATAAGATTATATTGCTGCTATGTGATAAAAAAGAACTCCCTCTTCATTCAAACTAGATGTACTAATAAATGTGTAACAATGGGTGCCGTGTTTTTCACATCTAACCTCAGCTCTCAAACACATCTTATATAATAAAAGGGTAATATGCAAATTGACCCTAACAGCAGAATGACTGGGAATGACTGGTCACTATGACACACACTGACCACCAGGGGGCAGATGCTCAATGCAGGAGATGCCCCCTGGAGGTCAGTGCACTCCCACAGGGTGAGCTCTGCTCAGCCACAAGCCAGGCTGATGGCTGCCAGCACAGCGGTGTTGGCGGGAGCCTCTCCCACCTTCTCAGCAGCGCTAAGGATGTCTGACTGCAGCTTAGGCCTGCTCCCTGCTGGCTAGTGTACATCCCCCAAGTGCTCCCGGGTTGCCAGAGGGATTTCTGACTGCCAGCTTAGGCCTGATCCCCCGGGGAGCACAGGCCGGGCTGAGGGATCCCCGGGTGCACAAATTTTTGTGCACCGGGACTCTAGTTTGAATGTGAAGTGAGATAACATGGAGCAAAAACCTCATCAAGGACAAAACATCAATTAATTATTTAATTGCAATGCTCGATATACATGTAGGAAAATATTTGCCTTGTACACAATTAAAATGTAAGAGAAAAAAATGATGTAAAATATAGATTGGCAAGAAGACATGGACATAAAATAATCAAACTAATACAAGATCACCGAAGTCTTGGTGCCCATGAGCAGCAAGGTAAAATTTATTTTCTTTATCCGTTTATGTTGGTTGTTAGGAGTGAGATTGCTGGCTGGATATGTGTGTGAGGAGACCATTTTTGCTATGGCAAATTAAGGATAAGCCTGACATAAAATGAGCCCAGGAAGAAACTGAACAGATGATTGAAGTGTAATGGATGAAATGAAACCTGTACCATCCTGAAAAAGCTGCTTTAAAAAAGGTAAGAATTCACAGTGAAATATGAAATACAAGACAACACAAAGTGGGTGGAACCAGTACATACAGAGACAGGACATTGCTAGCCTCTGGACATGAGTACATTTTAGAGGACGTTAAATGGGACATACTTTTCAGGCCCTTTTTTCTTGGGAGGCAGAAAGCATAGAAGCCATCCTTCCTGGCTCTTCACCCCCAGAAAACAAACAGAAACAAAACAAAAACTCACCACTGACACACACCCTGGAACTTTTACTATTTTACTGACAGAATGTCTAGAAACCATATATATTTTTCTGCAAATGAATGGATTTGTTTTGTGTTTTTTTTCTAGAAGATATTTCATCTATACTAGTATTAGATTCTATTTTGGAGATTTCAATAAAAACCCTAGTGACTAAAATTAGCTATCATGCAATAATAAAAAATTTTTAAAAATTAAAAATTGATATATACTATGATTTTATATTTAGTGTCATATATAAAAGAATAGAAGGGTTTAATGGTGTCATAAGGAGCAAAAATAACTTCTAAAGGTCATCTTAGATTTATTTTCTTTGATATTATCATCAAAATTTTACACTAATCATCCCTACCTTGGTGATGAGTATTTTCATACGCTACTCTGCCTTTCTCAAGACAAAAGATCAAATTTTAGTGTGATGGGCTTCAAACTCATATACAATATACACCCTGATAAATATGCAGCACTCATTGAATGCTCTGGAGTATCTGCTTTTTTTTTCTTTTGCCTCTAATCTTCTGAATATACTAGTTTGTTTTTTTTTAGATTGAGAATAATACGTGAAAAATCTTTTCATCTTATTGATGAAAAAAGTGTTTGATCCAGCAGGCATTAGAGACAAGATAAAACAGATCACTGCAGAGAAGTTCTTGGACTATGTATTCATAGTAAGCAAAGACATGAAAAGGATGTAATATCAGTATATCAAGCTTCAGGAATTCACAAAGATGACAAGATACAATGTTTTAGCTGCTTATCTATAAATTTAATAGGTGTTATTTTTTTTCACAGGTAAGACTCTATTGCAGATGTCTAATTTTACAAAGATAATTCAGAATTCATTTTATCCAAACTCTGAAACCAAATTAGAGAAATATTAACATAGAACAACTAGGTCAGTGATGGCAAACCTTTTGAGCTTGGCGTGTCAGCATTTTGAAAAACCCTAACTTAACTCTGGTGCCGTGTCACATATAGAAATTTTTTGATATTTGCAACCATAGTAAAACAAAGACTTATATTTTTGATATTTATTTTGTATATTTAAATGCCATTTAACAAAAAAAAAATCAACCAAAAAAATGAGTTCGCGTGTCACCTCTGACACGAGTGTCATAGGTTTGCCATCACTGAACTAGTTTATGCACCATATTTTCAACTCAATATTAGATCATTTATGAATAAATGAACTAAAGCCAATATCATAAAGCTTGAAATGTAAAACAGAAAATTCTGTTCTCACATTTTCACATATAGCGTCATGCACAGCAGTTCAAGCAAGCCAGCCTGATATATCCTTCTGATATACTTAATCCAGCCCAGGAGAAGAATTAGTGAAGTCTAGCTCCAAATAAAAAATTGAGCTCTTACATTGAGTTCTTACATTTAGATAAGTGGTTTCTAAAGGTAAGACAAGGCCCCATAAAGGGATCTCCTTGTTAACTGACCTTTTCTAATGTTTATTTTTATATTAGAAAACAATGTATTTTAAAGCTAAAAAATATCTCATAATAATACCTTATACTGGTTATAAATTAAAGGCACCCAAATTTTTATTGGAATTCCCAGTGAAAAATAAAAATCAGTGATTTTAATGCATATAATTTCTGATATGTTTCATTTAATTTAATCCAGAGAAATCAAAATCCCCAATATTTTTATTTCCAAAAATATCATTGTTAGTAAATAATAGAACCAGAAAAATTACATTTCCCAATTTAGACTATATTTTACTCTCTGATTATCAATGCCAATAACATTATTATCTACTAGGCCTGGTGCACAAAAAACGTGCATGGGGGTGTCCCCTCAACCCAGCCTGCACTCTCTCCAATCTGGGACCCCTTGGGGGATGTCCCACTGCTGGTGTAGGCCTGATACCAGGGATCAGGCCTACACCAGCAGTCGGACATCCCTCTCACAATCCTGGACCACTGGCTCCTAATCACTCACCTGCCTGCCTGCCTGATCACCCCTAACTGCTCCCCCATGCCGGCCTGGTCTCCCCTAACTGGCCCCTGCTGCCGGCCAGGTTGCCCCCAACTGTCCCCTCCCTGCCAGCCTGGACACTCCTAACTGCCCCCCACTGGCCTGGTCACCTCTTACTTTACCCCCTGCCAGCCTGGTCACCGCCAACTGCCCCCCTCTGCCTGCCTGGCCGCCCCTAACTGGCCCCCACTGCTGGCCTGGTTGCCCCCAACTGTCCCCTTCCTACCAGCCTGGTTGATCCTAAATGTCCCCCCCTCTGGCCTGGTCATCCCCAACTGCCCCCCCCCCTGCCAGCCTGGTCACCCCTCATGGGTCCCCCCACCGGCCTGGTCACCCGACATAGCCTGCTTGTTAAGTCATTTTGTTGTCCCTCACTAACCCCCCTGCTGGCCTGGTCGACCCACACAGCCTGATCGCTTAGTCATTTGGTCATCCCTCACTAACCCCCCTGCCGGCCTGGGTGTAGGCAGCCATCTTGTGAGGGTGTGAGGGTTAATTTGCATATCACCTCTTTCGTATATAAGATAATATCACTTCACTAATATTTTGTTAACATATCATCCCTAGCTTGCCAATATATATAAAACAAATCATGGTCAATTGTCTGGTGCAGGCTTTCATACCATGGGTATTCTTCATGCACTGATGACTTGGCATTGCCAAATTTTTTTTACTATGTGAAATGACTATAAGAATCTGTATTATTATTCATGGATCCTGTGGAAGCAGACATTTTAAACTCTGACAGAAGAATAATATATCAGGAGGTATCTTAGAATTTTGGGGGGAAGCAGCTGATATGTGAAAATTCAATTACAGCAAATGAAAGATAAGGCTTAGTAGTATCAACATATAATGGTGATGACTTGAAAGTCCTGTGTGAAACATGGGGCTCAGTGACTAGGCTGCCATTTCGCTTTGGCCATTAGTGAGATAATATATTAATTTTGGTGCCAGTTTGCTATGATATCCCAAACATTTTTATGCAGCACTGGAAAGCATGGAACCCAGCAAGTTCTCTGAAGGGATCTTTTCTAAAGAAGTTACACTTGCAGTGAGAGCGAAGCAAGGAAAACTCCTCACCTCTTTTATGAAGCCGAAACTCAAAACTTAACTAGAGAGTGACTTTAAAAGAAGCTTATGTAGTGGCACTTAATCTCCTTCAGCAATATAGAGGAAAGCAATTATTGGATAATTACTAAATGACTGCTGATGTCTTTCTTCAGAAGCCGACATCAACATCTTCCTCCAATTTTTACAATAATGTTATCATTATCTTCATTGCATAGATGGGGAAATAGAATCTTAGAGAACCAGAGTTTTGACAGGATCCAGAAAGTGAATAGACAGTAAATAGAAAATTTCACAACCATATCAATGTCACTTCAACAACCATGTCCTTCTCACCATATTCCACTGCATTGTTACCAAAAATATGCAGTCAAAATTGACATTAACCATGCATTTAAGTGTATAAATACATAGTTATCTTAATATTATATATTATATATACATAGGCACCTAATGTTCTAACTTAAATCAATGCCATTAATGTAACTTATACATGTATACTATTCAGGTATTTTTCTGGTTGAATATCTTCTTGTTATAATAAGCTGAAATTTATAAATTTGGATAAAGAAAATTAATTCTACTTATAAGCAATAATGGGGAGGAAAATTCTCATAAGCCTTCACAGCTTTTTCTTTAAACATACCACAAATAGTAATGAGGTAAATTTTCTCTTCAATTCATTTACTTTTACCCTAATCATTGAAAAATATTATACACAGAAGGCATGTGATTTATCTAGGCCTTATATGTCTGCACTGGAATGAATACTTCTGTCCCTCATACATTACTTAGACAAGCTAGTTTCTCTATAAAACAATTTCAATTTTATTTTTCACCTTTCCTTTTGGCATCTCTCCTATAAGTGCCCAATTGTGTGTGTTCAAGACAACAGTTTGGAAACACGTGCTCGTTAGTAGCATGAGCCTTTTCAGAGATTGCTTTTCAGTAAGTCAGATATTTGAACTTATTATAATTTAAGTTATTAACAGGGTGTTGTGAACCATTTCTTGTGTTTTAATTAAAATATATAATAAATTAAGTACACTTAAAATTAATAAAAAGAAACTATAATCCCCCTAGAACAAGGTCATAAAGAAATACAAATATATATGCAGTGCATTAACTTTAAATCATATATATATATATAATTTACTTTAATCATAAAATAGTCTTTTATTAGAGTGTTCTCTTCTGACTCACCTGAAATTCAGCTGTCAGTCAGAAGTTGTCTTAATGCTTTGTTCCCAACCTTCAGCCTCTTAGTGACAAAGTCTCTCTGGAATTGCTTATTGCACAGCAATCAGCCTTTACCACCTTGGCATGGGTGGTTCATTTCTGTGACTATTTCCCAGCTCTGCAAAGCTATAATTTGTCTTCTCTGGCACTTTGTATCAGCTGCACCCTGAGTCCTGAATCCTTTCATCCCTTCTCCCACGGGACTGAAGAATGAATGGAAACGAGCCAGGCTTCCCTAGGCCAGAAGCCCAGCATTCCCTGCTCACCATGATTACAACTCACCAGCTCTTAAGTGTTTCTTGGTCAATTTACTTAAATATATTATTTTTCAGGAGAAACATGCTTAGTGTTCTGATTCCTTGAGCTACAAAGTTGAATCCTTCAAAATATCTAAAATCTAAAAACTCCTCAACTGCCCAACAATTTAAGAGGGTGTAAACACAATTTGGTAGATGTGGAAAATGGAATATGATTCAGCACTAAAAATAATGAATTACTTATACACATGACAAAAGGAATAAATCTCAAAATCATTTTACTCAGTGAAAGAAACTTGATAGAATAGAGCACGCACTGTGTGTGTATGCATGTGTATGTATGTGTGTGATTGTGTGCATGTGCATGAGTGTGTGCCTATGTGTGTAAGAATGTGTGCATGTGTGAATGTATATGTGTGTGAGTTGTTCGTGTATATGTATGCATCTGTGTGAGTGCATGTATGTGAGCGTGTGTGCATGTGTATATGAGAGTGTGTATGAGAGAGTGTGTGTGTGTGTGTGAGAGTGTGTGTGTGTGTCTGTGTCTGTGCACTATATACATTTTTTTATCAGAAGTTACAGTAACTCATCTACTTTGGACACAGAGCTTTCAAAATTGCTTTTACAATTGTTTAAAATCCCCAATAAAACAAAACATTCTGAATAATACAGTAAAATAAGCTTTTAAAATTTTAGCATAAAAGCGGTTAATGGCACTTTACTAAC
Source organism: Myotis daubentonii (assembly GCF_963259705.1). Classification (NCBI taxonomy): domain Eukaryota; kingdom Metazoa; phylum Chordata; class Mammalia; order Chiroptera; family Vespertilionidae; genus Myotis; species Myotis daubentonii. The sequence goes on along the minus strand of NC_081843.1, from coordinate 97,919,818 downwards.
TAGTTACATAAAGAGCTTTTACTTTTATTTTATTTTTTTAAAATATATTTTTATTGATTTTAGAGAGGAAGGGAGAGGGAGAGAGAGGTAGAAACATCAATGATGAGAGAGAATCATTGACTGGCTGCATTTTGCACGCCCCACATTAGGGATTGAGCCTGAACTCAGGCATATGCCCTGACAGGGAATCAAACAGGTGACCTCTTGGTTCCTGGATGGTCACTCAACCACTGAGCACAACTCGGCTGGGCAAAGCATTTACTTTTAAATTTCACATTAACTGATTTAAATGGGGGGAATCATCCTTACTTGGAATGCATTTTAAACATATTTATGTTAAAATTATTAAAAACATATATTATCCAAACTATTACATTATCCACACTGTGGACAGGCTCTAGTCATATAACATCATGTATTCATTCTCACTTTAATCTCTTTAATTTACCCTTCAGTAAAGAATCAGAAATTATTCATAGAAGAAATGTAGTGGTGGTATCATAATTGGAAGGATAAAAGCAGTGTGTGAAATGAGATGGTTGCCATGACAATTCACCCATCAGATTTCCTAGATCCATGACCAGTTTCAGTTGCTGACCTGTGAGATCTGAACCCATCCACATGGACAATATGTTCCCCACGGCTGCTCCTAGGTAATGACTAATCATGACTGGTTTACTAAAGATGGGCATTCCCCCAAAACTGACTGAGAGTATTGCTGGAATGTTCTAAGAACCACAATGCACTTCCTCTGTTTTTTCTTTAAGGGTCCAAGCTTCTCCATGGTCTAAAACATCTTCCAGACTTCTCCAGTTCTTTCCCTCTTCCTTGCAGATCTAATTCCCTACTGAGGTCTGCATCTTAGACAATCCAGACTAATATAAGTGACAGATTTTGCAGTTGTGTTAATGTGGCACCTCATAAAAGACTGAGAAGCTGTCATCTGTCTGTGTTAAAATGTGTGTGTGTGGGGGGGAGGGGGGAGTGGTCTGGCTCTCTCCACAACACACTTCTGGCAACTCCAGTGACATCCTTATGAAAGCAGCTATGTTCACGCCTTTGATCATTTCATGTTTGTTCTCTGGGCTTTTCCAAACTTGACCTATCTTCCTCAAAATGTCACACTCACTTGCAGGCAGCATTTCATGTGTGAATTCAGCATGCCCTATACATAAATGGGAGGTTATTTTCTCTTTCAATTACAATACCCTTGCCTGAAAGGTATGTATTACTCCAAAGTAGAAAGAAACAGATTGGGCTATTTAACAGTGGATATTAAAAATATAATTAGAAGGAGAAGGAAGGAAAGAGGCCGGCAAAATGCTATAAACACACACACACACACACACACACACACACACACACACACACACACACACACACACACGCTCGCACATGCACAAGCACCAAATACTTTGATAGAAAATTATACAAAGAACAGAAATGGCAATTCAAAATATATTAAAATTATTAACTTACACAAAGTAGTTGAAGGTAAGTGCCTCCTATGTCACAGAAATTGTTTTAGATACTGATGATAAAAATTGAACAAACTAACAAACTTTCTAACAAACTAATAAACCTTGAATCTTACACTCAAATAAGAAATTCACAGAAGACAAATTTGCAATCAAATCTAGGCCAAATAACTCAAAGTCATCTATTATCACAGAAAAAATAAAATTGTAAATGGCATTTTACTGTTTCTTATGGGATGATAAATGATAACATTTTCTGATTATCATGTTTTGGTTTGTGGAGGAACTCCTCATCAAGCATTGTTGTTGTGAGTTTTCATTAGAGGAAACGTTCTAGAGGGAAATTCAAAATACTGAGAGAAATGCATAATTTTTGGACACCTAATGCCACTTGCAGGGTCAGAAACTAAGAAAACCTTCAGACATACTCCAAGCTATATATTAAAGAGGTCACAAAGTCTTTTTTTTAAATGTATTTTTATTGATTTCAGAGAGGTAGGGAGAGGGAGAGAGAGAAACATCAATGATGAGAGGGAATCATTGATCAGCTGCCTCCTGCACACCCGCTACTAGGGATTGAGCCCACAACCCAGGCATGTGCCCTGACTGGGAATAGAACCTGGGACCCTTCAGTCTGCAGGCCGATGCTCTAGCCACTGAGCCAAACCAGCTAGGGCACAAAGTTTTTGTTTGTTCATTTGTTTGTTTGTTTGTTTGTTTTAAAGGAACATAACTGCAAGTAACCTAAATGTCTTGAAATATACTGTTTATTTGACATTTATGCAACAGATGGGTATTTTTAATTAACAGGTTGTACCAATGTATTGTAATTTTTAAAGAAAACTTCTTTCAATACTAAACATCTAGTGTGATCTCATTTTAATGCACACACATATACAAATATGCACAAAATATTTGTCTTATTTAAGGCAAATGTTAGAGTTGAAGTAATGTATTAGTCATTTTTTCTTTGTGAATATTTATGTTGTCTACCATTCTATAATTAGCATATCTTGCTTATTGAATGTAATAATAATAATATGCTTTTACATGAATTATATCTTATGTTGGGGTAATCTAGTAAAAGAATCTAGAGATTAGAATTTCACTTTCATATAGAATATGAACCCTTTGGAAATGTTATTTTTATAGCATTTTGCCATTTGATAGTTCTTGTTGTTCCCACATGGACACAGCTAAATGAATGGTCTTCCTCTTTTTTGCATATTTTCTTTGTGAACTGTGACCTTTAAGTATATTTACCCAGTGGAAAACTACATGGCTGTAAAAAGAAGAAACTTTTAAACTTTGAGACAGCAATGGATTGACCTGGAGAGCATTATGCTAAGCAAAATAAGCCAGTCAGAGAAAGACAAATACAATATGAGCTCACTCATATGTGGAATCTAGTGAACAAAATAAACTGACAAACAAAATAAAACTGTAAGCATGGACACATGGAGGGTTCCCGAGGGGAGAGAGTGGGGGTAACTGAATAAAGAAGATGAAGGAAATAGCTAAAGGACAGTATACATACCCCATGAACACAGACAATACTTTGGTAAAGGCCAAGGGAAGTGGGAGATAGGGGTGGGTGGACGTGGGCAATGGGGGAGGGGAAAGGGGAACACCTGCAATTATGTCAACATTAAACATTTTTATAAATAGATAAATAAATACTGAGCAATCTTTGAAATTTGCCCCTGTCATTTGCTGACTTACATGAAGAGAATAGCAAATGTCTGTTTTAACTACCTTTGTGAGTGAGGCTCAATTTCAGCAGGTTTTAATATACATCCATGAAACTTCCAAAGTAATACATATCAGTCCATTTTAGCAAACACAGTACTTGTCCAATAGTTTTTTCTAAAACATGTCCTAGTTACATGTTTTTAAAAAGTTCAAATCTTTTAAGAACCATAGTACTAAGTCTCTCAATAAAATATTTGCAACCTGTCCCATTCATGCTTTTTCATCAATAATCACCTATGAATAAAATGACCCAATGAAACATTAATTTTCACTTTCTTGTAAAGGTCAAATGTTTGTTAGAAATTATACCCATGCTTACAACTTTGGGTGAATATTGGTTGAATACTAAGGGAATTCCTAATCCCTTCCTTTACAAGTTAGTCCTATATGTTATGCCACCTTATTACTGATGAACAATAGTCTAGCATGAAGGCAATTAATACCAAATTTTGGGTTTATGGCATTAAATTATTGTAACCATAATAAACCACAAGATAATCAGCAGAGTAAGAATTGAGCAATTGCCTGGCTGGCATAGCTCAGTGGTTGAGCACTGACCTATAAACCAGATCATGGTTTGATTCCTGGTCAGGGCACATTCCTAGTCGGGGGGGTACAGGAGGCAGCCAATCAATGATTTTCTCTCATCATTGATGTTTCTCTCTTTCTCTCCTTCTCTGAAATCAACAAAATATATTTTAAAAAATGAACTGAGCAATTAAAGGCATAAAGTATAAGCTAGTCTTTTGCCAACTTAAAAAGATAACAGACCTTTGTGGCTAATTTGCATCTCTAAATATAAATTCAAGGTTATTCCTAATTCTGGGTGGATTAAAGATGGGGAAGCCTCTTTATGTTGGTACAGTTTTTCTGAACTTATTTAAAGATTTATCACCAGGAATCCTGCCCTAGGTAAACACATTTGATATGTGAACACGGACTCGTGGCTCTGGCACCTTCCGCTCATCTGTTAGGTTGGCATCATTCCTACTTACAATTTGCTTGGAATCCTGCCTCAGGGCTTAGATGCCAAATGGCAAGATATTAAATAAGACAATGTGCATAATGTATCCCTGCTCTGGGTGAAATATCCATTATAATAGAATCAAAACAATAACATAAAGCCTGCTTTTTTTCCCCCCTCATCACAACATTTGGGCATGTATTCAAGATGACACAATTAGCAGATTAAATATGCTATCAAATTTCTATTTGTCAAAGTCTGCCACTTTTATAGATGATTGCTTCAAAATTTATATTATTATTGTTATTGCCATTGTTATTATTTTATATAGCTAGAAATTGTATAGACCTTTGAGGACTTTTTGAAAATTAGGAAATATACAGCAGAAACCACCCACATGGATTTTAAATCTATCATACACATTCAAAGACATACTTTTCAACCCTAATAGAGTATCTAATTATAAATAAATGTATTTTACTACATTAGCACACAACAAAACACTAAGAAACTTTAAATTTCACATATAGGAAGAATATGTATTTAAAGATCTGGAAGTCAGTACTAATAAGAGAGAGTAGAGAAATCACATCAAATTTTAGTTCTGCAATTCTCTTCATCAGTATAACTTAGATTGCAAATTGTTCATTCATTTATTTAGTAAAAATTGAAGGACTTACTCCAAAAGTGTTTTGTGCTAGTATAAGATAGAAAACATTGTGTTTTATGTTATCAAACTCTAGACTAAAAAATCAGTATATTAATTACTAAAGATCAGCTTATTAATAAGAAGTCATTCTACGTCAAAAGAAGATATTAGGCCGAAACCGGTTTGGCTCAGTGGATAGAGCGTTGGCCTGCGGACTGAAAGGTCCCAGGTTCAATTCCGGTCTAGGGCATGTACCTGGGTTGCGGGCACATCCCCAGTGGGAGGTGTGCAGGAGGCAGCTGATCGATGTTTCTCTCTCATCGATGTTTCTAACTACCTCTCTCCCTTCCTCTCTGTGAAAAATCAATAAAATATATTTTTAAAAAAAGATATTAGCATATACATGTTGCATGAAAAATTAAATGAAAAATTTAATGTCCTCAAGTAGATTACTGTTGTAACTTCTTGATGAGATATTGAGCTATTTGTTTATAGATTTTATATATGTTCTTATTCAAACCATGAAAACAATAAATAAATAAACTGAAGGTGCGTATCCTTGGTAAAAATGCTGTTTAGTTTGGAAATATTTTATCTTTAATACAGAGAACAGATAATTAAATAATCTTGATTGTATATTACCCTCATAAAACTAGCTAGTTGGAAAAGGAAATATATTGAAAAAATTATTTAAATTGATATATTTTGGTTTTCAATACAAATGTAGATATTCTAATTTATTCTTAACATTACCAGTATATAGTTTTTTAAATCTAACCAAGCCTGTTTTCAAATCATTTTAAAGTGTATTACTTTAGGTTATTTACAGTGGATAAAGTAGTTTAAATTTAAAAATATAAATATAACTTATAGTATACACTCAATAAATATTACAAAGCATGAATAAACTAGAAAAATAAAAAGTACCAGCAACTCGTTTAATACAAATGTAGCTCAAAGATAATCATAAATTATTGTAGACCAATAATATGAGAGAAATAAATTACTATTTGCATTCATGCCAATGCCAATTATAGATATTTGGTAATCTAATAAACAGGGAACTATACCTATGTATTCTTTTCAAAAGTTATATTAGCAAAAAATTTAAAAATCAAGGAATGTAATTAACTTATATAGAAATAATGAACATTTATTTTACCTTAAATTTTCTTGTTCAGAGATAATTCCCTTTTCAGAGCTATCCATACAACTTGTAACATTCACTATACTTATAGAAAGACACAAGCACAAACACACAAAAATAGAATACATAGCACATTGTAGTACCATTTCTAATGTTAAATGGGATTGGGAATAAAGAAAAGGAGCTTGTAGATGAGAAATAATATGAGGAAAGAATACTCAATCATACATTAATATACTGCCAGGAAAGCATTTGAAGTAAATACTCAAATACAAAATTATAGTCCCCTCCCTTCCTCTTACTCAAGCTTCCCCAAATATCAAAAAGTTGACATTTCCTCTTATTTTAACAGAGCCATCAAATTACAATTGAAAGTTATATGTTGAATATGATGGTGTTGTCTTCAATTTGGGTGGATGAATACATTGTTGATAAGTAATGAAGGAGAAAATTTTTCTTGGGAGAAATGATAATGATTTTTCTTTTTAGGTGCATGGCAATGGTGATTTCTGGAAAGATATTATAAATATAGATCTAATGAAGAAATCTAGATCTGGAGAAGATTATTTTCCCCTTGCTAATGGTTATATTGAGTATTGTATGTCTTTATCTTTAGTCCAAAAATTTCCCTTAAATCCACATTTTCCTTGATATCCTACAATCTCTAGATAGAATTGGGAAAAATAAAGTTGCTGGAATAAATTCAGTTTGGACTTACGTGGATACACAAGGCAAAAAAAAAAAAAAAAATGGGGTGAGAAGGAGCTTAGAGTACTAAGAAAGAGTAGTGACAATACTGGGCCACACAGTTTTATGGTGAAAATGCGACCAAGGGAGGTTTTACTTTTTATTTTGTCTTCCAACTATGCCTGCCTTTTATTTAATCCAACTAAAGGCCCAGTGCACAAAATTCATGCATGGGTGGGGGGTGATTTCCCTTAGCCCAGCCTGCACCCTCTCCAATTCGGGACCCCTCAGGGGATGTCCGACATCCCTCTCACAATCCAGGACCACTAGCTCCTAACTGCTCATCTGCCTGCCTGCCTGATCATCCCTAACTGTCCACACTGCTGGCCTGGTTGCCCCCAAGTGCTCCCCCGCTGGCCTGGTTGCCCCTCACTGCCCCCCTCTGCCAGCATGGTTGCCCCTCACTGACCCCTTCTGCCGGCCTGGTCACCCATCACTGACCCCACTGCCGGCCTGATCGCCCCACGCACCCTGATATTATGTCATTTGGCTGCCCCTCATTGCCCACCCCTAACGGCTGGATTGCCTCACACATCCTGCTTGTTCAGTCGTTTTGTCGTCCCTCACTAACCCCCCTGCCAGCTTTGTTGCCCCACTCAGCCTGTTTGGTCATCCATTCAGTTGTTTCAGGTGTGACGACCCCTGGCTCTTTATATATTAGACTAGAGGCCCAGTGCACAAAAATTTGTGCACTCAGGGGGGAAAGGGGGTCCCTCAGCCCGGCCTGTGCCCTCTCGCAGTCTGGGACCCGTCGGGAGATAACGACCGGCTGTCTTAGGCCAGCTCCTGGGTGGCAGAGGGCAGGCCCAATCCCTAGGTGCAGCCCCTGGTTGGGCTCAGAGCAGGGCTGATTGGGGAGTTGTGGCCCCGCCCCCTGTCACACACAGAGCAGGGCAGATCAGGGGGTTTGGGCGCTGCCCCCTGTCACACTGATCCCGGTGCTGGGAGGCCTCGCGGCTCTGCTGATCCCGGTGCCGGGAGGCATATTACCCTTTTACTATATAGGATAGAGGCCTGGTGCATGGGTGGGGGCCAGTTGGTTTGCCCTGAAGGGTGTCCTGGATCAGGGTGGGGGTCCCCACTGGGGTGCCTGGCCAGCCTGGGTGAGGGGATGATGGCTGTTTGCAGCTGGTCACACACCCTTCAGGGTGGGGGTCCCCAATGGGGTTCCTGGTCAGTCTGGGTGAGGGGCTGAGGGCTGTTTTCAGGCTGGCGTGTGACTGAAGTTCCCAACTGCTCCTTTTTTTCTTTTTCTTTTTTTTTATTCTGGGCCAGCTTTAGCTCTGAGGCTTGGCTCCAGCTCTTAGGCCTCGGCTGCTGAAAGCAGGTATCTGGTTTGTTTGGGTTCTATAATCGAAACACTGCTTCAACTCCAGCTCTGACATCCTGGCTGGCTGAAAGTAGGTTTCTGGGTTTTGTTTAGCGTCTATATTTGTAACAATGTTTCAAACTGCAAGCTCAGAGGCCGGCAGCGGCAGGCAGGGAACGTTGGAGTCCTCTGTCACTGAAGCAAGCAAGCCTCATGTTCACTTCAAGCTGCCTGGCTGCCAGCTGCCATCTTGGCTGGCAGTTAATTTGCATATCACCCTGATTAGCCAATGGGAAGGGTAGCAGACGTATGGCTAATTACCATGTTTCTCTTTTATTAGATAGGATGATGTCCCCATGGTTTAGGTCCACATTCTCCCTGGCCTGGATTATTTCAGTTGCCTTCTATTTCAACACTTCTACTTTGTCTCAGTGACTGTGACAATAATTTTGAATGCATTCAGAGAAAGTCACTGCCCTGCTTAAAAGTCTGCATTGTGTCTCTTATCTTATAGAGCAACACTACAACTTTACCTTTCCTGGTATCACCCCTGCTCTTTCCATGGTCCCTGCTTCCCAACCTCTCCTACTGCTGTATATCCTGGGGCCAGGCAGCCATCTCTGCATAACAAGTCACCCTTCCTTTGTATAACTAACTCTGACTAATGCAAGACAGATCCTTCTTCATCTTAGTCAGAAATAAATGCTTCCCTTTTCAGTTTATGAAGCACTGGTTATGTACCTACATCCCTTCATTCATCACTCTGTGCCATGACCATTTTTTAACATGATGGTGAACAGGGCTGAGTTACTGCTTTGTGCCAGCTGCTGGGCCTGGCACCTGAAAAAAATCTCTGATAGAATATTGAGTTAGGCATGTACAGTTTGCAGATAAGGACACTAATATTCTAAAAAACAAACAAATAAAAAACAAAAACACCTAAATAACTTTATAAAGGTGATGCAGCTCATATTTGATAGGGCTGAGGGAGAACCCTGTTTTAGCTATCCTTTCCAAGATCCCACCCGCTTGTTTCTTCTGTAATGAAGGGTAGGCACCATTGGCATCAGGATATACTTTCATCGTTTTTAGTATTTTTCATAATGCACAAATTAATATCATTATCATTTGTGACCTCAATAAATAATTATTGAAATTACCTAGTCATGGTAGGAAAGTAAACAAACACCAGGCTTATAAGAGTATGTGTGCACACACGTACACACAGAAAGTTACAAAAAAGTAGGCCTAGAAAAGTTTCTATAGCTCAGCCAGTTCAACTATTTTACTTTTAAATATATTTTTTAAAATAATATATTGTGCAAGGATATATACTTCATATGTGGGGGTATATATTTGAGAGAACTGTTGAGCAACTTCAGTATTAATATGGACTTAGCTTATACAGGAATTAAAAATAAAGAAGAGGAAGTTGTTTTCCCTAAGGGACTTAAAATTGAGGGTCCAGACACTAGAACACATGTTTTCAGATTCTCAACTCAATGTCTTTTAAATACTAAATATTGGACAATGATTATGCATCGACATCCTATATCTGAATATATACCATATTAAAACCAATTTATCTAGATCTTATTATGTATACTATTTGTAAAGATAATTTTGAGGGAAGTAGAAAAGGATAAAAGAGGGATAAATGGTAAAAAAAAAAAAACACAAAAAAACTTGAGTTGGGGTGGTGATCACACAATACAATATACAGATAAAGTACTGCAGAATAATACACCTGAAACCTACATAATTTCATTAACCATTGCACCCCAATAAACCTAATAAATAAAAAAGAAAGAAAGATTAAGTAAATCAATAAAAATAAATAGAATGCTGCCCTAACTAGTTTGGCTCAGTGTATAGAATGTCGGCCTGCAGACTCAAGGGTCCCAGGTTCGGTTTCGGTCAAGGTCACGTACCTTGGTTGTGGGCACATCCCCCGTAGGAGGAGTGCAGGAGGCAGCTGATTGATGTTTCTCTCTCATCGATGTTTCTAACTCTCTATCCCTCTCCCTTCTGCTCTGTAAAAAAGGAATAAAGTATATTAAAAATAAATAAATAAATAAATAAATAAATAAATAAATAAATAAATAAATAAATGTAATGTCTATTCTTGTCTGTTGGGATCACTGACTTTAGGATATCCCTTTACTTGGTTGTGCTTCCTCAATACAGCCTTGCTTTGCTTTCACAAGGACAAAGGATAGACCTTTACATATGAGAGTGTTCCCCACTCCAACTGTACATTAGAATCAACTGGTGAGCTGTAGAGAGCAGTGATGTCTAAGCACTACCTTCAGAGATTCTGATTTAATCCATCTGGGGTGGGCTGGGGTACTTTTTACATGGTTCCTTAGATGGTTCTATGGTGATAGTGCAGCAGGGGGATGAGAAATGCTGACATGAAGTTTAGAACTTCAGAAATGTCATTCGGGAGCACTTTATAAGTATCCCTGATTATAGAGAATATTATACAATTTTATGGTCTTTTATACTATTAGCATGACATGCCAATGTATCAGAGCTTCAGTATAATAAAATGAAAAAAATATAATTGTATGCCCACACGAAAAAATGAAATAGTGAGGCTGTGGCTTACAACAGAACCACATTAAAAAAAAAATGTCTGTAGACTATTTTATCAAAAATGGTCACCTTCATTTATTTAAAAGACTTATTATTTGTGTTATAGCAGTTTTTAAGATCAGGGAATGTGACTAATGTCTAGGACATAGGAATAAATATATATCTAAATCTAAAAGCCAGAAGAAATTGGCGCAAGCACGTATGACCTGCTGAAAAACCAAAACAGAGAGAAAAAAGCTTTCTAGCATCTTGCAAATGAGCTCATTGACAGGAAAATATCTCATACCTAAGTTTGTCAAGGAGAGTGAATTTGTTTTTAATGTGGCAGTCCTTTTTAAATTGAAGGGAAAAACATGTACCTTTCTTATACCATTATCATTTGGCTTTGGAGAGCAGTGCTAACACTTGATAAATTTTAGCTTTCAAATCTGAGCATCTAACTTTGGCACCAAAAGCAGAGTGTGAGCATGCAGTTCTGGCATCCGAGCAAACAAAGCCTCAGTTCCTGCGCCAAGAGCAAGTGCACACTTCAAGCCCAATGCTGGGAGCTGGCACACGCCTTCATGAATTCACTGTCCTCCATCTGTGTATTGCCGCTCGGCTCCCTAGTCAAGCCATAGGTAGAGCTTCAATGACACAGATGATGTCCTCGGTTCTCTTATAATTTATTACTCTTTGAGTTTCCAGAACAAAGGTTATAGTCAGCATGGATCTACAGGAGTTTGCTTTCTTTTACTTTCCCTTTTGCTCATTATGCTTGGCTTTTGCTTTTATCTTGGGACTCAGCTTTCGCTAGAGTTGGAAATAAATCTTTTTTTTTCTCTCTCTCTCTCCTTCTCAGCTTGCCCTTGACTGCTATGGAAACCAAAAAGGAGCTATAGAAATCCTGGAAAATTGATTTTTTTTTTCTCTTGGAGGGAGGTTGGAGGGAGTTACTGAAGGTCTTTTAAACTCTAATGTAGGCTTAAATGGCTAAAAAAATAAGGAAATGTAGTCTCTATTGAATTGAATTCCAATTGTTTTGGCTGTTACATGCAGGGGGAAAAGAAAGATTAGCTGACAACATTTGTCTTTCAAATGTCACTATAAATATCCTACACTAATTGCAGACAGCAACAAGAAAGAAATAAAATTTAGAGAGATGTTATTCCAATAAAATGGAAAAGGGCAATTCACTTAACATCTTTGCAGAGGTAAATTGTTGTTCTTTTCTCAGAAAATGCTAGTTTCCAATGTCAGACACCAGTTTTTTCATTTGCTTCACTTATTGTGAAATGGTATGCTACACAGGCATCTTTTCTGATGGAAAATACCACTCCAAGTGTGCCCTATTCCACTGGGAAAAGAAGGCCAATGCAGAGATATGAGGAGGCGAGATAGGAAATCAAATAAAATGCTTGCTTCTGTGTTGATAGTATCTCATCCGATGCCACACTTGGTCACTCCCTGCCTTGCATGAGTAGCAGAGACCTTGTGCTGCCTGCCTATCTGGCTATTAATAAACCAGGTGGTCATCACTAATTTGGAAATAATTTGGTGTTAGAAGTAAGAAGGAAATAAATGCCATAGAACAATAAATAAAAAAGTAAAATATCTTTTTAATGTGGAAATTCTGGTTTTTATTAATGGTTTTATTTATGGAGATATAGATGATTAAAATATTTTCTCAGTAGGTAGTTGATGCTGTCTCTGCTTAAAACAACATGGATAAAGGCTTTTTTAAAAATATATTTTATTGTTTTTTTAAAGAGAGGAAGGGAGAGGGATAGAGAGTTAGAAACATCAGTGAGAGAGAAACATTAATCAGCTGCCTCCTGCACACCCCTTTCTGGGGATGTGCCCGCAACCAAGGTACATGACCTTGACCAGAATCAAACCACAGGCCTGAAGACCCTCTATCCACTGAGCCAAACCGGTCAGGGCAAAAGTTTATCTCCAGATAAATTGGTTGATCATCAGCATCATCAGCACCATTGCCATCATCATATGTAAAAAGCATCATTCTAATGGATTTGTCTGTTTAATTAATTATTTTAATTATTCTATCAACCTTTGCAATAGTTACTGTTATTACCTTAGAACAGTGATTTCCAACTGTTGTGCTACAAGAATTTGTAAAACATGCAATACCTGACTCTTTAGTCAGGGGCATTGTCCTTTTTTCCCTTAGATTGTCAAATTCAAAAAAAAAAACAAAAAACACAAACACAAAAAAAACAACGACCAACACAACAATAGCTGTCTGGTGTGAATAAATAAAATTTATTCTTTGTTTTGTCAGATCAATAAAAAAATATAATATGTTTTTGGTGTCCTGCAGAATTTTAGTATTTACTTTATATGTGTCATTGAAAAAGGTTGAAAATTGCTACCTTAGAGATAAGGAAACTGAAGCCCAGGTAACTGAATTGACTAGTAATTTTTTGCAAGATTACAGGACTGGATATCTTGAAAGTGTCTACGGTTAGTCTTTGCTCTTACTAATTAAGCTAAATGGTTTCCTGGAAACCATTTAGTGGGAAGAGCAAAGTTCTGTGTTTCGTAACCTTTTTCTTTTGCTGTTCATTAATTTATGCACCGAGACAATGGTATTTCTTGTTAAACTTGCATTCACGTACTTTCTGGGAGGATGTCAGAATTAATCTTACGTTGTTTGGCAAGCAGAGTTGCGACATGCAATAAGACTGGCAGCAATAGTAGTAAGCTAAAGGATTTCTATACTTTCATTATTCTTCTAGACTAGCATTACTTATAAAGTGAAAGAAAAATTGCAATGTATTAGACTACAAAAGCTCAGGAATAGTTTATCAAAGTGTTTCCCAATGCTTTGATCTATGCATGTGTGTGAACATTCTTTAAAAACAGAATCACCTTGGCCTTCACAAGAGACTATGTTCTTCATATCAATTCCCTGAGATTAAAAAAAAAAAAGAAAGACAAACAAGAGAACAACACAATAACAACAGTGCTTGTTAATTTTTTGGTCCACAGATCATAATTTCATTCCTGCTGGATATACATTAAGATAATTCTTTTTTTTTAACCAGTCTAGATATTTTTAGATTTCAGTGAAGACACACCCCGTGAGAAAGTGTTCTGCCGTGAGCTTTAGATTCCCTGTTCTGTGGTGGGAAGACAGGGAGGAAGCTATGCTGGTCTCAGTATCATGTCAGAATACCAATGTCTATATATGAGAAAACAATTTTTGCAATGTTCATTAATTTCTGCAAAGCCATAAAACACTTGGAATTAAGTGTGTGTGCAATTTCAAAACTTTCTGAAATTAATAACACGAGAACTCATATGCGATATAATCTCACAGTGAGGTCTTCTCTGCAGTTCACTGCCCTGTAATCCCACAGCCATCATGGGAGTTAGACTAGCCCACTGCATATCTGCAGGAAGAAACCACACTGCTCACTGCTCTCAGTATCTAGGTGTCTCATTTACCCTGAGGTTGTCCTAGTAAAAATTCAATCAATAAGGAATTGAGATGACTTTGTTAAACATATAAAAGCAATAGAAAAGTTGTCGCCACTTAATTTTCTTACAGCATCCAGAAATATTATCCTACTAAGAACTTTCCAGATAGGACTCTGTAAGCACTACAACTTGGCTGATTGTCAGCAATGGTTCATTTAGACAAATTATGCTATTAACATGGGTCAAGCCTAGTGATTTTGTTTGAAAAATATTCGATGTTGATTTATTGAATAAAAGCTAAAAAACTATAAAAATAAAACATCTTACATTATAGGATAATAAAAACAACTTTTTTGTGGGTTTTGTGTGTGTGTGTGTGTGTGTGTTAAATTGATCTTAGAGAGAGGAATGGAGAGAGAAATATTGATCAGTTGCCTCCTACACATGCCCAGACCTGGGATCTAACCCATATCCTGGATATGTGCCTCATCTGGAACTGAACCTGACACCTTGTGTTATATAGGAAAATGCTCCAACCAACTGAGACATACTGGCCAGGGAAACTTAGTTTTATTATACTACTAGAGGCCCGGTACATGAAATTTGTGCATTGTGGGGGGGTGTCCCTCACCCCAGCCTGGACCCTCTCCAATCTGGGACCCCTTGAGGGATGTACGACTGCCCGTTTAGGCCCGATCCCACTCAAGCCTAAACGGGCAGTTGGACATGCCTCTCACAATCCAGGATTGCTGGCTCCTAACCATTCGCCTGCCTGCCTGCCTGCCTGATTGCCCCTAACCACTTCTTCCTGCCAGCCTGATCACCCCCTAACACTCCCCTGCCAGCCTGATCAACACCTAACTATTCCCCTGCTGGCCCAGTCTCCCCTAACTGCCCTCTCCTGCAGGCCTGGTCGTCACCAACTGCCCTCCCCTGCCAGCCTGGTCGCCCCCAACTGCTCTCCTCTGTAGGCCTGGTCATCCCCAACTGCCCTCCCCTGCCGGCCATCTAGTGGCGGCCATCTTGTGACCACATGGAGGCGGTCATCTTGTGTGTTTGAGTGATGGTCAATTTGCATAGTGCTCATTTGCATATCTGGGCTAATTAGCATATGCCTTTCTTATTTTAGGTAATGCTAGACAATAGAACTTAGATACTAAGACACTCATAAACACTAAAGATATATGCAGCAAATATGTGAGAAAATATATTCAATTTACTTGTAATTGGAAACTTTAAAAAATTATTAATATCACATATACTTATGTCTTTGGAAAGATAATATTTTAATGTATCTTTAAAATTACTTACATGCCTGCACATGGGATTTTATTTTAAAGAACCATTTCCTATATCAGTGGTTGGCAAACTGCAGCTCGTGAGCCACATGTGGCTCTTTGGCCCCTTGAGTGTGGCCACGAAGTTTCAATTGCACTGTACGGGCATGCCCGCACATGGTTTTTTGTGGAAGAGCCACACTCAAGGGGCCGCAGTTTGCCAACCACTGTCCTATATAGAGCCATTGAATATCATTGAGTAAAAATGTACAAGTTACATTTCTAATAGTATTTATACAAATACAGAAAATCAATACTAAATTAAACCTCACTTTTGAAGAATTGGTATGAAAAAGTAGAAAGAAAAAGACAGGGAGAACTAGCCAGTCCTAGGTGATGACCCCAATCAGCAGAGCAAAATTGGCCTCCTGGATGGATCCTGAAAAGAGCAAGGTAATACGATGGTGCAATTGCAAAATGTTCCAATATGTGAATTCCATAAAGTATCTCAAGGGTTTTATTGTTTTCTTTCTGTGAAAGATAGACTGTGTCTTCTAATGATTGATGGCTAAAGGCACAAAGTGGATATCATTGCAAAATGAGGGAAGAAATAACACAAAGAAAATAGCTGAATCTAAAAGGTAACATCTCTTAAGAATATATTTTTCAATTTAGTAACATTTTGATGGATGAATCAAAATTGTGTTAGACATTAATCTTTGAACTCATTGCTGCAGCACAGCTAAGTATTGAGACTCTAAAGAAAGAATCACCTGAGTTTAAATTTATTTCCAAGAATCTAAAGTTTTGAGATTTAGGGAGGTATTAAAAAACCCTACACTTCACTTCCATCATCTGTAAACTACAATAATAATACATATGTCACTGCATTGCTTGATAATAAAATGACTCATCATTTTCACCCAAAGCTTGAAAACATCCTTAAAGGAAGAAACCATAGTGAGTTAATTGTATGCACTCAGTACATAGTCACTAATAAGTTGAGAAGTTAAGGTATCTGTTTAAAAATAACAGTGTTTATATTTTATAAATACAAAAAATTTCTAGTCCTCCCCCTAATTATAGGTTCTTGAACAAATCCATCCACAATGTAACATAACAGAAATGAACTGTTTTAAACAAAACTCACAATGGAATAAAAAGACAACAGTTTAGCTCAAACAGGCAAAGGGATTATGTTAATGTTTATGTAAATAATTGACTCAGGCCAATTATTCTATCCTAGACAAGTAAATTCTTTATGACTGACTGCACACTGAAAGGACCTGTTATAGATAGAATTGTGTCTTGCTGAAAGTCCTATGTTTTAGCCCTAACCCATAGAGCACCTCAAGAAGTGACTGCATTTCCCCCAGTCGACATGGCTCAGTGTTTGAGCGCTGATCTATGAACCAGGCGGTCAAGGTTCTATTCCTGGTCAGGGTACAAGCCCAGGTTGCGGGCTCAATCCCCAATGTGGGGTATGGAAGAGACAGCCAATCAATGATTATCTCACATCATTGATGTTTCTATATCTCTCTCCCTCTCCCTTCCTCTCTGAAATCAATAACAATATATATATACTTCTTAAAGTGACTGAATTTGGGTACAGGGCCTTTTAAAAGATGATTGAGTTAAAACGAGGTTATTAGTGTGGATCCGAATCCAATCTGACTGGTGTTATGAGAAAAAGCAAAAACTTAGACACACAAAAGGACACCAGGAATATGCACACACAGAGGAAAGACCATTTGAGGACAGTGAGAGAGTGACTATCTTCAAGCCAAGCAGAGAGGCTTCAGGAGAAACTCAACATGCCCACACCTTGATCTTGGATTTCAAGCCTCCAAAAATATAAGGAAATGAAATGTTTTTGTTTAAGCCACCCAGACTGTGGCATTTCCCTATGGTGTGACAAGCAAACTAATACACAACCAAATGTTACCAGAAGATCAAGATAAGGAGATGGGAGGTGGTGGGACAGAAATTGTGTTTTGGGGAAGAACAGGAATACAGTGAGGTGGAGGAGGTGTGAGTATAGGGTCTGAAGAAGGAAGGGTCATTGAATCAACCTATGAAAAGTGTACCTCTCCTGTCTCCCAATCCTCCACTCCCTGTTGTAGCTTTTTCACATCATTAACCACATACCACATAAAGGGTTTATTTGTATTTCTATTGTATCCACACCCACCAATAATAAGAGTAGTTTGGATGTTAAGTTTTCTTTCCTGCCTAACTTGCTTTCAATGCTATATGTTCAGTCCCTAGAATAGTTCCATGGCAAACTGGCATGCAATTGAAGATTTTTTAAAAAAGAAAGAATAAATGTGAGGTCCCAGAGACAATAGACAACTACAGGGGTGACCATGAAAGTAAAAAACAATTGAATGTGCTGTATAGTTTGGGAGAGAACTTTCCCATTCAACTAAGGTAGAATCAACAGCAACTATAACAAAGAATGGCTTGTACTGAAGTAAAGACTTATTTTGAAAAATATTTCTACTGATCAGCTAGCAGAAAGAAATTTAACTCTTACTTTTCCAGTGCTAAGGATTTATAAAGGAGTTTATATTAAAATAATTTTAAAAATAAGAGATAAAATACAATGCAATAAGAATATGTCAATTGAAATAATCGTGTTAATGTTTGCATCTATGCATTTAAGTTCAAAAACCTAAGCTATGCAAGGAAAAAATATTATGCATCCCCTAAATTTAATCTAGTTCAGACAAAAAATAGGAAACATGAAGTCACTGGAGCCTGACCAAGTAATCAGCCAATTACTAGATGATGTAGAACTGTCAGTGGGCAATTTAAATTTCAGAAATTGCCTCATCAGAGGAGGGAGAATTATTATTATTTTATTTTACACTAGCAAAGATGAGGATGTCCTGGACAGATGGAGTGAAAGGGTTGGAGAAGAGGGGTACAAAATGCTGAAAAGTAACTGACCAATTCATGAAAGACACAAGTTTCACTGTACAGAGTAGTTATCATTGTAGAATATTATTTAAGGGATGCCAATCTTTGTAACGCATTTATAGGAAGACCAACATAATAGTATTGTGCAATATGAAGAATTAGTACAGAGGAGATATGTAATAAAAGGAATCATCTTCATAGAAAAGTGAATGGGAGGAACTGAGTATAAGGGGTGAGATCAGGAGGGGCTTCTGAGTGAATACAATCAAGATCAGAGAATAAAGAGAAACCACTACATCTGTTTCTTAACCCTTTGCGGTCGTTTGTCTACTCTCAGCCACCAAAGCTTTTTTACCGTTCCGGTCGTAGGTCTGCTCTCAGCCACCACAGCAAGGAACCACGAATCTTAACTCTAGTCATTCATGTATCAGTTCATAATTTCTCTGAAAGCTCTTAAGTGTCTAAGTGACCTTGTCACGAACCAAAACATTGCTCCGACAAATCGGAGATATCGAAACTCAATATAAACAAACGTGGTCATTCCACACTCGCCATGCAAAACACCGTGGCGAGTCAGTCGCCTTTTGAGAGAGAAGAAATCGACAAGCTTCGGAGATACTTGGCAGAATTTCAAATAAATCTTTACAGATTACGTTTAACTGTAATTAGGCATTCTCGCTTGTTAAGATATTTCAAAATAATACTCCAAAATGGCAAAAAGAAAGTTACCGAAAGAAGTGTACTGCAAATCTGAAAGTAAGGATGAAGAGTTTTATTTTGGCACCTTGAATACTGACTCTGACGTAGAAAGTGATAACGTTTGTAGTGATTCTACTAGTAGTGACATAGTTCCAAAAAAGAATTAATAAATCTTGTTTATCCTTCATAATCTTGCATGTTATGTATCACTGCTCTTTCAATGGAAATTAATTCCGACCACTACGACACCCATGTCCAAATTTAATACGACCGCAAAGGGTTAAATCAAACGTCAGTCATACGTTCATGACTCTGTGTGTTCTAACTACGCTCTGGTCTGTATTTTCCCCATTACTATCAACGCACTAGCAGTTTCCCATTACTTCCCATTTTCCTACAAGACATTCAATTCCTTCGCAATTAATGCTACTGTGACCATTTAATTTTCATCCAAACAGAGATACTACTGTTAATAATTATATTGGAACAACAGGTATAAACTCGACTATTCCATACAAACTAGGAGGTGTGTTTGTCCTACCTTTCATTCTAGATGAGCTAGCATTTGTCTGCCTCTTAAAAATTCTTTTAAAACACCCAAATATTATTAACTTTAGGATTTCCCTTTCTACATTTAGTTGCATTCACCCTTCTCTATATTATAGCCAATATTCTAAGGTAGATTTGTGTTTTAAAAGTTGAATAATGATAGAAAATATTTTTTAGCGGTGATAGTTTTATGTTTGGTTGCTTAAGTTAGCACTGTTGAGTCCATTTAGAAGACAAAATGTTTAAACCAAAATGATATCTAAACATCAGTCATTGAAGTACTTTAAAAATTAAAGCTTAACCATTATTTGTAACTGCCCATACATATGTGGAAACATCCTGGGTGTACTTCAAAGAATCAATTTTTTCAGATTTTTTTCAGAGCTTTCAAAGGCTGACAATCCTGCTCCACTTGGAAATGGCTAGAGATCCTCTGGAACTACTGAAATGTGGAACACGGAGCATGTGTGCTCCTTTTTTGTTTTAGCTGAATTTTCCAGATGTCTTTGGTCTCTGCATGACTGGAGCATGGATTCTAGGTGATCAACTGGTGTAATAGGCTTTCTTAATTTACTATTTTATTGCAATGCTCTTTTGAATATATTGTTTTCCTAGAGACCAATGAAAAGTACAAGGTATTGAAAATATGCTGACAAGCCACATAATTGCAGAATGTAATTTGTAATAACAGATATGCACTTGTGAGCATAGTGGAGAGCATGACAATGTTTAACTACTGTGTAGAAAGGGTAATGAGTTTTCATGATCAGACAGGGTAAGAATAGTGCCATCATTGTCAACAGAATCAGTATGTAGGTGACAGAGAACATCACCATCTAGAGACACACTGACCTATGAGATAACAGACTTAAATTTTAAATGAAATTTTGTTGAACATTTAAATAACAGTTACCTGGGAGAGACAGTCTTTAATTGAAAATGTTTAACAATATATATATTTTTAATTTTAAAATTATTTAAAGTTAAAAACTACTTTAATGAAAAGAACTGTTAGAAGCTGCACATATTTTTATATTACCTCTTTTTACCATATTAAATGGCATTATTCTTGATTACATGTAATTTAATATTTTTTTCCATTAAGGTCTTTTTCAGATTGTATTGAATCAAGAAATTCAGAAAACACCAAAGGTTCCATATTATATGCTATTAACATTTATAGACTAAAAATTCCCATAGATGTGTATGTAATAAGCAAACCTGATAGAAGGAACAAATGCAACAACCCTTGTTAAAAATCTAAGAGCCTACCCTTGCTTGTGCTGAATAATCCTGATCTAAGAGTTTTCAGCTCTAGTACCACCTCTCTCTCTCTCCCAAAAGACTAAGGTCAAATGATTTCCAAAACCTTCATAATAAGCACTGTGTTAGCACGAGGATCCTGGGAACTCTTTAGGCTAAGCTGACAAGCGTTTGAGAATCCTATTGCTAACTCGGATCTTGGGCTTTGCAGAGTGAGCAACAGAATGATTCATGCGTCCACTCATGTCGGTAATACAAATGGGAAAATCTTGTGGCTTGCAGGGCTTTGCAAACTTTTGTCCTGCTGACAATCACCTGATCAGACTAGTGGCATCTGAAAATATAAAGAGTTGGACGTTTTAGAAAGGGGAGAAAATAATCATTATTTCTCCCACTTTTTCTAATACGTATATGTGTGTATACACAAACTGTTTCCCATAGTATAAAATACATTATGTAAACTTTGCAAAAATATAATTATAGAAATATAGCAGAAACTGGAACTATATGCATATCTTGTATACACAATCTGTGAAATATATATTGTCCAAAGTGGAAGTTGTGTTTTATTTTTAATTATAAAAATAACAAATTTTTATCATTTAAAAATATACTGAATTTTCGGCTTAGCCACTTGGGCTCAGTGGATAGAGCCTTGGACTGTGGACTGAAGGGTCCTGGGTTCATTTCTGGACAAGGGCACATACCATGGTTGCAGGCTCGATCCCCAGCAGGGGGCATGCAGGAGGCAGCAGATCAATGATTCTCTCTCATCATTGATGTTTCTGTATCTCTCTTCCTCTCCCTCACTGAAATCCATTTTATATATATATATAATACAGTAAACTTTTAACACTTAAAGTGAAATGAGGTCCAAGCAAAACAACACAGTTGTATTAACAGAAAAAAATTATGTTACTTCAGTTAATACATTAAATTTTTAATTAATCTAAATTAAATAAAGGTAAAAATTCAGCATATAGTTGCACTAACCACATTTCCATTATGTGCCTACTACTGTGCTATGCATTACTATATTGGACAGTACAGTTTTAATTAAAGTAACTTAAACATATGTGAGTCTATTTCTTAAATAATGTATAATTTGTAATAAAATACAATCATAGATGCAATATTTGTAAGTTTAGGAAGATCTTTTTACAATGTTAGTTCCTGAAATGCATCAATATTCACTACAAACCTGAATGGTTTCTCTTGTGATAACACCATAGCCATTCATTCTTTCTTAAAATATATGCAGACACATAATTTTCATTTTTAAGTGACTAATTAAATGATCTCTGAAATAATTTAGTTTAAATTACATTAATAAAATACTATTCAGAGATTCAATCTATAAAATGTTCACGTTCAATTAACAAGAAAATGCATTTCAATACTGGTATGAGACAGACGCAGAGAACATTACTGAGGGTTTCGCTTTGTCTACGATAAGATTAGCAGGTTCTCAGAAGGGAAAAGCATGGCAGTTAGCATAGAAAGCAATTAAACAAAACACACAAAGCTCACTGATCACAGCTTCCCCTTTCCACCCAAACAATACAGTCATCTGATATGAACTCTGTGCTAGAAGGAAGAACTAATGAAAAGATCAAGGAAACAAAATTAAGAATTAAATAAATGAATATTAAAACATTTCTGTTTGCCCTTCTATTATTGTTTTTCTGAATTCAATATAAGTTCTTGTCAAAGGACATAAAAATGAAGCTAAAATATGAAATCAATTTAATTCCACATAGAGAAAGAAAGAAAAAAACACTAGCAAGAGAGAAGTTGGAAACAGCAGTGCAAGAGAACAAAGAATAATTTACTGGAACAAGTCGTGGGACTGGATTACTCAAGCCAAACTTAAAATTAATAAAAATGTGAAACAATATACTACTTTCAGGAAATTAAATTGCATGAAGGAAAAAAAACAATTATTTGATTCAAATCAAAGCCTTTGACTTGAATGTTACTTAACATAGCTACTGAAAGTCACTCAGTCTCTCCGACCCTCAATTTCCTCTTCTGTAAAATGGGATTAGTTGAAGGTTAGTATGTTGGGGATAGAAATAACATAGGGCAGAACATTTAGAGCCATTAAATAAATAGTAGGTCTGTTTAACAATACATTAGGTCTAATAATTGAGCTCTGAATATATATTCCTAATTATGCGCTCTCAATACTTATCAATGCTTAGTAATTAGTTAAGAGGCAAAATTAGTCTGAGAATAAGATTTTTCTGTACAGGAAAAGATGTACATGTACCAAAAAAGTTACCACAGAAGTACTGCTACAAATGTAAGTATATATTGTACTTAGAACACTTAGTACTGAGGGGATATTTTTTACTTGATATGTTCAAATAGGGTAACAGATTCATAAATACCTTATATTAATGGTTTGTTAATGGTGTACAATTTTGTATTTAATGTTGTAGTTGAAATCAACATTCCATATATAGCAAAGCAAGGAACTTGCACTTGTAAAGTTTGGACAAGGGCGTGTGAAAGTAACGAATGCTCGACAATCATGAGCATTTTGCTCAGTACTTAATAGTCACATGCAGTTCTCCACTATCTGATTCACACTATAGAAATTCCAATGACATATGTCTTCTACATATGCTCCTAAGGGAGAGTTTTGTTTATTTGATTCTTTAAACCTCACCCAATATCTTAAAATGGTTTCTGGGCGATTTTAAATTTAACATTTGGTACTATGCATAATTAAAACCTCTACACAATGACACAACATGTAAAAACAAGTAAGTTATGAATTTCAAAAAGTAAGTTATTAATTTCAAGGAGATAAAGTTCCAAATATGTAGAGAAAAATATAAGAACAAGAAACAATGCTGATATGTCATTACCAATCTAGGAATCCTGTTGTAAGACTGCCTGTCATTGTATGTGTTTTTATGTATTTGTATTTCTACTTTCTGAAATAATACCACTTATCATTGATAATCCTCTATGATCTTGTAAAAGTAGATTGATGAGATTTTTAAAAATTAACGGTTTCCAAATACATACATTCACACAAACACATACCCCCTGTAAAGTGACTTGAAATTCAATATATCCTTTTACTGAAATTTAGAGCTTGTGTTTAATAAAACTGCTATTATGACCCTGATTTTAAAATTTACAGTCAACATAGATAATTGTTTTATTTTTATAGCTCCTAAAATAAAATACCTGTAATTCACAAGGCTGCCCTCACCCATTCATGATTATAATATAGCCTGATATAAAATAAAGGCAATATAAAAGATTAAAACAAGAAGTTTCAAGAGAGTTGTTTTGTAAATAACACATCACTAAAAGGAAAAGTTATGTTTTCAAAAAGTAATGAAAAAAATAATTCATACGAAGAAGAAATAATCAACCAACAAAACAAAAAAGCCCTTAAGGCACCCAAAAATTAATCAGCGTAAGTTCTGGAATGAAAATCAAGGAGCTTGTATTCTCCCTTGATTGATGTTGTCACAAATGAAATATGTCACTTATACTGGCAATTTAGAATTTCTAATTAAATATTTTGTTAAGTAGTTTCCTCAAAACTTCTATGACATTTAACCGAGAAAATGTTTTTAATAAGTCAGAAGCAAAGTAGAAAAAGAAATAATGCAACAGGTATCAACACTAATAAAAGAGAAAAATGGTAATTGGCGTATGAGCTACCCTTTTCATTGGCTAATCAGGGCTATATGCAAATTAACTGCCAACTAAGATTGGCAGTTAACTGCCAACAAGATGGCGGTTAATTTGCATATGTAGGCACAATGCAGGGAGGCGAAAGGGAAAGCAGGAAGAAGCCCCCTGCCACTGACAGTGATCAGAAACCCAGGGGGGAGCTAAGAGCTGGGGGGCAGGGCATGATCGGAGAATCAGGTGCCTTTGCCGCCCTGGCCAGTGATAGCAGGAAGTAGGGGTGGAGCCAGCAATGGGAGCTGGGCATGGTCGAAGCTGGCAGTCCCAGAAGCTAGGGGTCCCCTGCCTGGGCCTAAAGCGAAGCCCACGATCGCGGGGCCGCTGCAGCTGCGGGTCCCCGCTGCCCGGGCCAAACGCCTAGGCCAGAGGCTTCCTGCAGGGGCAGGGGCAGAGCCCGCCGATCGTGGCACCCCCCGCTGCCACTGCAGGTCCCCGCTGCCCGGGCCGGACGCCTAGGCCAGAGGCGTCAGGCCTGGGCAAGGGGCCGATCCTGCGATTGGAGGGTGATGGGGGTCAACGCTTGAGGGCTCCCAGTATGTGAGAGGGGGCAGGCTGGGCTAAGGGACACTCCCCCACCCCAAACACACACCCAGTACACGAATTTCGTGCACCGGGCCCCTAGTTTAAAAATAATAGGAACAATCAAGAATAAAAAAGACCCAGAGACATGGAAGCATGGAACAGACTAACAAGTCTCAGGGGGAAGCAGGGGTTTGGGGAGGGTAGATTAACCAAAGAACGTATATGCATTTATGCATAACCCATGATACAGACAATAGTGCAGTGGGCCTGGGAGCGAGGGGGTGCTGGGTGCGGGGGTTCCATGGATGGAAAAACAGTACATCTGTAATACTTTTTAAAATTTATCTTTATTATTCAACAACAAAGAAGTGTCTAACTTTTTTATTTATTATTGATTTTAGAGAGGAAGGGCGAGGGAAAGAGAGATAGAAACATCAATGATGGGAGAGAATCATTGATCAACTGCTTCCGGCATGCCTACTGGGGAATGAGTCCACAACCTGGGCATGTGCCCTCACTGGGAATCAAACCATGACCTCCTGGTTCATAGGTCAATGACCAAACACTGAGCCATGCCAGCCGGGCGGGAGTTGATCTTATTGAAGTGAATAGTAACTTATCCAAGAAAGTAGATAATAAAGTCATCATAAAAAGTGAATTTACAAATTCATAAGTGAATCTTAATTTGTCATTAAACTATTGGAAGACAATTCAGTCTAATCCATCTCTAGAGATAGATGAGTTTGTCAGATGGTGAACTAATTTTATGAATTTCACCTTCCTTCTAAGAAATCTTAATATTCTGAAATTTCAAAAATTTAATGAAAACACATGTTCTAATAATTAGGTTGGAAGAAAAGAGCAAATTGAAAAAGAAAGCATGTAAAATTAATAGGGTGTTCCTATATTCAGAAAGGTCATACCACATATAAAAATCAATCTGAGAGAATGAAAGAGGCATTAGGATTTTATTTAGATTGAATAAATTAAATAGAATAAAGTTAATTAATCACAGAGTTTGATAGTATATTTAGTCACTAAATTATATAAAAAGAAAAAGGCTGTCTCAATGGAAATATATCCTAGAACAGGCACGTATAATAGCAGATCACATTGTACAAATATCCATGTATAAAAATTAGTATGAAAAATTCTGCACTTACTTGAGTCTTGTTATAAAAGAATATTACAATGTTCATGGCCTCTTCGTATATATTTGGTTAAGGGGGGATTCTGTTAAACACATGCGCATGTGTACAAATTTGGAAAACTTCATTTTTATGTAAACACACTGGAATATAGTTCTTTATTTCTTTATATAGAAATTTTGAGTAAAGCCTTTAGCTGAGTTTCCACTTGGTGCTTTTATTTATTTATTTTTAGTTTAGCCTACAAAAACACAAGTGATTTATTCATTACAAATGAAGATTTCAACAATATATCACACACACAGCTAATAATAACTAACCATAACATTGAGTTAAGCCTGTGTATGTGCATGTATACATACATGTGTATATATGTGTATATGTATATGCATATGTGCATATGTATATATGTTTTGTCATAGCCTATCCACTTTCATGACTTGTATTTTAAAATCACAATTTTAACCCCTTTTATTGTTTTTATTTATATACTGATTGTCCAGGAAAAAAGGTACAAGTCTGCCTTCTTTCTTTTTTTAAAAAAAAATTTGTTTTGTTGCTTAAAGTATTACAAATGTCTCCTTTATTTTTTTTCCCCTCAACATTCCCCCGGCCTCCCTTACCCACTAGTGTCTTTTATCCATTGGTTATGCTTATATGCATGCATACAAGTCCTTCGGTTGATCTTTAACCGCCCCATCCCCCCACAACCCTCCCGGCCTTCCCACTGTAGTTTGACAGTCTGTTCAAGGCTGCTCTGCCTCTGTATCTATTTTTGTTCATCTGTTTAGAATGGTCTTTATTATCCATAAATGAATGAGATCCTGTGGTATTTTTCTTTCATTGACTGGCTTATTTCACTTAGCATAATGCTCTACAGTTCCTTCTTTCTAAAATGAGATAAATAAGAAATTTTCTTGTAATATGTTTTGTTTAACCCCAAAGCAGCAATTACTGTCTCTTCACTTGCTTTCTTATGATTTTTGAGCACTCTTAGAATAATACTGAACATTATCTAAGACAGCAAATTATATCAGCTGGGAATTCTCACCTCCATTGGCTACCATTTGTTTAACCCTAGGAAAATGGTGGTTGCAATAAATCAGGGACTATAACCTTACTTCTTTGAAGATGTTTTTGAATAGCCTTGGTTATTAAGACACCAAAGTTGCTGACCTGTCCCCTCAAGAAGCAAATGGTAACTAACATCTCAAAACTTTTTACACACTTGTGGCATTTGCTTTTGTGAAGGATAAATCCAAATACTAGATATGACAAGAGTTTAGGACTTATTCTTTATAAAATATTCATAGTTAATTCAAAAATAAGCAGTGGTCAACCAGTGGAAAAATCAATGTATTACAACTTGATTTTGTTTATATTTAATTGTTAGATGTTAGAGCACTAAAAATAAGACAATTTAAGTTTTTGTTTATCCTCAGGAACTGTTTTTGGAAAAAATATATTTCCTGATAAATACTCAGGAAATAGTTTTTAGATGCAATGATTCCTCAATAAAATATGCTAATTGTAGTAATACAGTTTTACAAAATATAAATATAATATCTTGTATTATGTCTTAGTCTTAGACATAAACTAAAATAAAAACTACTTTAAATTTCTTGTCTCATGTCATTTAAACAGTCTATAAGACACTCTGGAATCTTTCCATATCTTATAAAAATCTTGTTTCTTTGCAGAAAATATAAATAAAACAATACAATTTATAGAGAAAATAATGATAACTTATGCTACAAGTTTAAACCTTTATATAGTCATGTAAATAAAAACCTTGGCTATGTTTTAACCAAAAAATTTATGAGTGGGATGTGGGCGTCAAAAGCATATGTGTTAAAATAGCCAATATCTGTGCCTACCACAAGAAGTTGACAAATGCTGTCTAAAATTGGCAAATCAATAGATATAGTAGTTTAAAAATTGTAGTAGTTGCTTTTAATATGCAGCAATCTGGAGATGGAGTACAAAACTGATTTTTGCTATTCATATTATAATTCTTAACACTTGGCTGCTGCATTTTACACGGTTTATTATTACATTACATTGATATAAAGAGAGATTGATGCAATCCATTATATTTAGCTTGAAATTTGGCTGTAACTACTAATATTTTATATTCTAAAGAAACAAGTGATTCATTTTTAAGTTCTATTTTTAAGTTGTTTGATAAAACAGATGGTTTTAGGCTGCTGTTTACAAGCACTCTCCTTCAAATAACATTTTATTGTGTATAGACTTCATGCCAAAGACATGAAAAATGAAATTGGATACAATCATAATTATAATAATTCTCTCTTTTGTATTGATTTTTGAAAAACATATAAATGTGCTGCCCAATAATTTTAATCACATGTTAAACAAGGTACTTTATTGGTGATGAGCTTTGTTTGCTTTGAACTCAGACTCTTGTATCAGATTCCAGTGCCCTCACTTTCTATGTGACCTTAGCCAAGTTACATGGCCTCTTTGCGCCTCATTTCTCTCATGTTTAATAATACAAAGTTAATAGACATGAATCATAGTTTTTGTGGGAATGATATAAAATAATTCACATTAATAACTTAGAACTACACTTGCAGTAGTAAGAGATTTATGATTATTAGCCATATTATTATCCTTCCCAGGACAAGGTATTTTGAGTGTGATAAAGAGATACTTGAGAAAATTGAAGTTATTACACTTTTTATCCTACTTACTGTTTTTCTGTTTTATCATTTTATATTTACTTACTTCTTCAATTCCTTCATAAATATCTATTAAGATTGTTAACAAAATAAAACAATGTTAAAAATAAACAAAAGATGGCTTTCTTGAGCTCAAATGTTTAATCAATTGTAAATAATGTACTAAATATACATATACATATATATATATATATATATATATATACATATATATATATATATGTATATGTATATATGTATTATTAGAGGCCTGGTACACAAAATTCATGCACTTGGTGTCAGGGGAGGAGGGGGGCCCTCAACCTGGATTGTGAGAGGGTGCAGGCCAGGCCGAGGGTGCATGATCAGTGACGGGGAGGGACCGTGGGAGGGCTCCAGGGAGTGTCCGGCCTGTCTCACTCAGTTCGAATTGTCTGGACCCCAGCAGCAAGCTAACCTACTGGTTGGAGCGTCTGACACCTGGTGATCAGTGCATGCCATAGCGACTGGTTTACTGGTTGACTGTCTGCCCCGTGGTGGTCAGTGCACATCATAGCAAGTGGTTGAGTGGCCTTAGCATATCATTAGTATATTACACTTTGATTGGTTGAACAGATGACCGGACAACTGGACACTTAGCATATTAGGCTTTCATTATATAGGATAGGATTCATAGTAACTTAAAACCATGAAAATCAAAATCATCCTAAGTGTAGGTCACTCTGAAGGATTACTTAGTCAATTAAGTGAGTCTTGAGTACATTCCCAGGAAATGTATCAACTGCTATGCATGTTGCTTTCTAACTCCTGGTAGAATTTCCATCATTCTATCACTTCTGTTTTAAAGTGATATATATAGAATTTTATTGTAACACCTTCAAATAAAACCAAATACCAATATAGCTTTTTATAAGTTCCTCACCTCTTATCTATATATAAAGCCTAAGCAACCATCCGACAGTTTGGCTGTCTGACCAGTAGCTATGATGTTCAATGACCACCAGGAGCAGACGCTCAACACAGGAACTACAGAGCTGTGGCGATTTGGCAGAGGTGGTTCTCTGGTGACACATCCAGAACCAGAGAGGAGGGAGCCCGATTCTGGGGTGCATCACCCAAGAACTGCCCTCTTGCAATCCAGGACCCCACAGGGGCTATCAGAGAGCCAGTTTTGGCCCAATTCCCACAGGCCAGGTTGAAGGACCCCACTGGTGCATGAATTCGTGCACTAGGCCTCTAGTAGAAAGATAGACTGGTAACAATTTACAGAGCTCCGAAGAGTGTGGGGGTTCATGGAAAAACTCCTAGGTCAGTGATCTCATGAAATTAGTTAGCTCTTTTAAATCTCATCTTCCTGATCTAGACAATGGAGATTAGCGCATATTCTATCTCATTGAATTGCTACAGTAATTGAATGAGATAGTGATAAAACTGCTTAGAATAGTGCTCAGACAATATTAATTGCTCATTAACTGGTAGATTAAAGTATAGCCATCACAAAGCTATAGCAATGAAAACTCTGGGAAGGTTTTTAATTATTTTCATTTAATATTCAAGTTTATATTCAGCCAAGAAAAGAAGTTAAAAGTCATTTACAAATTCTATGGTACAATAACTAACATGATCCTAAATTTGTTCTATTTACACTAAATTCAAGAGGCTTAACTAAGAATTTAGAATAACTGCACAGTAGAGAAAATAAAGTACCTCAAATAGTATCCCATTTTCTAATTTTACAAAGGCAAAAAATCTCATAAAACAGGCAGGACAATTAGAATCAACACAGCACATCATCTTGCAAAGTTTATTCTATACAAATAAATATTTGGGAAATAGGAAAGCATTTTATATGAAAACAAATATGATAGATTATATTGAACCTATAATCAAGAAAATGTTCAACTATTGAGAAGACTGTGTATTGATCTTTAGATTAAGAAGATGTGCCATACTGAGTCTAAAGAAATAATACTCTGTATTGATCTTTTAACACATATGCTTGCTAGCAGAGGAATTAAGGTTACTCCCAGTCAGACAGAACGTTTTATACAAGAAGTATGTCCATGCTTTTCTGAGGAAGGAAAGGTAAATGTAAAGGCATGGGAGGAGGTAGGCCCAAGGAGCCTTATCCTTAACCCCACTGCAGCCTTTCCACCCCGGGAAAGTGCAGGATTGGCAAGCTCTCCCTGGGGTGATAGATCAGGACTCAGGTAATAGCGGAAAGCGCCAATCCTACTCTTAAAATGGATACAAGAGAGCATTTCAGGTTTTTCATTTTAATGCCTGCTTTTAAAAAATAAAAAAGGGGGAATTTGCCAGGAGCCGGTCCATGCTTGCTGTTTCAAGGGACCTGGCATATATGGCATACTGTTCTTAATATGTTTGCTCACCTTCTTGGCACTATGTGTTTTAACCAAGGTCTCTGAGAAAGGTTGTTTCCCCAGGTAGGGATTTTCCCCTGAAGTTATGAGGGAATAAAACCTCTTAACTAAGTGCCAGGCGGGTAATTAATCACTTTAGGAACAATCATGCTTAAGCTACATAATCTTTACTCCCTGGAATGGAGATAAGAAACGCCCTAACCTTTGTAATAGAGATTGATAGGATTGGAATCAACTGGTATAAATACAGATGTAACAAGTCAGAACTTAGAACACAGAACTTAGAAGACAGAACTTAGAAGACAGAACCAAGAGAGACAGAACCTAGGCACAGAACCTACACAGAACGTTCTCTAGAGACCGAAGAACTTCGCTGGAGAGAACATGGCAAAAGATCCTGGACAGAAACTGGCCTCAGAACCAAGAGACAGAACCTAGCGAGAGAACATGGCAAAAGATTCTGGACTGAACATGACTACAGAAATTGGCAAGAGAACCTGACTAGCACCTGGTGACTGAACCTGGCCGGAGAACCTGGACAGAACCTGGCTGGAGAACCTAGCAAGGGAACATGGCTACAGAACCTGGCTGGAGAACCTGGAGAACCTAGCAAGAGAACATGGACACAGAACCTGGCTGGAGATCCTAGGCAGAACCTCTCTGGAGATCCAGACCAGAACTTGGCTGGAGATCCTGGCTGGAGATCCTGGCTAGGCTGCTGATCAACTGAACACTGTCTCTGTGTCCTTCCTTCTTCGCTGACTCCGTCCACACCTTTGGGGACCACTGGACCTGCTGGGGTTGGACCCTGGCAGATTTAGAAACAGGGTTAGGCAGACAGGGTAAGGGGTGGAAGAAGAAAGCACAGGCATAACTGCAGGGCCCAGCAGGGCTGAGCTCCTAACTGCAAGGACGTTTATCTTTGTAGGTGCAGAATGTTAACAGGATTCCAGGGCAGGAGGAACAGGGAAACTGAGACAGGAAAGCTAAAAGAAGGCCAAACAGTGCCAGTGGTTCTCAACCTTGGCTGCCCATTAGAATCACCTGGGAATCTTTTTAAAATCCTGATTTCTGGGCCTCATCCTCCGGACTGTAGACAATTTACAGCCAGTTTGTAACTAATAAGCCATTATCGGCCCCAGCTAAGGACAGAGCAAACGGTTAAAAAACACACAAAAAACTCCCTGATGAGAGAATGCAGAAAGGGAGGGGGAAAGGAAAAGGGAAAAAAACGCCATTTTACCCCCTAAGCAGAGAAGCCAGCAGTCTCGAGGCTTGGCAAGATAAAGTTGGGAAGGCCACAACAAAGTAAAAGAAGGGACCTTGAGAATTGATCTGTACCTAAACAGTCAGCAGAGGAATTTTGAAGCCTATGGACAAGAGGGTATATAACCCTTAAACCCCCACCCAGACTGCTCTTCAGATTAGCTGAGAGCCCGTCTGTGCTTCATGAGCCAGGTGTATAGGTTTGCTTGCTTTTCTTTTTGCTTTTTTCAATAAAGATGAATGCTTTGATTGCTTTAATAAATGGGCTTTTCACAACGCAGTCAAGGTCTCTCGTATTAATTTATTTATATGAGAAGACAAGAATGGAGGCTGGGCAATGGAAGCAGACAACAGAGGATGAGAGTGAAGGCAGGATTGGGGGGTGTGGGGCAATAGGGAGGAACCACACATTTGTAATACCTTAATCAATAAAAAAATTTAAAAAAAGAATGGAGATTGGGGACAGCCCTCTCCCACTGGCTCAGGGGGCTATCCTGTCTGGTGACACCTCTCTGGTGTCAGTGAGAGGTGCCCATAATGCTCTGAACAAAAATTCTAGGACTTTCTTTCTTCTCTAGTGTTACACATATTCACTCTTTGATCACTGATACTTGGTATTTTTTTCTTAGAAGAACTGATACAAGTAATTGGTAAAAATGGTTATGCATTACTGATAGAATGTACATCATTCTAAATTCCAAGTCTGCAATTTTTTCCCCAGTAGTAGTTCCACTTTACTCTTTCTACTGAGTTCCTATGACTAAGTAAGAATAACTTATGCTCATTTCTTAGGTAAGCGAAGGCTGTGAACAGCACAAGATTTGCACATAGTTCTGGGTTCCTACTATAAATGCAAATGATATGGAAAAAGGAACTGAACTCAATAATTTATTTAAAAATGTAAATAATTAAAATTAGTCTATGGCACCAACTAAGGGACAATGGAATTTCTAGTAATTGAAGGACCTAAGTATAAGAACTACCATCTAGGTTTAAAAGATAGTTCAAAAGATGAATCTATTTCAGTGACATATTTAAGTGAATAAAAAAAATTATAATATTTATTATATACTTATATTCTGATGCATATTATTTTCCTGGATTTTTTAGGAAAATTCATAAAATAGAATTGATTATATAATACAAGACATATTGTGGGAACTGCCTAAAATAAAGTATAAGTAATTTACAAAGTGACAAAAAGATAAATTCAGATTAATTTAATGGGAACAATATCCAGAGAAGAAATATAATTTAGATTGGGTTTAAAGCATTAATTTACATGTGGAATTAGGGTAGGGAAGGATGTCTTGAGCAAATATAAAGTTACAGCATTTAGAAATATGCATGACAAATGTCAGAAAGAGTAAATAGTACTATGCATCTCAGCTCTTTTGTTATATATATAAAACATTGAAAATTGTTTACAGAGATGGAACTGAAATGTTTATGACAGAATACGAAGGGTCTTAAGTGAGTGATGCTATTTTTGTTGTAATAAAACTGATAATTATAAATGTCAGTTGTGATAGAACAAATCTACCTTCAGGAGGAGAAAGAGTACATTTTGGATGAATGATTATGTTCACTCATCATGGGAATCAGGTCAGCCAATCCCAAGAATTACCAGCTGACTTATTTCCTGGCATTGATTTCTTTTTGAGGACAGAAAACTATGGAGGAAAAGGTAGGAGATTATTTTCAAAATGTATGATTATAGAGAGCCTGAGATTTTTCTATTGTGAAATTCTCTTTAATTTCCATATTGAAATTCAGCAAGAATTTGTCTTTTAAATATTAAATGATGGCATATCGCTTGGCAAAACTCTCCCTCAGTTGCACATATATTTCCTTCCATTTTCTTTTGACTATCTCGTTATGTAAGTTAAAAGTGTACTAAAATAAAAAATTTAAAAATTCTTTCTTTTGTCCTATTACAATTTACTAGTAATCCTCATTTTTGAACATCTACATAACAATAGACACACCAATTTTTCAAAGGTAATTTTTATTTAAAATATAAGTTTAAATAACGATTAATATTAGACAGAGGTCTTATTATATTTCTTTATTTTTAAAATTTCTCAAAAAATCCCCAGCTAACTTTAAAATTATAAAACATTGGCCATATACCACTCACACAGCCAGATAATACTATTCCATTAAAAGAGAAGTAGGTTTATTTTGTCTAATATTTATAACATTTAAAAAATCCATACATGTTTGTTTTTGGCTATCTCCAATTTAGAAAAATAACCAACTCACAACATTTCTTGTAAATTTGAACACATGAAGTTATCTCCATGTAACTCCAGGTAAGTGGAGTGAGGGTAGGACAAGACAAAATTAGAGAATGACTTGAAGATGACATTTTGTTAAGTCCATAAAATAAACCTTTGGAAATTTTGAACTGGAGAACTCATCCTGTCATATTGCTAGTATATCTTTACTAGTGGCCCGATGCATGAAATTCGTGCAAGGGGCTTGGCCTTCGCAGATGCAGCGGCTCCCTCAGCCCTCACAGCCCCAGCATCATCTGGAAGGTGGTCTGGCTGTCTGGTCTAATTAGCATATTACACTTTTATTATTATAGATATGCCAGATGATGTTATAACTTCATATGGTTTAAATTCAAAATTCTCATTAGCTCTCTTTGTCAATTAGCTCTCTTCTATCTCTTCTTTTTATTGCTGCACCCCTCACATTACTGTCACTGAACCATTATTTTTTAAGAAGTAATAGTATATGAATAATTTTTAAGAAATGCTTAGTGTTAGGTACACAAGGTCACGACTCAAAGCTAGTAACACTATTTAACCAATCCTAATCTTTCAGAAATAAAACTGTATACACAATGCAATAGTATTATTTTGGAGTTTTAAATTTATTAATTGAAAGTGGTCACTTTATATAATTAGAAAACTATTATACAGTGTTTTTTTCCAATACAGACCATATAAGTATAGTGGCGCCCAAATATTATTAATTACTCAGTCATTGTTTTGCTGTTTTGCTTGTGCATTGTTTTTCAGATGTATTGAAAAATAGAGCAAGAACAAGGAATAAAAAGGAATTTCCTTGAAAAGTGTAAGCATTAGTATTTTCCTCTCCATCCAGGTAACAGGCAATCCCTCAAAGGTAGCTGTACACATTTTTACTTAGTGGAGCTAGAATCTGTTATCATTTCCTGAGGGAGAAGCCTATAAAATATTGATGCTCTAGAGGGGAGTGTAAAATAACACCAGTGCTCTTCCATCTCTTCACTGATGGCTCTGCTTCCTTTTCCTGAGTCTGTTCTCACCCAATATTTATCCTCAAGGGAGACTGATATTCCCCTCTGCAGTCTCTCACTCAGCACAGTTTTCATTCAAAATTCTTGTAGAAGCCTGCCTTTCTGCCTGGTGGGAGAGCTGTGCTTCCCAGTTCCTCTCCTACAGAGGGGAGAAGGTGGATTAAAGAAGTCACTTCGCTCTTTAAATTATAGTTTAAGAAAATTAGTAATTAATCCCTGCTATGTTATAAAAGACTCAACTTATTGGGCACTTTTTATGTGGTAAATGTATCATTAAGCCCTATACCCACATTGACTGGTACAGTTTTCATGGCCTGAGCTGAGTGACATCACTGCCATTTACAAATGAATAAAGTGAATTTCATATGGCTTAAGTGGACAAGCTGTGGTCAGGCAGCACTGGCTCTTTGATTCCAGATTCTATCACATGGCTGCCATCTCTAGACATGGGTTTCTAACAGAGAGAAGTGTGCTAAGACTGTGAGGCTGAAGGGAGATTACCCATGTGTCTTGGGGTGTTTCTCAGTTTACCCATTCTGTGGCCTTATGCAGTCGATTGTCATCTATGTACTTTAGGCTCCTCAAGTGTAAAATATCTCCCCGTAACCCAGATTTAATCCATATCACAAGCCTGTGAAGAAGCAAGGCACTATTTAATTCTTAATATAATTAGAATAAGTAACCTTTTATTAATTCAGGTTATTAAAAAAAAAAGTTAAACAGATGGAGAGCCAGAAGTGAATATAAAATTGGCAAATAGCACCAACACCCAAAATATAAATCGAGACCCTCTAGGCATAGGGGTTGAACTCCACAATGGCAGTAATGTCGAGTAATTATTTTTTTCTCTCTCTTAGTTTCTAAATATTTTGATAATTTTTAAATTTTCTATTTAATAATAACAAAATACTTTCATTTATGAGAAATACCATATGGTAAGTTTCTATAAATACAATATGAAGAAACACTGATTGTTACAAAAATGTTTGTTGACAATAAATTTCTGTGTTCATTTCTCTTGATACAGTTATAGTTTTTCATAAACCCTGTTTAAAGGAAAGACATGCCATTTGACCATTAATATATATGCTTACTTCTCATACTTTATAGCTAAATATACTTCTAACAATTCTTATTGAAAAATGTTTAAAACCAGTTTGGTGAAATTTAAAGAGAAAAGGGTGTCTGACAGAAAGCATCTCATGTACCAGGCACTGTGCTACAAATTTCCACCAATTTGTTTTATTTAATTCGAATAACAGCCCTGTGAAATAATCATGTTTATTCAAAGGAAATGAATGCTTCCAAAGGTTAACTAAATAGCTCAATAATTTATAACCATTACATGATAGAGGCTAACTAAATCTAGACACATTGGATCAAAATTCTCTCTGAGACATTACCCTGTTTTAGAATATATCCTGTTTTCCTTAAGCACACATGACAGTCGGGGTGTTTGCTGAACCACATTGAAAAAAAGAAACAGATGGAAAGTTATAGAGATAATTAGTCAAGGCGTTAGTCCCTTAATTACCAACAATCAAATTTCCTAAACCACTCATTAATTTTCCAGTGTTTGATCTTAGTATTTGGACTCTAATACTGATTTGAATTTGAGACTAAGAGAGAATTTGGTAATCAGATAGGAAAGTTAGAGCCCTTGGTGACAGCTTGGGATGGGAGCAAAGGGAAAACTAGTTAGTACAGATTGGATTTAGGTTTAAAAATTATAATGATCATTTGTTGAACTCATAGTAAGTAAATGTGACTATATCAGTTTGCTAGGGCTGCCGTCAAAGATACCATTGCCTGGGTGGCTTAAATAACAGAACTGTACTTTCTCACAGTTCTGGAGGTTAGAAGCCAGAGGGCAAGGTGTCCACAGGTTTCATTCTGAGGCCTGTCTCTTGGCTTGCAGTTGGACACTTCCTCCTTTTGTCTTCTGTGGATTTTCCTCTGTCTATATTGTCTGTGTCTTTCTCCCCACTTCTTATAAGGACACCATCATATTGATTGAGGCCCACCAAAAGGATTCAATTTTAACTTAATTACCTCTTTAAAGGCCCAATTTTCAAATACAGCCACATTCTAAGGGTACTGGGGTTTAGGGCTTCAACACATTAATTTGGGAGGACACAATTCAACTCATAACAGGCACTATGCTAAGTTCCATATTAAATACAAAGTTGAATAAGAATTTGTCTTCAAGAAGATTCTGGGCTTGTAGGGGAATTACTGTCTCAAATAAGAATCATCGTTCCAAACCAGGTCATTCTATAGATGCCACAAATTGTATTTCTACAACAAAATCTAGTGTTGCTCCTCTCTCACTTCAATACCGCACTTAGGTATCTTCGGTTTGCTCCTGCCACTTAGAGGCGAAGTTCACTCCACAGTACAAAATAAGGCCTTGGTCCATCACGCCCATCCTCTCTCAGTATGGTAGCATCATCGCCCATGGCACTTTCTCAGTCCCTGAATCTCTCTCAACCAACAGCCATCCACTACAATTCTCACAACACCAAACATGTTCTTATTTTCCTCCTGTGCTGTGCTTCCTGCCTTCATTTGAACACCATTTTCTCGGGCTTGGAATGCCTTTTTTCCATTTCCCAATGAGAGGCAAGCTGCTAGCTGTTCTCCACAGTTGTAATTCTTTTTTTATTTTTCAGACTATATTTACCAGCTTTTTTTTTCAATTACATGTATACACATCATTGATTCTGGCCATGCCAATGGAAATACAAGTGATATGAGTGATTTCTGAACCAAGACTTTTAAAGGAAATAGTTTGTCCTCTTCTGCAGTCCGATGCAGGCACGAGGACCTGAGTGGGGCACTGGTTTGCCCAGGGAGAAGTGTCGCCTACTGAGCTGGGATGACCTACAAATGTGAAAGAACAGAATACTCCGTAGAGTTTGGGACATATATAAATTCATAATATCTGCATATGTATGTATATATACATAATATATGTATATATATACATCTATATATTCATTTTAGCTGACTAACCAAGCAACATATCCAACTACTGAATTATTTTTTTAATTGTTGACTGCCGGGAGCCGGTCCATCCTTGATGTTTCAAGGGACCTGGCATATATGGCATACGGTTCTTAATATGTTTGCTCACCTTCTTGGCACTATGTGTTTTAACCAAGGTCTCTGAGAAAGGTTGTTTCCCCAGGTAGGGATTTTTTCCCCTGAAGTTAGGGAGGGAATAAAACCTCTTAACTAAGTGCCAGGCGGGTAATTAATCACTTTAACTACGAACAATCATGCTTAAGCTACATAATCTTTACTCCCTGGAATGGAGATAAGAAATGCCCTAACCTTTGGAATAGAGATTGATAGGATTGAATCAACTGGTATAAATACAGATGCAACAAGACAACAACAGACAGAATTCAGAACACAGAACCTACACAGAACGTTCTCTAGAGACAGAAGAACTTCGCTGGAGAGAACATGGCAAAAGATCCTGGACAGAAACTGGCAACAGAACCTAGAGACAGAACCTAGCGAGAGAACATGGCAAAAGATCCTGGACTGAACCTGACTACAGAAATATGGCAAGAGAACCTGACTAGAACCTGGTGACCGAACCTGGCTGGAGATCTCAGACAGAACCTGGCTGGAGAACCTAGCAAGACAACATGGACACAGAACCTGGCTGGAGATCCTAAGCAGAACCTCTCTGGAGATCCAGACCAGAACTTGTTTGGAGATCCTGGCTGGAGATCCTGGCTAGGCTGCTGATCAACTGAACACTGTCTCCGTGTCCTTCCTTCTTCACCGACTCCGTCTACACCTTTGGGGACCCCTGGACCTGCTGGGGTTGGACCCCGGCAGTTAACAGTATTACAAATGTCCCCCATCCACCCCCAAATCTTGTTTGCATTAAATGACCAGCTCAAACATTATTTTCCCTGTAATGTGGGACCACTCATAAAAAATACAAGGAAGAAACTCTATTATTCTATATACTCTGAAGTCAGTCACCTTACTCATACATAAGAACAGTAATTAGCCATAAATTATTTATCTATTAACTTTCTTAGAACATGAAATAATTACTAATAATTTCTCTGTGGTATAAAACAAATTGTATTATTAATATTTTTCTAAATTATATAATATATTTTAAAGAAAGATATTACCCTACTAAATTAAATCACATTTATGAATTAATTCTTTTTAGACTCTCAGCAGGTAGCTATGGTGATTACAAAATTGTATAAAATGCCAGACAATATAGTCTTCATATTAAATAAAGCTATCTGCATTTCCATCATATTTATCTCAAAGATTTCACTTGGTTCTTGTCTTTTCCCTAAGAAATTTGCTACTACAATGTCCTGAGGTAGGACACACAAACTTGTAAACTTTCTGTTCATCTAGCAATTCGTTAGCAGTGGGCTAAATATAGATTTTTTATCATCTAGGAATATATGTTTTCTGTGTGTGTGTGTGTGTGTGTGTGTGTTGTTTTTTTGCCTATTCTGTATTTAGGCTGATGTTCTATTTATATCATTATTGCATTAGAATTCAATAAAATTATTTTTAATTCAAAATTAAGTATTCCTTATATATAATAATACTTTGTTATGAATTACTGTAGAATACAGCCACCTCATTTAGTGACATAATTTGGGAGATATTTTATCCCTCAGTTTTTTTATATCAAATCATTAGAAACCAACAAAGAAAACCAAACCAAAATAAGCCTCAGCATGTATTAGTTCTAAAATATAATCTTATGAATAAATGAATCTCCAATTATGAAAATCCCGTAAGTTCTTATATTGTGGTTACCTAGTGTCAACAATTGTTCTATCTGACTAGTAAAAAAGAATCATGTCTATATGTTATGAAAAGTGACTCTCATCTGTGACAAGTATAGCAGTTAGAGTTCTGACTCAGTAAGAATCAGATGGCCTACTCAAATTTGGATAATTGGTGATAAATTTCATAAAAGAACTATTTACAAAGGTGTAAGGAAGAGTATAATAGTATCCTTGAACTAATAATAAGTGAGCTTTTACCATTCTAACTGTGTACTTGGAGCAGAAACAGTTAGTGGGGCCAAGAATGTAGATTTGGATTTAGAGATGGATAATTGCAAGGAGTAGTCACCTTCTGTTATGGGACATGGCTAGTAGTGACTTGGATGGGAAAAAAATTCCAGGCAATAAAAAATATGTCAACCTCATTTTCCTCCCTCCTTCTGATCTTTTGGAGTTTCTGAGTGGCCAAACCTAATTTTAAATAAAAGGAAGAGATATGGAGACTTCCAAGGGCAGATAATAGAGAAGTGAGGAAAATGGTGAATCTGGAAGGGTGCGTGGAAAATGTACAAAACACGTCAGCAAAAGAAAGCAACCTTCAAAACTCCATAATTATACTTTACTTACTACTTCAAGGCAATGTTCCAAGTTAAAAAGATGATTGAACAAGTTTCATGTCAAGCCATATAAAATTTCTGATATCCAACAATTTTGACTTGCAAAGGAGATAATTTCAGGTTCCATAAAATGATATTTATTACACACTTTCTATAAGCTGAGCACTCTTATCAGACCTTTGCATGCTTCCAGTTATTTAATGTTCCCAAATGCCAGGAGTCTGGTCCTGATAGGGTCCCAATTTACAGATGAGAAAGGACACAAATAAGCTAAATAACTCACTCATGGCTACGCAGGTACCACTTGCAAATTAATTAACCCTACCTTTTAGTATATTTACTAAGCGTTGATACCGTCACAATAATCACAGTGATAGTCATAATTTTTATGAATGATTATTATGTGCTTGTCACAGCTCAAGGTTTTTGTTTGTATTAATAATTAAAATAATTTCATGCAAAATTTGAATGTAATCTATTTGTAACTGTTTTTTTTTCTTATACCAGATAATATGCAGTTAATACTGCAAAATGTTGGTGCATATGTATTACATATGGTGATGTTCAATTTCTTTATATTTCAAATAATTAATAATACAAACACCCATTAAATTCTAACCAGATTTACCAAATTTGAGTATTTGGGCATTTAATTTTTTTAAATAGATTGATTGTTTTGAGAGAGAAAGGGAGGGAGAGAGAGAAACAGAGAGAGTTTGTGAGAGAGAGATTGATTGAGTATTATATATGCTCTGACCAAGGATTGAACCCACAACTTTGGAATATCAGGATGACGTTCTAAGGACCTGAGCTATTTAACTGAGCACATAAATTCTTACTGTCTCTAATAGTTTCTTTTAAAATTAAATTTATTGAATGACATTGATTAATAAAATTATATAGGTTCCAAGTGTATAATTCTATGATACATCATCTGTATATTGTGTTGTGTGCCTACCACTCAAAGTCTATCTTCTGTCACAATATATTTGACCCCCTTGATTTCCAGTTTAAAATACAGACATTTAGGAGCCAGTTTCCGCATTCTCTCTGGGTTAAAATGAATGCCTTGGGACTCTAAGTATTTCTGAGGGTCATTGGGGGATCAGCATGACCACCACCTGCTCTCTGTGGCCCCTGCTACATTTTGCAGTTAGGCTTAGCTTGGGGCGTTTGACAGGCATGCCTTGCCACATTTGCACCATGTCTCACCATGGCATTCTGGTATGAGATTCATGTATGTTGCATTGTTCTCTTCCTGCATACAGCTCAGAAGTTCTTTACTTGCTTTTGTCATCATGCAAAGATTTGTTTTCATTTCCCAGTGTCTCCATATCTATCCCTCTAGATATCTTCTTTAGCTTCAGCTATGCTAAAATCTAGTTGTCATGAAAGTCTAGTGCCATATGGGATGGAGAGGATCTCTAGAAAGATCTAATCTTCTGAGGCGATGTACTGAGATTCCCCCAACCTGTTTAAAGCTATCACTACTGTGGTTCATCTTTGGATAGAAGCAGGTGAAGACAGACGTTCAGGCTTCTTCTCTTACCCTGATGCTGTTCTTGTGCTTTCCAAACCTTTCTTCCTGTTTGCTGGATAAAATCCTGTTTAATTTTGGGTGAAAGGAAGGATATTAACTATAGTACATGATTATTCATTCTATGTCTACCTTTATGCTCAGACTTCTAAATTCCATTCTTTAAATTTAATTCTAGATTTTGCAATTCAGCATTTGCAAATCAATTAACCTTGGCTTTTAGAGTATTTCCCAAGAGTGAATATTAACAATTATAATAATAGTCACCAATTTTTGTGAATGCTTACTGTCTGTCACTGTTCAAGGGTCACGTTTGCATTTGTTGATATTCAAAGTAATATTACGCTTAATATATTATTATAATCCTATTGGCTTGAAATCTTAGGAGTGTTCCTGGTGGTCTGACACTGGGCCCTATACATAAAAGATAAGGAGAGGTGAGAAAAAGAGGCAGGCTACTCTAGATAGGTAAGTAGCAGTTTTAATACACAAGAGAACTTACAACAAACAAGGTTTTGTTGAGGGTCCACAGAATAGATCTCTGCATTCCCCTTTCAGAATCTTCATTGTTTATATAAAGTCCTTAATTGGGTTCAGTCATGTATACCATCCAGAAGATCTCAACAACACATTGTTGTCTTAAGGCTGTAGCTCCCACTATAAGACCATTGGGCAGAATGTACATTTCAAGGATAGGGTTGGGTGAGGAGCCTCTTATTGCCCGAATCCAGTTTGCAAGTCAACTGGTGGTCATATCCACTCAATGACCTCTTCCAGCAAATTCATATTGCACAGAAAAAACATGAGAAAAGCTGGCAAGTGACTTGTATAAGTAAAATAATATAATCAAAATTTGAACTAAGTATTCTTAGAGAAGGGGGAGCATCAGGTGGATTTTAAAATTGTTGCTGAACAAAGATAGAGGGAACCAATCAGAAAGCAACCCTGGTAGACAAAGAACAGGCTATGGGTAAATATAAAACCCCTAGACAAGTGAGCCTTAGTGGCAACCTGTTATTGGAACCCCTCCCCATGCAGGGATTTTGCATCTACTTATAATAAACTAGAGACCCAGTGCACAAATTTGGGTACCAGTGGGGTCCCTTAGCCTAGCCTGCGGGATCAGGCCAAAACCCACTCTCTGACATCTCCAGAGGAGTCCCAGATTGCAAGAAGGTGTAGGCCAGGCCAAGGGACCCCAACGATGCACAATTGGGGCCAGCGAGAGATGCAGGAGATTGGCCAGCCAGGGAGAGACCATGGGAGGGCTCCAGGTTGTGCCTGGCCCATCTTGCTCAGTCCCGATCAGCCAGACTCCAGCAGCAAGCTAACCTGCAGCTCAGAGCATCTGCCTCCTGGTGGTCAGTGCACATCATAGAGAGTGGTTGAGCAGCCTTAGCATATCATTAGCATATTACGCTTTGATTGGTTGAATGGCCGACCAGTCCACCAGACACTTAGCATATTAGGCTTTTATTATATAGGATTTTCATGTTTTCTGGTCTGCAATTTTTATTCTTCAAGCTTGTGAGACAGCATCCAGGAAGAATATCGGTTGCCATTTGGGTATCAAAATGACTACTTTCCAGGTCACAAATATGTTGTGGAACACATTATATAGCAAACAGAACAACAACAACAACAACAAAACCTGGTTACATGAAGAATATCAACTAGGGGACAAACTAGTAGAGGAGGAGAACAAACATGAGTAAAACTACACAAGCAAGGGGAAGGTTGGATAGCATAAGCCTCTGTTGCAAACACCATGCCATTTTCCAGAACTGTTTGGATATATACAAATCAGGAGCATTTTTGTAGTACTGAATCCAGTCCAAGTTGTGTTTTGCCTTAACTTTCCATAGAGAATCCTAACTGATGACCCTGAAACAGAAGAATGCCAAGTTTATGAGGAAAAACAGTATCCAACAGACCAAGTAGATATTAGCAAACCACAGGGAAAAGAAACAGAGCCAAATTTGCATGTGAGTGTGAATGAATTGCCTAGTGCCTTCACGGTGATTTGATCATAGTGCAAACATTTTTGCAAATGAGTGGTAGTTGTGTTCAAAGACGTGCATGCTGATGGATAGAATGTTTGTTAGTGGAAGTGTGTGCAACATACTCAGTGAGGGACAATAAGTAGACAATCATGTGTTCCTTTGAAACAGTAAGGTTCAGTTCATTGAGGATTTTTACCAAACCATCTGCTATGTCATTGTGTTTTATTTTCTTTAATGTGAGTATAAAAGATGCAAAAGGGCTA
Source organism: Myotis daubentonii (assembly GCF_963259705.1). Taxonomy (NCBI): domain Eukaryota; kingdom Metazoa; phylum Chordata; class Mammalia; order Chiroptera; family Vespertilionidae; genus Myotis; species Myotis daubentonii. Next base: position 97,874,821 of record NC_081843.1, on the reverse strand, counting down.
AATAAAAAATGGGTGGTTTAATGGAAAAGTGAAAAAAGATGAAAAAGTCATGATGAAAATGCAGTCACTCAGAGAGCAGAGAATAGACATATAGGTGGATGATGGTAATGAGAATACATTGCATTCATTTAAAGTCCTTGTGGGACATCCATGTGCCAAATTTTAATGGACAGTAATAAGGTTGCTTTATGATTCCAGGTAAGAGGAGACATATCTAAAGATGGTCAACATTCAGAAGACTGTTGAAACAGGATGGATGATTGAGAAAGTCTATGGAAAGTAAGGAGCAAAGAAGAGTGCTGGTAATAAAACATTGAAAAATAACTACATTGAACTTTAAAATGAACAAGTAAAACCTTTATAGAGAATAAAGACGGAGAGAGAGAGAGAGAGAAAATAAAAGCTAGTAAACTCAGACAAGAAAGTCAGGTGTCAAATATTCTAAAGAATATAAGTGAAGTGAGAGTGGGAGAGAAGACAGTGGGTTTGTTAATTAGTTGGATGTTGGTGAACACTTGACAGCAGCTTCAATCAGTGGTAAATGAATAGTGCAATCTTAGAAGTGCAAATAACAATGAGAAAATAGACCAAAAATGGTACGGAGTGCAATTATGCTTTCCAAAAGTCTGTGAAGGGATAAAATGATATAAACTAGCTCAGACAGTGAAAATGGGACAACATTTCACAGAAATAAGTTAAACCCAAAGGAGATACTTATAGGCATAAAGGGAAGAAACAGTGAAGGGAAGACAGAAGATAAAGAAGGGTCAATCAGTGCAATCTGGAGATGGGACAGGATTGCAATAAGAATTCAGAAGAAAGCAGAAAAGCTGCTGATCATAACAATAGCATAATCAACATCCAGAATGTCATTTGAAAACCACCACCACCAAAAACAACAAAATTAGTCTTATGTTCCCTTTTCTTTTCCTTATGGAAGATTGCAACTATAGGTAATAATAGAGAAATATTTTATTTTTGAATATTGTATTAGCACAGACTTCTGTTTAAAAAATTAAACTCAAATTTAAAATGTAAATGACATCTCTATAATGTCATTTTAAAAATTTATATTAACACTTTTCCTAATTATGAATAAAGCAATAAACCATTGCATTAATTAGTGTGGTTTCTAGAAATAGTTATACAGACTCTTACAACTAAATAAAATATTGTGAAGGGCTCTGTCATTACTTTAATTTTAATAAACATTTTAACATTGTTCTCCAAACCCGCATGCCAAATTATGGCTATTTTTATGATTATGCAATCTGAGAAAACACACAGTTATTTTGATCATTAATTATTTTTTCTCTGAGAAATTATTATAAAGTTTTTAATGTCTTGAATCAAATTTTAATTCCAATGTTGCTTTCATGTAAATTCAAATACTGTCTGTACAAGTCTCTAAACTACAATAAAATGCAGAATACAATGTACTTGAGGAATTAAAGCTTGAATCAATAATTTGAAATACCAATTGTTAATTAAGGTGATAAACCGTGCAGACCAAGTGATTTACTATTTTACCAGGCACTTTTAATTTTAAATCTGTAATTGTGGTTCCACATCTGCTAATAAAGATATGAGAAAGCAGTGGTTTCAGTCACACTTACAGGGGTATTAAATCACAGCCCTTGAGAGGTCTGATGTTCTGGCTTCTAATATACGTCAGTATTGATTGTCTTGAAGGCAAGGCAGCTTTCCCATTTTCTAATCATGCTTAGAAATCTATAAACATTTAAATATCTTCTAAATTAGGCACTATTGGTTTCCTTGGCATTTTCGCTCTCAGTGACTAATGAATGTCAAGAATAGGGAGATCATTTCCAGGTAATTACTGAAAGTAAACTGATTTATTAGGCCATAACTTATAATACAGAAATGGAATGGGCAGTACATGATTCTACCATTCTATGAGTTTAGGAAGTTCTTTATCAGAAAATCAATAAAACCTTGCAGACCTGCAGTGCTATTTGAATCTGAGTTCTCTGTCACTATATATATGTTTAGAGCCAACAAATAATTTTACATAGTTTTTAATAAATACATACAGGCTAGGGATTAATAATTAGAATATACTTCAAAACTTTATTGTTTCTCCAATTACTAAAATCGCCTTTGTTATAAGCTCTTAGAGAGTATGAGTAACAGCCACATTCTACTTTTCTCTAGTCCTAGCTTTACACAGGCAATCTGGTTATTATAAGTTATCTTTTTCCTACAGGTAGCAATGCATCATCAATCACTCTAATCTTAATCGAATTATTTTCCTGGATTACATCCCATGTGAGGCACGGAGTTTTAATTTTTTAGGGGAATGTGCATCTTGGCTCTTTCATCATCTCTGTCCTTGTAGGCAGATGATGAAACAGACTTATTATTTTAGCAAATTTGAAATCTTACTGACAAGTTGTGAAGAGGGATGTTTTCTACTTTCCTAACTCTCATAAAATAATCCGTAAACTTCTTAATAAATATTCTGAAATGATGGTTGGTAAATTAAGGTAATTTTGTCTTGTTGCAAGAAAAAGAGAGTGTTAATATGAAAAGGAAAATGTAAGAATTATAAATAGCCTGCCAAGCCAGCATAGCCACCAGGATGTATATATGTATTTTTTAAGAACACAATATTTTCACTTTTCCTCAACTTTTTTTTTTCTTCCATCAAAATCAAGCTAATTCCATGGTCAATTGTTTTAGTGACTCCCTTGTATATATTAACTACAACACTCTTCATTAATTTTGATATACAGCTTGGTTATACCCTAATCCTAGTTAGATAACTGCTAATTCAGTCCTGAATCCAAGCAGTGACATAACTCAAGAAAAATACATAACCATGCTACCTGATCTCATTTTAAATTCTCTCTAGACCTTAAAGAAAATTCATTTTTTATATTTTTCCTGCTCCTTTAAGTGACTATTCTGTATCTTTCCTGCTCTTTACAAATGCTTTTCATCTCCCCTCTCAGACTCACATTTAGCTGATGAACTGGCTTCTGGATTCGCTAAGAAATGAAGTCCAATCACCTGTCCTCACATCTATGTATCTATTAACATTTATGTTCCGCCTTCACTCCTGTAAGTTTGTCAAAGGCCAACCTCTCCACTAATGTACTGTTGCAAAACCCACTCACCAAGGTTGGTCTCTATATAATATGCTTATACACAGAAAAAGACTCCTCTTCCTGTGAGTGGATTCAGCCCTCTGGTGAGGATATAATTATCTCAATAAGTACAAACTAAATAACAGCATCCACTTGCCCACTGGACTCAGTGACTCTATGAACTACACATCTCTAAGAAGGGGCCCTGTCTCTCTTTAATATACAAATATAATGCAGTATGGAGAACCAAGTTTTACATGCTACTCTTACTATCTGCACTATCCTTTTTAAAAAAATATTTTAATTGATTTTAGAGAGGAAGGGAGAAGGAGAGAGAGACAGAAACATCAATGATGAGAGAGAATCATTGATTGGCTGCCTCTTGCATGCTCCCTACTGGGGATTGAGCCCGCAACACGGGCATGTGCCCTTGACCAGAATCGAACCCAGGACCCTTCAGTCCATGGGCCAACACTCTATCCACTAGGCCAAATCAGCTAGGGCAACACCATTCTTATTTTAAGTAATGTAAATGGTATTTTTAAATTAGTAATATTATGTATTTAGGATGTACTATATTATAGACATTGTAATCAGCATATGTTAATCCATGTAAGTCACACAATAATTCATACTAGTTATCAGAAGGCATTAATATTATAATTTTACAGTAAAGTAGGCATTAAAGCATCAAATGACTCTGTCAGGGTTCTGTATATGATGAGTTGTAAAGAAGAGATTCAAACATAAGACTAATGCCACAGAGTCTCTGTGTTTTTAACATTTTGTTAGACCTAACACAACTGTATTGAAGTCATTTATTGAAAAAAACAAAGTCACTCATGCTCAATAAATCAAAAAATTGTTAACATTTCAATATATGTCTTTCAAAATTTATGTTTGACTTCATAATTTATAATATTGTGATAAAACATATTATTTTGTAACAGGTCTTTATACTTAATTGAATATTTTCAATTTTTCAAACTGATTAGATATTTCTCTTGTTTTTTTTATGTCATTCCATTGTATGAATGTGTGATAGGGTCAATAATTTCCTGTTTTTGACTTTTTTTTACTAAAAGTATTATGATTAATAATTTCCTTGTACTTACAACTTTGTTCACTTGCATTTCTTATCATGTTATTGGAGTAACTCAGGCATGTGCCCTTTACCAGAATTGAACCCGGGACCCTTCAGTCCATGGGCCAATACTCTATCCACTGAGCCAAATAAGCTAGGGCAACACCATTCTTATTTTAAGTAATGTAAATGGTATTAAAATTATTTCATCAGTTCATGCATGTTTCTATAGCTTTCTAAATAAATTCCTAAAGTGTTACCTGAAATGTATTACTAGTTTAAACAACAGTATATGAATTCTTACTTTATGTATCTATGCAATACAAAACTACATATTATTATTTGCTTTGTGGAGTTGTCCTTATTTCTGCTTGGTAATAGAATCACAGTATCAGATCAGAAGTGAGAGAAAATATCATCATAAGATTATATGCCATCTATGGGGGTTTTTTGTGCTTTTTGAAATGTGCTACTTCTCCTTTTCTCCTATCCGCCTCAAACTTTCCCTTATTGATTTGTAAATGCTTCTTAACAGTAAGAATATTATCTTTTTACTTGACACATCATTTGTGAATATTTTTATCCTGTAAGTTTGTAAAAACACCATTGTACTTTTACTTTCATCTATGTTGTTTTGTAAGCTGGAGAATTTTATGTAGCCATATATTTTGATGTCTTATTTTTTATGCCTCGAAAGATATTCTTAATTGTAAAACAAAGATTGAAAGACTATATCATTCTAGTATTCTTATGAATTTTGCTTTTATTTCTCCAATCTAACTAGAATTTCTTTACCTTTGAAGTATTAGACCAGGCACTGACATTTTGGTTCTAAGTAGGTCTAAGTAGTGCTTCCAGCTCCAATCATTAATAATTTTTACCCCCACTAGGGATTCCAATCACGTTTTCTGACCTGACATCCTCCTCTTGCTTACTAATTATTTGGAGATTCAGTTCTCTTTGCCTTTCTGAGAAGGAAGGCACCATAGCACCTTGCACTTGGCCCATGCTGGCTAATCAGGTCCCACTCCTGGAATTTAGGAATTGGCTCTTGGATATTGAGTCAACTTACTAAATGTTAGCCAAGGAAATCATAGGGCTGGGGAAACCATCTTTTACATGAAGTTGACCTACAGAGAAGGAAAGAGACATAAATAATGCCTACAAAGAAGTGGTAATGGATTTCACGTCTCAAGGAGAGAGAGCAAATGAGGGAAAGCACCTGAGAGGGCTCCTTTGGATGTTCGGGACGTTTGCCATTTTTTGGGAGGAAGGCAGCAGTGTTTGCAGAGAGGCGGATGTTGTTATTCAGCGGTAAAGAGATGGACCGCACTACATGCCGTCTACTAGGTTTTGGCAAACTATTGAATCCCTTCTGTGCTCACTTCAGTATCTCAGAAGATGGAAAGCTAAACACTGCCTTGCATGCAGATTCTGGTCCTAGAATTCTAGATAAGACAAGGGGTTTTTTTGTCCATGACATCCACTGACAGGGAAACTGTTCTGATGGAAAAGGGGGAAAGGCGCTCTTCCTGGCAGGTTGTGTCCGAGGCCCAGGCTGCACACTTTCCCAGGAGGTTTCTGTTTCCGACACTGAATCTGGATTGATATAAATATTTTTAAGATATACTAGCATGTATATCAATAGGTTTAAAATTTTTCATCTTTGTCAAGGAGAAATATTGGCATCATAGGTCTAGATAAATAACATTTTTATAAGTGATAAGAAACAATTGTTTTTATAGGTGATAATAAATATAATTGCTATTGATACATAAACATATATAATTAAATATGGATATGAATATAGATAAGAGTATGGACATAGATAAAGTGATAGATATAGATAGTTGTACTCTCTCCATGGTCAGAAAATATCAGATTTCAGCATTTGAAAGTCTATGCATCCTAATATCAGTATATAGTTACAGTATATCAAAAGGCTTATTTTATTTCAAAATGTGGAAATAAATAGCCTAAGGAAAAATTTATAATGTATTCATTATTTAACTCCCAATTATGCATTAGGTAGTATGAGCATAAAATTATTATATATATGTCCACATATGTACAATTTTTTAGGAAGTCATTACACAATTTCCTAAATCACATGACAAAGTTCCAGACAATATTCTATGACAGTATTTTAGAATTTGATGACATAAAGCTGAATAAAACATCTTTAATTTTCATGGATTTCTTTAACCTCCTTTCAAGATTCTAATGTCAAACCTAAACATGAGACATTGTAGCAGTTTACTCAAGCTGTCCAGTGGATTTGGAGTTGCCTTTAACGATGGCATATCTCTTGTGGGTTGATTGGCTGTCATTGCCATGGATGCCATTTCTTTTTCATATCTTGAACTTCTGATAATGTCATATATTTTGTTTCAGAAAAAAGGATATTTTTATCCTTTTTAAATTTCAACATGTTAGTTTAATTTTAAAAGACATATCTAGAGTTATAAAACATTTTAATGGGATTCTAAATGTTTGATAGTTATTAAAAATAACATGGATTTTTTTAAAAATATGTTTTTATTGATTTGAGAGAGAGAGAGGAAGACAGAGGAATAGATAGATGTAAGCATTGATGAGAGAGAAACTGATTAGCCATGTCCTGCATTTCCCCTACTGGGAAATATGTGGATTTATAAATACCTATGCATCACCTATAATTTTGAAGTTTATAACAGTATTTTAAACAGGTCTATATATACAGATATACAATGATACAGTTATGTTAAAAATGCTTTGCTTCAAGAAGGAGCAATTAAAAATTTTTTACATATAATTTTATTATATACTAGGGGCCCAATGCATGAATTTGTGCACCTTGAAAGGAACTGTGGTCGCAAGGCTGTGGTGGGCACAGGGGCAGGTCTCTACCCATTTTCTGCTCCCCTGCCCAGCCCCTCCCGCAATGGCCCCTGGTCCCCTATCTGCCAGCAGCCCCATTCATGCCGCTGCTGCTTCCACGCACTGAAGGTGGCGCCAGCCCCACTCACACCCGCTGATGGCGCCGAGTGATCAGGACCAGTGCCAGCAGCAGGTGTGAGAACCGGGCAGGACTTCTGCATGCGGGAGCAAAGAATTTTCAGTAACCACCAGAGGCTCGCCCCGATGACAGTGACTGGCACCCCTCCTAGGTCTGGCGTCCTGTTCACCTGCTCCATCATCCTGCCATGGCCAAAGCCTGCCATGTTCCGCGCACGCCCCCTGGTAGTCAGTGCATGTCCTAGTGACCTGTTTGCTTGTTCAGTTGTTCTGCCATTCAGTCTATTTTCACATTAGGGTTATATATACATATATATATATATATATATACATATATATATATATATATATATATATATATATATATATATATATATATAGAATAGATTTCAGAGAGGAAGGGAGAGGGGGAGAGAGAAACATCAATGATGAAAGAGAATCATTGATCAGTTGCCTCCTGCACGCCCCACACTGGGGATCAAGCCTGTAACCAGGGCATGTGCACTGACCAGAATCAAACCATGACTTCCTGGTCCATAGGTATATGCCCAACCACTGAGCCACCCGGCCAGGCTCATTTAAGACATTTCTTTTGACAAAGTGCGTCAGGCTTACACTATTTTATTCAGCATGTGTGACATGCAAAAGATTTGAATTTCACTTCATAATGGAAATATTCAAAATTTAGTGCAAAAGATGGTATTAAAACCATTGTAAGATAACTTTGTGATGGCTTTTCACACAAAGCTACTTCTTCAAACTCCTTAAAACAGACAACATCTATGATGGATTCAGAACTTAAGTACTTTTATTGTTGTTCTTTCTGTGATTGCTGTTTTGGCATGCAAATAATAGTAATACATATGTTGTGTATGTATGTGTGTGTTTAAATATATATGTATATACTATGTGTAAATGCTTTATTAGCAAATTTAAATTACTACTTGAGAGATAATACAATTAGTTGTGCTTAAGTTCTAAATAAAATTTTTATTTATGCAAATCTAAGACATTAGAGGAAAAGAAAGATATTGCCTAAAAATACACCTTCTCACAGAAAAGATTAGGTGGCAACTATTTGCCAAAGTAATGTAACAAAGAAAATGTGGTTTAAATTTTCATATATTAATTTTGGTGACAAACTGTGTTTTACATATTTATATCTCCATATTACCTCTTGAATGGAGAAGTCAAATTACTGAGTACTGAATTCATATCTCCAAAATGTGGTTAATAAGTCCCCTCCCCCTTTTAGCTAATAGTATTGTGTGCCCACATTGCAATGGAAACAAATATTTCTAAAATAATATTGTATTTATTTTTAAAGATGATGAAATGACAGAGTTTAGTATATTGGCAATGAAAAGATGGCTAGTAGTGGGAATTTAATATTTTGATAGGCAATGTGAAAAACTTCCAAATGCTAACAGAAAAAAAAATTCACTTAAATGTTTTAGATGAATAATTGTATCATCCGGAATGCTATCTTTGTAAAAATTTGATATCTTTCAAAATTTGGATTACTGAATATTCTGTGACCTCTTTGTTAACTAGTTTATGTAATTCACAAAAAGTTGGTAATATATCTGTAATACTAATTATATCCTAGATCAAGATTAAAAAAATATTTTTCCAGCTCCTTCTGACTAGGATTCTTATTTTGTAAGTATGCCTTAGATTACACAAAAGGAAAAAAAATCAGAGTTTTTCTCAAAATTAATTGAAATTATAGACTTCTGGGTTGAAATTTCATTTAAATTTGTTTTGAAAACAATGTGAAATTCTGTAGCTAATTAAAAAGCACGAAAGACAAAATAAACCATGATTAATGTGGAAATTGAAAATGTTAACTTTTATTTAGGCTTTTTAAAATGTGTATATCATTCATGTAATCTTTTCAACAAGTAGATACAACTTTACTAAAAAGTCTAAGAAGAACACTGGAATTAATGTTTTTAAATACAAACTAATACGGTTTTTTTCTATATGCTTCAACCTGCCTGTGAGAGCTTTGAATTATTTCTGATATAATAATTGTTAAAGACTGATATATCAATATTATTTTGATAGATAATAGTTTGAATTCCTCACATGCATATTCCCTCACAGATGATTTTTATGATAAAAAATCAGATAAATTAATGGCAATCAGAATATATTACTTCTATAAATCATAGCACATAAACATAAAGTTATCACATTTTAGCTTGAAGATTTCAGTTTAGGTTCTCATGATTTATATTATTAAACTATTTCAGTTCTAAGGTAAATCAACATTATTTCTACAGGTTATTAAAAAATCAAATTGGGTTTAATTGACTAAATTGATAATCATGGGTATCTTCTAAAATCTTTATTATTGTGAATATCTTTTTGTTGGTGGTGTTGTTGTTATTAATCACTTAAGGATATTTTTCCATTAATTTTTAGAGAGAGGGGAAAGAAAGAGAGAACATTGATGTGAGAGAAACACATCAATTGGTTGCCTCCTGCAGGTGTCCTGACCAGGGCCTGGGCCAGGGAGGAGCCTGCAACCAAGGTACATGCCCTTGACCTGAATTGAACCCAGGACCCTTTGGTCCTCAGACTGAGGCTCTAACCAAATGGGATGGGGATATTGCGAATATCTTAAATGCCATACAAAAATTACATTCCTAATATTTAATAAACTTTAAGACTATAGACTAATATTAAATCAAATTAATTAATAAGTTATTTGGATTCCTGGACACTTTCAAAATTAGAAAATTAAAAAAAAATCACTAACTATAGTTTATATTAAATACTCATTTCTTCTTTTTATGTATAAAATGGCTATAACTTTACAGGAGGTATAAATGTTGGTAAATGTTTGGATCTGTGGGATTTTTTACTGAACTTAAGCATGAGTTCAGTTTCTGAGTTTAATTGTGTACTCTAGGTTCTTATGTAGGAGTGCATTTCAGACTCTTCATGATCCTTCAACCCGCTTGCTTCAAGAAAGAATAGCTCCTCAAAGATGAGTTTGTGAACAAACTGAACAATATAAATGTCTATAAACCAGCAAGCTACCATCTCAAAGTACAGAGGTGGGCAAAAGTAGTATAGAGTTGCAAGTACATGAAACACAGAGTTTATTCTTCATTATTTATTAATTATGGTATCATTTATTTATATTAAAACTGTAAACCTACAAAGTTAGATATAAATATGTATTTTCTAGAGTTATACTGGCCTTACACCATGTGTCGTAGCATAATATTTATAAGAAATTTTAAAAAATTAATCAGTGACTTATTTGAGCAGATAAAAAACATCCTATATAATAAAAGGCTAATATGCAAATCGACCTAACAGTGGAACAACCTGTTGCTATGATGCGCACTGACCACCAGAGGCAGACACTCAATGCAGGAGCTGCCCCCTGGTGGTCAGTGCGCTCCCACAGGGGGAGCACCGCTCAGCCAGAAGCTGGGCTCACAGCTGGCGAGCACAGCGGTGGTGGCGGGAACCTCTCCTGCATCTGCGGCAGCACTAAGGATGTCTGATGGTACTAAGCCATCAGTCAGACATCCTCTGAGGGCTCCCGGACTGCGAGAGGGCACAGGTCGGGCTGAGGGACCCCTCCCCTGCCCCCTGAATGCACAAATTTCGTACACCGGCCCTCTAGTTTTAATATAAAAGGCTAGAAAATGCCTATAAATATTCTTTCCCACAGTGTTATCATCACTCAACTAAAATGTTGCTATTGTCTACAAAAGTGCATTTAAATAAATTTTAACAGTTTATACATTATTATTCCTATTGAACTGCATTAGCATTTTAGAAATTATGGAGGCATCCATTATGCAGATTATGATATAAGTTTTAGGAAAATAGAAACTGCTTTTTGATGCTCATATGTAAATGATTGGCTAACAATGGCTCAGCTCCTTTCAACTGCACATTCTCCTAACAAATGCTGAGCTTCAAGGAAACAAATTCTAATCTCTTATATACTAGATATCCCTGGACTATACCAGTAATTATAGGAGTAAATTGGGTAGAGACACCTGGGGAACTGGGCAACTCATCGCTCCTCTAAATTACCGTGAACACCAGAGTGGGGAAATAGAGTGGCCTGCATCTGTTCTACAGAGTGAACTTATGATTCATTAGCAAAGAACTGTGAGACTTAGATATGTTTTGAACATGTGCTGCTCCTGCAGAAGGCATGCCCTATGGGATTTAAAGCATCATTAGGCAAATATTTTAGCACAGTTAGGAACATTGACTATACAGCAACAACTGCGATGAAATGGAAGGTCCTACTTCTAAGCAAATGTGTCAAAATACCAGTCCTGGTAGGATTATAAGATGAAATTTGAACATGATTCTAATGGCATTCATTTGACAAGTGCATAACATAGAAACTCAAATTATCATTATGGAGTTTAATCATATATAGCTTATATTAATCTTGATATTACAAAGTAATATTTAATATTTAATCCATTAGATCTAGGCTAAAAAATAACTTGTAGTTTTACTGTTTTTGTTTTAATTTAAGAAGAATGATGTTGTGGTCCAAATTTAATATCACTAAACTCAATTGTCACTGGGATAATTACTCAACCATAAGGAAACAAAAAATGTTAAAGGCCTTGGGCAACTTGATTCAGTTTTTGTCAAATGTGGGTTGAAATTAGAGCACACTGAAATGTCAATCCTGCCAATTACTAGCTAAGAGACCTTGAGTTCTTTCCCTAGTATCAGTTTCCTTATATTTTTAAATATGGAATTATATATGATCTCAAAATACTCTCCAGCATGAAAATAAATGAAATTCTCAAATATAAAAAATCACAGAAGTGTGAAAAGAAAATCTTCATTTGTATTTATTTTATCTGCCATATTAATGGAAATCTGGGAACCTGTACAGATAGATACAGCTCTATAGTTTTTTTCTATATATAACTAAATACTCAACTATTTCTATAATTTATCCTCAAATGTCACCAAAGCCTAAATATTTAAGAATTCATATGGATAGCCTGGCCAGCGTAGCTCAGTGGATGAGCATCAACTTATGAACTAAGAGGTCATAGTTCAATTCCCAGTCAGGGCATACGCCAGGGTTGTGGGTTTGATCCCCAGTGTGGGGCTTGCAGGAGGCAGCCAATCAATGATTGTCTGTCATCATTAATATATCTATCTCCCCCCCCCCATCCTTTCCTCCCTGAAATCAATTAAAAATATATTTTTAAAAAGAATTCATATGGATAAATAACCCTTTAAAGATTAAGAATAGTCTAACATAGGCATAGTACTTATGCCTATTTACAAAGGATAAAAGAATACTCAAGTCAAATGTATATTGGATTAATCATTTATCATGAGGTTGAGCTTACTTTATAAAAAAATGTGTCTTTATATACACACATACATATCATTTCAAGAAACAACCAAAGACTGGATTCAATCATAACATTTGAAATTCAAATGAACTTGGCAAAGCAAAGAGAAAAAAGAGAGTATATAATGTAGGAAAAGTCTTTCTTACATTGTTGTTCAGAAATGTTTTGATAGGTTGTCCTCAATAATACTAACTCTAGTTTCACATTAGACTACTTATCCCCAAAAGAGAGAATGTTTAAAAAATGATAATCTGCTTTCTGTATTTCACATAATGCCATTCTGAGGATGACTAGTTTTATTATTCAGTAAAATACTTTTTCTAAATCAAGAAAATGGATGCTTTAGGTCAGTGATGGCGAACCTTTTGAGCTTGGCATGTCAGCATTTTGAAAAACCCTAACTTAACTCTGGTGCCGTGTCACATATAGAAATTTTTTGATATTTGCAACCATAGTAAAACAAAGATTTATATTTTTGATATTTATTTTATATATTTAAATGCCATTTAACAAAGAAAAATCAACCAAAAACATGAGTTCGCGTGTCACCTCTGACAAGCATGGCATAGGTTCGCCATCACTGCTTTAGGTGAATGCGCATGACACACTGAACCTGTAAAAATATCAGCAAAAGAAAGTATAACACACTGGCAGAGGTCAAGGTTTATAATTAGCAATCAAAAGCAAAACCATTGTTTAACTTCTTAGTTACCCATTAGTTAACACCTAAAGAAAACCCAGTGCTGTCAAGGATGACAGAGTTGGAGTCATAGTCCATTATTCTTCAATGAGTTCATTTTAATGGGCAGATTAATGAAGTGGGGAAAGAATAATTATCAGGAAGGAATTGGTATAAATGCTTGCTTCCTATGGACATCTTTTTTTAAAAAGCGTAGATCAGTGGTTCTCAACCTTCCTAATGCCACGACCCTTTAACACAGTTCCTCATGTTGTGGTGACCCCCAATTTCATTGTTACAAATTGAACATAATTAAAGCATAGTGATTAATCACAAAAACAATATGTAATTATATATGTGTTTTCCGATGGTCTTAGGCAACCCCTGTGAAAGGGTCGTTCGACCCCCCAAAGGGGTCGTGACCCACAGGTTGAGAACCGCTGGCATAGATGAACTTGTTTTGTGACTGTACACTCATTCAAACACTGGCTAACAAACAAATAATTGCGATGTGTCTGAATTTCAGTGATAAGTATGTCTATGCATTAGACCTTAGGATAAATGGTATATGATAAGGCAAAAAGAATCTTGAAAAAATCTTGGAAAATGACTAAAGCAGGTTTTTGGAACAGGCTTCACAAATTATCTAAAAGAAATAGGAGAATCAGTCAGGCACAGTACATATATAAACTGAAATTGGGCATTCTGATGGGTTGACATTTTTCCATGACAAGTTCAGAACCTTAACTAATCTTATAAATGTCAGAGAGGAGCTTAATAGGCACCTCAATAAAAACATTAACTACACAATTAAACTTAATGAGAATAAATTCTACTTTTATGAGAGAAAGGTCAATGCTAGCCTGATCTCAGAAAAGGAAAAAAAAGAATCCATACACAGGAAAAAAGCCAATTAGAGATCTAAAGTTAAGGTAGTGCTTCAAAAAGATAAGTTTTTATCAGCTTTCTCAACTCTTGCTTTTATATTAATCAAATCTGAGTGAGGAGGAAGTGCAATTTAGTAGTATCTATATTTGAAAGAGCAACAAGGAAGTAAGGAAGTTCAGGATTCTAAACATGGAATATCTTAGCCCTTCATATCATTTTTTTCACATTTTTCCCATCAATGAATCAATGACATTTTAACAAATTGATATTATATAAAAGTGGAATTCAAGCCCAAAACAAAGTGATTGAGGATCTTATATGTTTAAATCAATGCTTCCTCCATTATTCATTGACTTTCAAAATAATAATGATTAGAGCTATCATTTATTGAGCACCAATTATGGGATAAACTTAGAATTCTGACAGCAACATTGTTGGATATAGAAAATGATTATATCATTTTACTCACAGGGATGTGCTAAGTCAAAAAACTAGTTCAGCCAAGTAGCAAAAAACAAAACTAGAGTGGGTTTATTACATGGAAATTTCACAAAAAAATAAATGTCTTTTGATTTCTTGTTCATTTCAGTGATTTTAAAAATCAGTTAAAAACCTGTTCTATGAAGCATATGGATATTATAAAGTGTGAGGCACTTTTCATAAAGTCATAGGTATATTTGTATACAATACAACATTGAATAACAGTTAACAATGGCTTTGTGATAAATAAGTAAAATTATGTTGAGTACTTGCCTAGAGTAAGTTTTAAAATAGACTCAATTAGCCTGGCCAGCATGACTCAGTGGTTGAGCATCACCTATGAATCCGGAGGCCTCAGTTCAGTTCCCAGATAGGGCACATGCCTGAGTCACTGTGGGCTTGATTTCCAGTGGGGGACATGCAAAAAGTAGCTGATCAATGATTCTCTCTCTCTCTCATCATAGATGTTTCTATCTCTCTCTCCCTCTCCCTTCCTTTCTGAAATGAATAAAAATTAGATTTTAAAAAATAAAATAGATTCAATTAAATAAAATTTTTTCTCACATGTAGCTTACAATATAGAAATAGAGAAACTATATCACATGACACACAGCGTAATACAAAATATACTCATATTTATATTTTTATTAGCCAAATAGTTTACAGTAAAATTAAGACCCGGTAGAAATAGAAATCAAAATAATTTTACGGGAAGCAATAAGTCTTACTAGAAGAGGTGAATTTAAAGATGGAATCTTTGGCAGGTAGAAAATATGGACGGGAAAGAGGATTTTAAGCAAAGGCACCACCAAAAATATAAATCCAGAAAAAGGGGAAGTATCAGATTGCCTAGATAAGACCTGCAGATAAATAGTAGTATAATAGAGAGAAACTGTTTGCTAGAGAATGTAATGTGAAAATTCTAAATAGAAAAGTGATATGATTAGACTTGTTTTGGAATGCCCTTAAGACATATTGGAGAAATACTCAAGAAATTTGTGTAATGAACAATCATGAAAAAGTTAAAGATCACCACAATTTTCAATTTAATATTATTTTATATACCAAATTAAGGTATATAAATTAAGATGAGATATATTTCAGTAAAGGTGAGAAAGCATTCTTACCTTGTTGTGGCATTAGTCTTCCAACACATTATAATTTCAAAAATTACATAATTTCAAACTGTCACAATGTTATTTTCATTCATTTGGTATATTGCCCACCTTCTACATGTTATATTCACAACTTATTTAAAATTGATAATTTTCTTTTATACATGCACATATTTCATGAAGATAAGATACCAAAACATAATGAAGGAGTAGTTTTGAGACATATTTTAAATCTGAGGTTAGATACTAGTAGACCATAACACAGATCTGGCTTGAAGATGCATTTTCTATACATTGTTTCACAAATATTTCAAAAAATTTTATGAAAATAAAATTCAGCTTATCCATCAACAACAACAAACATATTCTGGCAGCACCAAACCCCTATTTCTGAATGGAATCAGTCATTGGATCCATAGATTGCATCCTCTCTCCACACTGGGAATACATTCTCCCATTAGAAACTCCTCCCTTCCTGGTGACCTAGTACTTAACACTTTGGCCAACACACTCACATATGTCCCCTGCCTGGCCACTGTTGGTCTTTGAATTGCAACCTAAGATTTGGGAAAATAATCAACTGACTAGATAAGGAAAGTGAAAAAGAAGAGAAAGGAGTAAAAACTGATGCTATATTTTGGTTTATATTTTCATTTTAACCCAAGTAAAACAGGGTCACTTGGCTTAGGAACTTGTTGAAATTCTGGGATTCTTACCTAGATCTTACATGTTATGGAAGTACTCCTATGGTGACCCTGATGATCCCTGTGACATGGTGTTCATTCCTTTATGAAAGCCTCATACTGAGTGTGTGTGGGAACTGTGACTTAATTTTAGCACTAAGGATATAAAAACAGTGGTGGGAAATATGTGATCATTAATTATATGACTGAGGATATGAGACCTTAATGTTCACCTTGCTAGAGTGTTTTACCACCTTCCTGACCTGAGGAAGCAATGACCATGTTGAGGAACCTCAAGTGGTGAGGACCAGTCAGTGGCCTCGAGGAGCTGAAGGCAGCCTCCTACGGACAGACAGCAAGACAAGGAATCTCTCAGTCAGACAACCACAAGAAATTGATTCCTGACAATCACGTGAGTGGGGATGCAGATCCTACTGCAGGTGAACCTCTGGATGGCAACCCAGTCCTGGCTGATGTCTTGATCATCGCCTTGGAGACACTGAAGCGAGGACCCAGCTATGCCATTCCAAGTCTTTTCTAGGGAAACTGTGAGCTACTAAATGCTTGTGGTTGCAAGTGCTAAGTTTCTGGTAATATTCTTACACAGAAAACAACTAATACACTACTTTTCATTTCTTACATTAAAAATATTTACTTCGAGTTTGCCCAGTGTGGCCCAGTGGTTGAATGTCGACCTGTAAACCAGGAAGTCGGGGTTCAATTCCAGGTCAGGGCAAAGCCCAGGTTTGGGGCTTGATTCCCAATGTAGGGCATGCAGGAAGCAGCTGATCAATGATTCTCTCTCATCACTGATTTTTCTATCCCTCTCTCCCTTCCTCTCTGAAATCAATAAAAATATATTTTAAAAATATATTTACTTGGAGATGTCTTTCATACTTCTAAAAATATTAGGGTCATCCTATTTTACACTCCTATAGATACCAATGTTCCTCATTTACAGAAATCTTCAAACATGTAGAGATTTCTTTATCATTATCTATAATGATTTACTTGAATCTGCTTATAATTATTTGCAAGATCCCTATCTTCTCCATATATCAAGAGAGGTGGATTAAAAAATCACACAATTTTTGTTACTTTTTCCATCAAGAGGCGAGTTTTTCTTTTTTATTTTGTTTGATTGTTTTCATACTGCCTGGAATACGGCTGCACCTGTAACTGCTTTTACTCATAGAATAGGACTAAACGATACAAAGCGATGGCATGCTGTAAGAAAGTCCAGGCAGCTTTGTGAAGTGTCTCACAAATGGAGAAAGACTGGGCCCCCACAACAGCTCGAGCTGAGCTCCTCCCCAATTAACCAGCAACAGCTTTGCCAGCCCACCTGACAGAGACAATTTGGGAATGGATTCTCCAATCCAGTGTTGGGCCAGCTCAGTTGACAACATTGAAAGCAGAGATGAGCTGTCCAAACAGCTGTGGCCAAATTGCAAAACCAGGAACAAATGAAATTTTATTGATTTAAGCCCCTATATCTTGTAGTAGTTAGTTATATAAGTGTAATTGGCTGATAGTTCTATCTACATGTATTGAATGAATTAATGTTATATTTAATCTATTTTATTAATGGAGATTTACAAGATGTTAAATATGAAGATCTGAAATTCACTTTTAAAAATTGTTGAATGAAGATATAGTTTTGGGTGTAGATTTTCATGAAAAAAATATTTGTAGCTGGAGATTCAGATTACCTCTGTAAAGAATAAAAATATTAAGTTGGAAAGGGACAGAGGGCATCACAAAATTCTGTAAAATTCCTATGTAGTTATTTTTATGTAGTTCACTTACACATATCTACATTTCAGTGAGGATAATAAATCTTTTCTCAGAACACACTGCTATTTTAATGAGTACAGGGCTCAGAAATTCAACACATGCTAGTTAGTTCAATTTGTGGGTCTTTCTCTAAATGTAGCATCAAAACTTTATATAGTTTTATAAATATATCTATAATTATAATACCTGGAGAATATTTGCTATTAAAGTATATTAGTGCATTATATGCTTTGGGAAGTTCTGCAGTAATGAACTGGTTTTACCTAGCATGCTCTAAATATTTTTACTACAGTGAACTTTTTTATTTGGAAGACAGTTATTAGCAAAATACGGAAATAATGTTCTGTGGTACACTTAGATACTATGTATGATGGTGAGGACAATACATAGATTATCCAAAGGGAACCAGGTGGAAGTTTTTTCATTTGAAAAATATTAATGTGACACAGCATACAATGAATCTGAAATGTTATATACTTCCCTAAAAGCAACAGAGCACCTTATTCTCCATCTCTAGAACCTTTTAGGACCAATAAATTAATGTTAAAAAAATCCCTCTCTGAACAGATGTTCTTGGGTAAGTCAAAAATTTTTCATTAAGTGATTCCATTACAAATGTAATTCATGATTTAAAAGAATCTTATTTCTAATTTATGTGTACACACTTGTAACTATTTCATAAAGCATGTTTAGGAATAAAAATCAAATAACTCACAGCCACATAAATAATTCTGTTAAGTATGACTTCTAACTCAATAATTATTCATATGCAACCAATGAATCAAAGTTCTTTCATTTTGTCTTCTTTGATGTATCAATTTGCCTTTTTTTCATGCTAGACACGAAACCACAAGATGTAGAAATTTAACTGAGAATGTTCTCAAAATTCCTCATTTTAATACACTCAAGTTCATTTCTCTGCACAGTCACTTAATGTGGTGCATCTTTGTGCAAGATAGAGTCACATTCTTTGCAATCTCATTTCAATCACTTTCCAAGTGATATGTTGCTGAAAACACCAATTTTTACTAATGTTAGAAAAATGTTTGCTGAAAGCAGGTTTGCTCATGCATTATTCTTACAAATGTCTTCTTATTCTTTGCCATCAGCTGAATTGACATTTCATGCTTTTTGTTGTGAAAATGACTTTTATTATGTCTTTTTTACATTTATAATTTTAATAAAAATGTTAATGTTGACATTATTGCAGGCGTCCCTGCCTTTGCCCTTCACTCCCCCAACCTCACCACACTTTTGTCCGTGGGGTATATATATATATATATATATATATATATATATATATATATATATATATATATATCTGTTTTTTAGCTAATCCCTTCACCTTCTTTATCCAGTCACCTCTATTCCCCTCCCCTCTGGCACCCCCCAGTCTGTTCCATGATTCTGGTTCCATTTTGTTTTTCAGTTTACTTTGTTCATTAGATTTTACATATTAATGAGATCATATGGTATTTGATTTTCTCCGAATTGATATTTTAATTGGTCTGAGAGTCTGTGAAGAAATGCTGGCTGAGAAATAAGCATGTTCTTAGTTACTTTTTTCTCTGGTAATTGGCTGTGTGCTGACCCTCTGCAAGTTTGAGTTTAGCTGAATTCATTTTTGTATCCTTACATGAGAATTATTATAGTGGTAAATTGAAGCACAGTTTACTATTCAATATAATCTCAATGGGAAAATTAATTTATATAAAATAATTTCTCATTTGATAGAACATTATAATGGAAACATAAGGAGATATAACTTTTAAATACTAAATATTCTGATATATATTTTAATTATGATAGGCTTATTGATGAAATTGTTAATATGCAAAATTATGAAATTTTGCTTATTTTTGAACATTACAAATTTATTATAACAAACAATGTCAGAAATTTTGTAAAATATGAATATTCCTATTTTTTAAATGGTATTTGCTTGTATATGAGAGAGACAGAGTAAGGGAGGAGAGAAAGGAAGAGAGAATATTTGTGTATGAACTGGATAAGTTGAGGTAATGTATGTAGTATTAGTTAGAAATTCATTGTCTTTGTATTGAAGTTTTATAAATGATTAGCTATTGCACCTACATGAAATTAGCTTTTCTTATTTATGCAATGAATTTGAGAAAACTTGATTTTAAAAAATGTTACTCAGGCTCATAAAGAAATTCTGTTTAACACACTACTACTCACTACAGTACGGTAATGATGCCGGGTAAATTGCATTATTTGGCATTTAGATTTAAAAAATCTATCTTGGCTAAGAAAGAGTAGACCTGCCTGGCTAGTGGGATTCAATGATTGAACTTAGATCCATGAATCAGGAGGTCAAGATTGGATTCCTGGTCAGGGCACATGACTGGGTTGGGGGCTCGATTCCAAGCAGGGGGCATATAGGAGGGAGTGCCGGGGTCCAACCCCAGCGGGTCCAGGGGTCCCCAAAGGTGTGGACGGAGTCGGCGAAGAAGGAATGACATGGAGACAGTGTTAGGGGATTCAACCTTTCTCGGAGAGGTGACCTTGGTTAAAACACAGCGCCAAGAAGGTGAGCAAACATATTAAGAACCGTATGCCATATATGCCAGGTCCCTTGAAACAGCAAGGATGGACCGGCTCCTGGCAAGGGAGCTGATGAATGATTATCTCTCATCGTTGATGTTTCTATTTCTCTCTCCCTCTCTCTTTCTCTCTGAAATTAATAAAAAATGTTTTGGAAAAGAAAGAGATATATCTTGTTAAAAATTTAATTATTTAGGAAATAAATTTGTTATAATCAGTTCTCTCAAATATAGGTCTAGCAGCAACCATTTTTCTAAATGTGTTAATAATTTTATTTAACTTTTACTAGTCATTTATATTAAAATCAATGAGTGTTTATGAAAATAATTTAAAAATCATGGAGACCAGTAGTTTCTAACTTGGAGAATATATTTCTTTACATATTTATCTCCAATTTACTTGTAGCTACTTCTTTTTTTTATTGATTTTTTATAGAGAGAGGGAGAGGGATACAATTCTACAGTACATCATCTGGATATTGTATTGTGTGTTCACCAACCCAAGTCTCATTCTACCATCATGTATCCCTCCTTTTAACTTTTGCTACATTCTCTCCCCCTTCTCTCTAGCAATCACCATACTGTTGTCTGTAGCCTTCCTTCCTTCCTTCTGTCCTTCCTTCCTTTCCTTTTTTTTCTTAATCCCTTCACCCTCCTCACCTAGCTCCACGTCCCTCCCTCTGACAGGTGTCACTCTGTTCTCTGTATCCATGAGTCTGTCTGCATTTTGTTAGCTTATCTTGTTTATTGGATTCTACATATAAGTGAATTTATATGGTACTTATCTTTCTCTGACTGGCTTATTTTACATAGCATGATACTCTCCAGGTCCATCCATTCTGTCATAAATGGTAAAATGGTAACTAACAGCTGTCATCAATAAATCAACAAACAAGTGTTGGTGAGGATGCGGAGAAAAGGGAATACTTGTGCACTGTTGGCGGGAATGCAGACTGGTGCAGCCACGGTGGAAAACAATATGGAGTTACCTCAAAATATTAAAAATGGAACTGATTTATGATCCAGAAATTCTACTTCTGGAAATATACTGAGTAGCCACATTATTACGACCACCTGACGTTTATAGGCAAATTAGCCGTACACTGCATCATACGGCATATGGAAGCTGAAGGCCTGTTTGAACACCTTTGCTGTCTGCAGTTACCAAGATAAAACGTCTCCAATTCGCACAGGAACACAAGGATTGGACAGTCGAGCATTGGAATAAGTCATGTGGTCTGATGAATCATGTTTCCAGTTGCATCATGCAGATGGCAGAGTGAGAACTTGGCGGAAACAGCATGAAAGCATGCACCCCACATGCATGAGTACAGCCCTTCAAGCTGGTGGGGGCAGTGTTATGCTTTGGGGTATGTTTTCCTGGCATGATTTGGGCCCTTTAATTCATGTGGATCAAAGTCTAAATAGCACAACATACCTAAGTATCATTGCTGATCAAGTTCATCCTATCATGTTGATAGCGCATCCCAATGGAGATGGCATCTTTCAACAAGACAATGCGCCATGCCACGGTGCTCGTATTGTGCAGGAGTGGTTTCAAGAACATGAGGGAGGCTTTACCTTGCTTAGGTGGCCCCCACAATCACCAGATCTCAATCCAATTGAGCATTTGTGGGATGAAGTTAAAAGAGCCATCAGGCAGCTGGTTCCACAGCCATCAAATCTCACAGAACTGGACAGTGCTATTCATCAGGGATGGTGTCAGATTTCTTGCGTCACCTTTCAACATCTCGTGGAGTCAATGCCAAGAAGAATCGCCGCAGTATTGAAGGCAAAAGGTGGCTCAATGAACTACTAATGGGGTGGTCATAATAATCTGGCCACTCATCATAATGTATATCCTACATTCAAAGGCTGTTAAATCGCATTGTTTACCCATCTCTTCAGAAAAAAATCATTTCTGTTGTGGTAAACAACCTGCTTCCCTATTTATAATGGTCTGGCCCTCTAGCAACTTCAGTGCGAAATTATAGCTAATTTGCCTACAAACGTCAGGTGGACATAATATATCCAAAGAAACCCAAAAGACTAATTCAAAAGAATGTATGTACAATCCTTGTAAGAGTTGATACAATAAAAAGAGTGATTCATGAATGGTCACCTTGTTTCATCTTCAAAGCCATCAATAGCAGGTCAAAGCCTATCATGTTTCAAATCTCTCCTGCTTCTTCCTCTGTTGCCATGCCTGAAGGATTGACTGGGGTGAGGGGAAGAAGGAGGCATTTTTAGTCTGCCCATTATTTAAAGCCCTTCAGAGAAGTCTCTCCAATGCCCCATGTAACTGAGGCTTCTCCCTTCTGACCATGTGATTATAAACTATTCCCAACTTTGAGGAATGCTTTGTCTATTGATTTCTGATGGTTCTTTCCTCACTCTCAGTCATTTCCTCTCAGACCAAAGTGCATATTTTTGCGAGTCTTTGTGCCTCATCTTCTTCCAGGTATCTGTCCCATAAGTTCAAGCCTTCTTTACTCTTTCACATTATAACCTCTGTCTCTTTAATTCATCCACAGGACTGTTCTGTGTTTTGCTTTTTACTTCCTATACTGTATCCTAGAAAAGACCTCACCTCATTTGTTTCCTGTGCTGCTTATCCTGTAATGTCTAAAGCCATTGTTTCATATATTTTGCATTTTTATCTACTTTTATTTATGTATTTATATATTTTTTTCTACCACATGAGGATAATTCTAGTAGCAGTTAATCTTTATAAGCAGAAACAAAAGTCCTTCAATGTATGCTGATTAGTGTTTTTTTTTTTCTAATGGCTTTTTTCATACCACATCTTCTGTAATGTAATAACCAATTGATTAGTTGGAGAATGTAATTTATATTAGCCTGATTTTTTTTTTATTGATTGCAAAATCTAAAGGATTGTGTAGCAGTTTAGGTGTAGAGGGCAGAAAATGAGGCTTGGGCAAAATTAGCTTCAAGTTTGAATGGCATTCTGCTGTTTTAATGAAAATATATGATGAGGGTGTCAATATTAAATATGTCAAAGATCTGAATTACAAGTAAGAAAAAAATAAAAACCCATCACAATTTTGAATACGGAAAATATTTGCTCAAATGTTGTACAAATATTGGATTTATACAATAATGTTTAGGTTTTAAACTCTGAATTTGTAGTTTGAAAGATTATTATTATTTCTAGGGGCCCAGTGCACGAATTTGTGCACCTTGAAAGGAACTGTGGGCCACGAGGCTGTGGTGGGTACAGGGGTGGGTCTCGCTCAGCTCATCCTCCGTGCCCCCTCCTGGCCCCTCCCGCTGCCAACCCTGCTCCTGCTGCTGCTGCTCCCACTCACTGACAGTGCCAAGCGATCGAGACCAGCACTGGGCACTGGCAGAGGGTGCGAGTGGCAGCTCCGGTGCCAGCTGTAGGTATAAGCAGGACTGGCACCTGCAGCAGGTGTGAGCCTGGGGCAGGACCCCAGTGCACAAGAGCAAAGAATTTCCAGTAACCACCAGAGGCTCACCCTGATGACAGTGACTGGTGCCAGCTTTGGTCTGGCACCCCCACTCACCTGATCCACCAGACCATTGCAGCCAATGTTCACCATTTTCCACACGCACCCCCTGGTGGTCAGTACGCATCATAGTGATCGGTTGTTTGGCTGTTCTGCCGTTCAGTCTATTTGCATATTAGGGAGATATATATATATATATATATATATATATATATATATACACATATATATATATATATAAATATATATGATTATTTTTTTAACTTTAAATATATTTTTATTGATTTAAGAGAGGAAGGAAGAGGGAGAGAGAGATAGAAACATCAATGATGAGAGATAATTATTGATTGTCTGCCTCCTGTATGCTCACTACTGGGGATGGAGCCCACACACCGGCATGTGCCCTGACCAGGAATTGAAATACGATCTCCTGGTTCAGTTTGATGCTCAAGCACTGAGCCATGCCTGCTGGACTTGAAATATTATTTTTAATTGAAACTCTTTCAGGAAATAATATATATTGTGAGTTTGAAATTATCTAGTACAAAATCCCTAGGCATCCACTTTTTTTTTTTAAGGAGAAAATGTTTTCATTAATAAGAGCCATTTTGATTTTGCATGTTATTTCAGGAGAGCTGTTACATTTTTATAAATTAAAAGGCTGCATTTAAAAAAAGATATAGCTGTCCTGTATCTAAATAGATATATTTGATATATTGGGTAGATTCTGGATTAGCAGACATCAATATTCTTGATGGAGGATATAACTCAGCGCTCATTTCCACATTTTTCCTAAGCACTAAATCATAGTGGGAATGTCACAGATATTATTCAAAATTGGAGTAAATTTAACCACCAATTTATTGTAGAGAGGTGGTTTTGTCTGTATCATTCACAAAGAGAGACCGCCTTACTCCTAACATAATGTTTTTCAACCCTGCCTGTGTATTAGAACTACATTCAACTCTTAAAGAAATACCGGTACTTAATCTAATCAGAATAAATAATGTGAATAGATAAATGAAAACTTCTTGCATGATACTAATATTTGTTCAGTGTTATAAACCACTCCTTGAGTAGAAGAAAATTACAGTTAATCAAATATCCAAGTCAATCAGTATCTAAAACTGTCAATATTTATGAGTCTGATTTATTCACACAGTGACACCTTGAATTCATAAGTATTGTGCCATTGTTTAAAGAATAAATTGATTTTTTCAGAGTCCATGAATACTATCTGGATTTATTTTCTCCTATAATTTTATAAAATAGTATATGTCTGATATCCTTTGTAAGAGCATATGTTTATTATAATATACATGATTCTTTTAATTAAAAAGCTCAATAAGAACTCAGGGATGCCGATAACAGTATGGTGATTGTGGAGGAAAGGGAGGTGGGTGGAGGTGGAGGAGGGCATGGGGGGATAAATGCTGATGGGGAAAAATAAAAGAAAAACACAATAATATTTAGTTTTTAGAATGACACACTTTTCATGAATACAGGTTTATACCAACTTCCTTTAAGCTCTAATTTCAGTGAGGAAAATGGACAAATAAATCACCCAAAAAAATTGTCAGATATTAAATTATATTTTTGACTGTAAAATATTTGGCAAATTTCTACCTTTTCTTTCTGCCAGTAAAGATTAACTAAAACTCATCAGAAACCATTTTCAGAAAAGAACTCAGTGCCTCTAGTTCTCTGCCCTCCTTTAAATCTCACTGTTGTAGGCAAAATCCTTCCATCCACTTATTCAATATTTCATGAACCCACTCCCTGTTCTTGCAAAGAGTTCAGAATTCAGTGAATGCCAACAAGTGAACAGATAAATAATACAATGAGAGAAGTGTTGGGGAAGAATAAACTTTCCTGAGTTTCTGATGTGCAGTTTCTGCTTGGTACCTGGGAACTAGTACTGCTAGAGGAAGCAGTTAGGAAGGTATGAGCTGGGAAATATAATTGGGACCTATAGGCGATACATATGAGGTATAACAAACCAAAACTAGACAATGGTGGTGACAGAGCCCTATGTGAGGAGAAAGCATTTAGAGCCCTCCTCGGATATAGTCTAACTGCTGGCATAACAACTGAGTAAACAAGCCTGATAGCTTAAAGAATTTTTCTTCTTCTTCATCTTCTTCTTCTTTTTTTAGAAATAAGGGAGAGGGAGACTTATTCATGGGCATTCCTTTCTAAGGGTATAAATATCCCAAACCCCACCTCAGCAGGGCCGTTGGTTTGATTCTGACGTGCTGAATTGCCCCCTCGGGCACTGAGTGTACTCCTTTTCTGCAAATAAAGTATCACCTGTTTTGGCTACTACTTGTCTCTCCTTTGAATTCATTGCTACAAGTTGACAAGGACTGAGGACGCAGAGTACTGTCTCCGCCAGAGGCCACCCTACCCACCACTGACAGTACCAGAGCTCCAAAGTGCTTCCTATGAGCAGGCAGGAAATGGTTAGAATGGGAGTTCAGGAGGGGTTTGGTAAAACTGAGTTAGCCCACTGCAAGTTATGACAGCAGGCAACATGCTTTAGAGAAGGATTTCAGCCCAGAGAAAGTTGACAGGGCAGAACCCTCAAAGTGGTAAGAGAGTAACTTAGGTTGTTATAATTTAGGTCAGGAAATTCAAGGGGCTCTAGGGGTTCTGCCTTTATTCTGCTCCAACTGAAGATGGTCTTTCTGATTGTTCATTATAGAAGCTACTGGGGAGGGACAGAAAGATGGAAAAGCTTCCTCTGTATACAACAGATAGTTGGAAACTTGAGTGATCTAAATGGCTCGAAATCTGCAAGGAACCACCTCTGAATTGGGAGAGCAGCTTACCTCTCGGTTCTCAACAGTCAGTCTACGTGGGAGGGTGGACTGTGGACTTGCTGACCTCCCTCTTGTCCTTTGCCTTGTCACTAGTCTCTCTCAGAACCTGCTGTACACTGGGCTTTAGCTCATCTCATGAATTTCTCTTTCTCCCACATAATCTTAGAGTAAACCATAACAGTATTGATTATGCGTAAGTACAGTTTTGCTCAAAAATGTCTAATTTTAATCACTCAATTATCTTTAAAAAAGTTAAAATAAAAGAGTATAAGTTTATATTTACCCACAAAAATAATTGAGTGATTAAAATAATAATAATAATGTGGGATATATAACATATAGAGTATAATGTATGACAAAAATAGCAAAAAGGATACAATTGGTAAAATGAAAGTATAATGGACTGTAATATGTTCTCTATATTATGTGATGTGATATACGTGACATCATATACAAGATTAGATGATAATGTCAATGATGCTTATTGTAAGCCTAGAACAATCACTGAAAAGAAAACATAGAGACAGACATAGTTAATATACTAATAGAATAAATAAAATACATTATTTCAAAAAAATGTCTGATTTGTTGCCACATACATTTTCGGAAGAGAACAAGATGGGGCAATGCTTCATTTTCCATCTCACTGCCTAACACAATGCATTAGAAGGCCTAGGTTGCTTTCTGCTGATTATGAGCTAATGACTCCCCACTGGCCTATTTTTATTGTCCTTGCCCTTTGCATCTACTTCCCATGGAGCATTCATACTCTATCTTCCCCCATTTATCCAGCCACGCACCATCTCCCTCATGGTTGTGAACAGAATAGGTACAACCAACTCTTGAACTGCTAACAAACTAAAATTTATATTGGAAATAAATGAATAGTGGAGGAAAAAAAGAAGAAATTACATGAGATTTATCCATATCCTGATTCTTGGTCAGAAAATGGAGGGGGTTTAAACATGGGATAAAAATAAAAGGTGCCTACTTTAATCATAATTATATCTCCCTCCAATAGACAAAGGTTTACAACTGAATTGAAAAAAAACAAACACACTAAGATGCTTCACTTTATAACTCAACTAGTGTTTCACAGGAGACTAGCTATTGTCAAGTAACTAGTTCAGTTAGTTATGAAGTATAAATATTTCTTTAACATACCTAGCCTTTTGAATTACTTCTTTAGCTGTAATTTCTAATTTGTTTTACAGTGTGTACATGGGTATGTGTACATATACACACATAATTTACTGGGCAGCTATCAGTAAATATTTAATTAAAATGTTTAATAATATCCATTGATAAATATGGAATCAAGCCCTTATAGCTTGAACACCAAAAAAAGGCCCATTCTGCAATCAATGTTTGCTTTCTATTTTTAATCAGCCCCATAGTGGCTCTATTACTGAGCTCAACTAGTTATGCTAAGATCTTTCCCACTATTGACCTCAGGCCAGTTTGAATTGCAAAGCCTTATGGAATTATTATTTCGATTATATTTGCCACCAAGTCTATGATATTTGTAATAGCTTAGGAACTATACTGTAAAATCTTCCACAAATATTCAGACTGAAAGTTCTCAATAAATTCCAGTTTGACTTTTCACTCAAACTCTAAGCATTAATTCTGCCTCAGGATAAAAATAATGATTATATGCATCATTCAATCATTCTAGGTCTCAGTTCCTGCTTCTTTATTACCAGGAAATTTGGGAATAAAGTAATAGAGAGTCAAATAACACCTTATTTATATTTTCAAAAATTTGTGCATTTATATTAAGTTGTAACAAAACATTTATGATTATAATATAATAATGTTATAGAACAGAGGTATATTTCTATAACTATAATATTAATTCCTTTAAAAAGTGATTTTTGAATTATAAAAAGCAATGAAATCTATAGATTTAAAAACTTATTTTTTGTGAAAAGCATTGAAATCTATAGATTATCTTCATTTTACAATAAAATGAAATCATATTGTTCTATAAAATTATCAGTACTTTGACAAATTTAAAAGTATTTGACAAAATTTATGTTCCTATGAATTATGATTTTATAAAATCACAATATAAAGGGCACCTAAAGGAAATAGAAAAGATATTGATGCAATGTTGAGGGTTAAGGTCTTAGGATGTAAAACATATTTTAGCTGCAAGTGATAAAAAAGTAAATGCTTTATAATTCAAATAATGACTGCCTAAAATTAAACTGGCACCAAGGCCAACAGGCAAAATAAAACAAAAGGCAAATATTCTTTTCAGTGTGTAGAAAAACTTTAGCAAAATATTTTTCTGAAGAATGAAAGCATATGAGAAAACTTGTTCAAAGTATTTGAAGTACTTGTATAGTCCTTTTGTCATCAACATCTGGCTATATTTAGCTATAGGAACTTAAAGTATAGCCCCTACATTGAGCAATAAGAAGTGATATTTAATGAAAATCCATTAGGGGAATTTGGAAAAGTTTAGGAACGGGTTTATTTTAACTTTATAGGCATTTTCCAATATAACATGGAAATTAATCTTCTCTGTGTTTTAGAGAACTTAATTTGCAAACCCTCAACCATATATTCATCACATGGATATGCTGGAGGCTTTAAAAGGCAGTGTGTTTTTAAATCTTGACTTCAGCCTATTATTTTTCACCTTCAACTGCACTGCATAACCCAATATATCTATGTTAACATTTTAATTATGTAATTGCAATGGTTTTTGCCAGCAGTGCATATGCCAGAATGAGGGAATATCAAGCTATTAAGCAGTTTGACCTTTGGTCTTGTTTGGCTTTGTGGCTGAAAGCATATGTGGCTCTAGGCGTGTCTCACACAGAATAATGACAGATTAACCACTGGGACATGAAACCATAACCTGTAGGGAGTTAATCATGACCAATAATCTCTGCCACATTCTTCTTTTTTTGAGGATGGAAGCAGTGACAGTTTCATTTTATTTACTGATTATAAATGAATCTCAACTCAGCTTTTAAGCTTCTTGGTCACAGTGGATAAGAAAACAATATTACATACTAGCTAATTTGAAATTACATATTGTGCAACATTGGTAATTACTTCTGTTGTGGAATATCTGATCTCTGTACTGTTGGATCTCATTCTAGGGCTCAGTGGATGCATGCCAAGATCTTATAATCAATGTTCTCAGCACTGATATCCAGGCAAAGTTTGTGAAAAAATAAATGTTCCTGGTATCTACACTCATTTGAAATAAATTATTGTCATGAAAAATGTTTATGCCCTTATGTTGCCATTCCACTATTATTTCAACCAGGAGATTATTGCCTGTACTTATACTGAATTAATGTTAGCTTGCAGCTTCTAAGATGTCATTAATAATATTTTTTGCAAAGAGTCCAAAAGAGTTTGTATGTTGAAACTGGGAATCATAAGACCTTATGACAATGTGCTTTTATAGTAAAACTAGAGGCCCGGTGCACAAAAATTTGTGCACTCTGGGTTGGGAGAGGAGGTCCCTCAGCCTGGCCTGTGCCCTCTCACAGTCTGGGACCCATCAGGAGATAAGGACCTGCTGGTTTAGGCCTGCTCCCGGGTGGCAGAGGGCAGGCCTAATCCTAGGTGTAACCCCTGGTCAGGCTCAGAGCAGGGCCCATTGGGGAGTTGGGGCCCCGCCTCCTGTCATGCACAGAGCAGGGTGGATTGGGAGGTTGCGATGCCACCCTCAGTCATGCTCAGGGTAGGGCTGATTGGGGGGTTGGGGCACCACCCCCTGGCACACTCAAGGCAGGGTCCATAGGGAGGTTGCAGCGCCACTCCTGTCATGCACAGAGCAGGGCCGATCAGAGGGTTGGAGCTCCGCACCCTGTCACACTGATCCCGGTGCTGGGAAGCCTCCCAGCTCCGCTGATCCCAGGGCCAGGACGCCTCTCGGCTCCCCTGATCCCTGGCCCAGAGGCCTCTCGGCTCCGCTGATCACCGGGGCGGGAGGCCTCTCAGATCCACTGATCACCGGGGCCGGGAGGCCTCTCGACTCTGCTGATCCCAGGCCCTGAGGCCTCTCTGCCCTGCTGCTTCAGGGCTGTTTGGCTTCGCTCTGCTTGGAGCCTGAGTATGCAAATTAACCGCCATCTTTTAGCTTCTATAATTGAAACATTGTATCTTTTGGAGTTGTTGCTTCAGGAGCTCAGAGCCCCGCAGCTGCGGGGATCCTTGACTTTCTCCATCGCTGGGGCAACCAAGCCTCCTATTCTCAGCTGCCTGGCTGCAAGCCGCCATCTTGGCTGACAGTTAATTTGCATATCTCGCTGATTAGCCAATGAAAAAGGTATCGGTTGTACGCCAATTACCATTTTTCTCTTTTATTATAGTAAAATAATAGAAAATTTGTTCTTACATTTGAATGTAATGAAGTTGATAGTTAGGGATTTTTGGCATTTAGGAAAGAGGCAGAAATACATTTAAAATCGCAAAGAGTTTGACTCTGTTGGTGTCTAGTCAAAAGAGATGTTAGAAAAATAGTTTTTAAAAACTATGTAATATATATCACTCCCCATCACCATCACACACACATTCACTCGAAAAAATAAACACAATGATGAAGCAATTTCTTGTAGAAAGAAAAGTGAAGTTAGCTTGGAATTTTTCTAATTGGAGAACTGACTTTGCCCCTTATAACTTATGTGACAGTAGGCAAGTTAATTAAACTACTTAAGCCTCAGTTTCTTTGTCTCAAATGTGAAAGAATTGAATTGGGTATTTTAATGGCTAAACTGTCTAAATGTTAATTTGTTTTAAAAAATAACAATCTAAATGTTTGATGTCTACATTTTAATGTCTAAACTAATTATGCTTATTTGTACTCCAAAATAGTATGAACAAATCCATGTGATTTCACAAAAGATTTAGTAATGTCCACATTGGTTTGAATGTATTAGGTGACAAACATATCAGAGAGTCTTTCAGAGATTTAAGGTTTATCTGAGAAAATACATATATAGACTTGTGTTCGAGGAGTGCACTTATTTAAGTATTAGTGTACCTATTGATTTCCCTAACATGTAAGTAATATCAAATAGACTCATCAAATTCTAGATAGAACTAAGTCAAAGAAGAAATTCAGCCGCAAAAGAAAAAATAATTCAGAATAATCTTTAATACTCGGGAATCATAATTACTTGTCAAATAAGATTAAAAATACTGCCCTGACCAGTTTGGCTCAGGGGATAGAGCATCAGCCTGAGGACTGAAGGGTCCCAGGTTCGATTCCGGTCAAGGGCATGTAACTTGGTTGCGGGCACATCCCCTGGTTGCGGGCACATCCCCAGTAGGGGGTGTGCAGGAGGCAGCTGATGGATGTTTCTCTCTCATGGATGTTTCTAATTCTCTATCCCTCTCCCTTCCTCTCTGTAAAAAAATCAATAAAATATATTTAAAAAAAAGATTACAAATACCAAATAAGAGCCAACATAAAACTTGTCATCGTCATCATCATCATCATCATCATCATAGCTATTTATTATTGAAAATTATGCACCAGGCTCTGTTTTAAGAGAGATTTATCATGTTATATATATCATACAATTCTATATTAGTCCAAGAATTTTTATATGTTTGTCACAATACTGTAATCACATTTTGAAATAATAATCTGTCCCCATTAAGTTGAATATTTGAGATCATTGAAGGAAGCATTCATTATTACTTATGCTTCATAGAAAAGGAAGGCTCAGGCTGATACAAAAAAAATCAGGTGAAACTATAATAAAAAGAAAAAATTGTCTTACACCATATATAAAGCTTATGTGTGACTGCAAAAAAGAGTAAACAACCTGTAGTGTGTTACATTCATGCTCGACCTGACACACCAGGAGCACACCACGGTGGCACAGCTTCCGCTATCAGAACTGTAAGCATTGAGGATCACCAGTAAGAATCAACTGTGAAGTTCCTTCTTGCAGAAACTAAACCATGAAATCATTCAACCAAACTACAGAGCTATATTCAGTCTAAGGATAACCTCAACCTAGGTCAAATACATTCCAGTAAAAGCAATTGACGGTAGAAAATATGCCACTTGACTGTCTGAGTTATTGCCCATCAGATAGATGCTCCTAATGAAAGCTTCTAATCATGAAAGTCATGAGTGGTGACAGAGTGAACTCACATGTTTTATTCCAACTTATAGCCATTTAGAGTGGGGCTATGTAGTATTAAAAGGCACATGATAATCCCTCTACTGAATTAAATACTTTTCTCCTATTAATTCAAAACCAGGAATGATGTCAGAACTAGGTAGAAAATTTATAAATATGACAGTGAAGACTTCAATGGTAATATCAAAGAATCTAAAATAATTTTACAGCTTGTAGGTTCATTTGGGACTGAAAGAACTTTTATATAATTACTGTATATATTTTTAGTGAATTTATCTGCATATATCAAATTTGACTAGCCACCAAGTTTGATGTTAAGAATACTTGACATAAACTATTAGTTAAATAAGAAAATTTTAACTATCTAAATAAGATAAATACTATATGATAATTAAACCAACACATTTAAGTACCTCCTGTTATAGGATTCCAGGGCAGGATAAATATGGTAACTGTGATAGGAAAGTTAAAACAAGGCCAAACAGTGTGGGCAATTTGCAGCCAGCTTGTAACTAACAAACCATTA
The DNA here is from genome assembly GCF_963259705.1 of Myotis daubentonii. Lineage (NCBI taxonomy): Eukaryota > Metazoa > Chordata > Mammalia > Chiroptera > Vespertilionidae > Myotis > Myotis daubentonii. Next base: position 97,841,082 of record NC_081843.1, on the reverse strand, counting down.
TCTTCCCCAGCCAAGGAAAAGGGAGGGAGAAAATGGTTAAAAACTTCCCTAAAGAGAGAATGCAGAGAGAAAGGGGGAAAGGGGAAAGGGAAAAAGAGCCCTTTTACTCCCCAAGCAGAGATGCCAGCAGTCTCAAGGCTTGGCAAGATAAAGTTGCCAGGTGCTTTTCATGAATCCTGGGAAGGCCAAAAAAAAAGGGGGGGAGACCCCTGATTGGCTTCTCCTACCCCATTCAAGGGCAGGGTGGCAGCCAAGCCCCCCCACCCCGCCCTCTCTCCACACTGGCCCCACCCCTGATTGGCTGCCCCACAGCAATTGGTCCGTAGCCCCTCCCCCTGGCTGCCCCCCTTAATCACCCCCCCTACCCCAATAGGGGGTGTGGCCAGCCAGCCAACCTCCTGCAGCCCCTCCCCCTGTCCAGCCCCGCCCCTGATGGGCACCCATTACCCCAATTGGCTAGCAGCCCCTCCCCCCAGCCAGCTCCACCCCTGATCGGTCCTCTCACTCCAATCAGGGGCAGGGCTGGCCAACCAACCATCCATGGCCCCTCCCCCAGGCCACTGGCTCCCGATTCCCCCCACCCCATTTGGGGGCGGGGCCCACCAGCCAATCCCCTGCGGCCAACCTCCCGCCATCTCCTCCTCCTTACAGGCCAGGTCCCAATCCACAGATTGGGACCAGGCCGCTGCACCCTACCCGTGCATGAATTCATGCACTGGGCCTCTAGTTTTAAATATTTGCCATGATTCTACCATGAATAACTTGATTCTAGCAATATTTTTTAGAGGGAACTATTTTTGGAATAGGAAATCTAGTTTTGATTTTGATTTTTGTTATAAATACTCTAGGGATCTAGAGCATGGCTTCTTCTCTTTTAAATATCTATGACATGAGTTCTTAAATTTTTTCAGTAAAGATGCATTAATACTTCATTCTGAATGATTAAGAACCACCATGCACAAAGCTTTTCCATTCACAGGTAATGGGTTTATTGCTGAACCTATTTCCCTCTTTGTCCTGCCAGGTTTGATAGTGGACAAACATGTTGCAAACACAGAGATACTAATTCAAAGAGACATTTACAAATTGGAGAAAGAATCGCAAGCACATGGCACAGTAGGAAAAGGTTATATATGAATAGGCTAAAAAAGCAAGCTAGAACTCACATGCACAATAAGCTGTAGTTTTAAAAAACGGTATTACAAGGAAAAAAGTAAAGATTTGCTAACAGCCTTTTCAAGCAAGCATATTGAGGAAACATTTTGCTGGTTTTAAGCTTCCATTCCTCTTGCAAGTAGAATACCCACTTGGCCAGTACTAGGAGCTTGAAATTGATCAACCACTGGAAGAAAGCATTAGGTCTTGGCAGCTAGGATTTCACTATTATTTGCTTGTGTTTGATGGAGGACAGGGACTCTGATAATTACCTTTTGACCACGCTGTGCCTGTGCCTGCACAAGATAGATACCAGCCAGCCTGTCTTGGTGATGAAGTCCTTGTCTTCAGAATCTTAAGTATACTGGAAGGGGGAGGTGAGGGAGAGCCAGATGGCAAAGCACAAGAAAATATGTCAGTTCTGCAGTGGTGTAAGATTGAGTGTTATGGAACATTGAATGAGAAAGCATTAGGAGAGTTTAGGAAAAGCTTAGTGGAGAAAAAATTGCAACTAAGATGTAATGATCACATGGAAGGAAAAGACATCTTGTTCTTGTATATAATGTATAATGGTTGTAGTAATATGAGAAAAGAGAAAAATTCAGGCAGAAAAAACAGTTTGTGCAAAATGCTTACAGTGATTCTGAAATATAGGTTCATTGTTTGCTCTAAGTCCATCCTAACATTTGTGAATGTTCATATTGGAATATGAAAAATATAGGAAATAAAATATTTCATAAATGTAAATATATCCAAATGCTTTGTAAATGTTTGCATTTGTATAACACTTTAGTGTTAACTTATCTTTGCTATATGAAATAATTATATATATAAAACATCTACCAGCTCTATGTTTAGGAGAACTGCAAGGACTTCTGCATGTGTGGAACACTCAAGAGATATATTTGACAAAGATTAAAGATGGTAGGCTATAGAGGCATGAGGCAAATAACAGATAATCTTATGTATTTAAAATTGAGGAGTTTGTACTTTATTCTGAGCCTGTGGGGAAGCATTAAAGAATTTTAGCAAGAAAGTGAGAAGATTAAATGTGTTCTTTTGAAGTATCGTCTTAACTACTACATAAAGAAAGAAGTGTTATGGGCAAGAGTGGATGAGACATGAAAAGCAGTAAAATGGACTGTTGCAGTAATTCAGGCTACAGCTAAAATTGTTCTAATCTAAGACAGTAGCAGTGGGGATGAAAAGCTACAGTGGTCTGATTGGGATCTGTGAGCACATAAAAATTGTGTAGAAAAGCCTTTTATGTTTTAATACATATTATACTCCAGCATCTTTATCATATGTGATGAGTTTAGCAACAATGCAAACATTCAGTCCATAACAAATACTTAATTTACATGGTAGTTCTAGCACTGAAGTTATCAGTCAGATGTTTTGGAATGTGATCATATTAATCTTCTTTAGGCCATCATTAACATAAATTAAAAAGTATATATCTTTTCACATGTATGGACTCAAGATTAAAGCAATCTTGCAAATATTTTGTGGATTTCAGAAATTTGCCTTATCTTACACCAGTGTTTCTAAAATTTATAGAAAAACAAGTCTCTTAGAAAGCTTCCTAAAATTTGATATTTCAATCTAACTCTAAATACTGACTGGCTCAAGTTATACATTTTAATGCGCATCCAGGTGATTTTGATGTAGAGGATTCACCAATGAGGCTCTAGATAATATATTGATTTAAAAGTCTGCTTAAAATGTCTCAAATTATTAGTCAAAATATTGGGAAATCAGTGATTGAGTTAATTTAATTAAGATTTATTTATGGTTAGTGTTTTTTAACTAGATCATTAACACAGAATCTTATATAATATTCCTCAGAAATACAAACTTTATTATAAAATGCCAGGTTTTATATGCTTGCATGTCCAACACCTAGAATAACTTTCCAGATTCCTCTTGCCACCCTTTGCAACTCTGAGCTCATGCTTTTTGACTGGCAGTTTCTTCCTCTCCCTTTCAGGCTTTCATTTCTTAAACTCCTACTCATCCTTTGGCCCCAGCTCAAAAAATCACTCCTGGGGAAGCTTTCCTGACATTTCAAATTAGGGAAACTCCCTGGAAAAATTCTCTTTTAGCAACATGGACTTTCCCTCTTGAGTATTTATTTCATCTATTTAGTAAAAAATCATGGTGACCTGGTTCTCCTCTCAGGCACATAGTAGGACTGCATCTTCCCTGTCAAGTTGAAGCTAGGTGTAGATATATGACTTGGTTAACCAGTGAAAAGTGAGAAGAAGTGCAGGTATCACTTTAGATAGATGCTTTAAAAGCCAATATGCCATTCTCTACTCCTTCTTTCCCAACATGCTCAGATGGTGCCTGCTATTTGGGTATAAACTTCAGAGTGAGAGCTATGTGGAGCAGCCTTTAGTTGACCACGCAGAATATGTAGCATGAGCAAAAAATAAAGTTGTCATTTTGAACCCCTAATATTTGAGGGTAGTTTATTGTGGCAAAAATATAATATATAGCCTTTTCCCTCTGACACATCATAGGTGTCATTTTATGTTATGTGACAGATTATTGATTATCTGCCTACCATACCTAATTATGATTTCAGGGACAATCTTAATTCCCACTGCCCATGATATCTTTGATACCTAGCAAAGTACCTGGTACAGGGACCTGTATTAAGCAGAACAATGGTTTCTCAAAGATGCTCACATCCAAATGTCTAGAATCTGTGACTGTACCTTAAGTGGCAACGGGTAATTTGCAGCTGGGGGGAAAAAAGGTTGCAAACATTACAAGAAAGTGATTACAATGATGGGCTTACTTTAAATGCATGAGCTCTTAAAAGTTCAAGGGGAAGACAGAAGGGTGAGAGATGTGACAACAAAAGGAGGAAAATAGTCACAATTTGAAAAGATCATACTCCCTTTGCTGGCTTTGAAATAGAGTGAGGCTGCAATAGAGAAGGCATGTGGGCAGGCTAGAGCAGCGGTTCTCAACCTGTGTGTTGCGACCCCCTTGGAGGTCGAATGATCCTTTCACAGGGGTCGCCTAAGACCATCAGAAAACACATATATAATTACATATTGTTTTTGTGATTAATCACTATGCTTTAATTATGTTTAATTTGTAACAATGAAATTGGGGGTCACCACAACATGAGGAACTGTATTAAAGGGTCGCGGCATTAGAAAGGTTGAGAACCACTGGGCTAGAGGATAGTAACTACTCTCAGCAGACAGACTAAAAAATACTAGGAGCTCCAGTCCTACAACCAGAAGGAACTGAATTCTGCCAAAAACCTGAATAAGCTACAAAACTAATAATCTCCCAGAGCCTCTTAAAAGGAATGCACCCTGCTCTCACCTTGGTTTTAATCTAATGAGACCCATGTTGGAATTATAAACTAATGCATTTGTGGTGTTTTAAGATTCAGAGTTTCTGATAATTAGTTATAGCAGCAATAGAAACTAATACATGCATCAATAAATTTATGCTGAAAGAATAAATAAAAGAATGAAAGCAATACCAGTAACAAATTTAAACCTTTTCATACATGGAACTTTAGTGAGAGATAAATATCTAAATAATATTGTTCATGGAATTCTGTTTTATTTTAAACCCTTAAAGATGAATCTTTTATTTTTGTCCAATTAAGAGATTTTCGTTAGAAGAGAGCTTGTTCAGGAATACTCTTTTGTGCTTAACCAGCTCCTGACTTATAGGAAGTGTCAAATCTGCAAAGTCGGTTTTTATTCCTTTGAAGGAAAAGCCTTTAAGTGCTTCCCTATCCCATATCGTCTATTTCTGCCAGGAAAGAAATTGGTCTAATTACTCCAAGTTAAGGTTGTAATTGCTCTTCTACATTTTATGCCACGAGCCCCTGTCTTATTTCCACTCACTGTTAATGAAAACAGAAAGAAAGAGGCACTTGCCCAACTTGGTTCACCAGCCCTAACATTCATCCTTGCCTCTAACCTGAAGTGCGTCTGCTATGGCATCACATTAACAGGCCACTCATTGTTTTCTCCTCAGCATCTTAGCCCTTGTATACGGCTGACTACCTTGTAATGGCCAAAGATGACATCTTGCACACATCTCCAAACTTCCAGTTGTTTTCATTTACTGACTATGCTTAGTTTTGTGGGTTTTTTAAAGGTGGAAAAAAAGTACTATTCTATTCTAACCCTAATAAAAGCCAGCCCTAATAAAATTATCCTGTTTTCATAACTTTAAAAAAAAAAAAGAAGTGTAAGTCTGTGAGTTAAATGGGAATTTTTCAAAATACCCTATTGAGTTTTCAAGAATCATCAGAAAATCATAAATATGTTTGTTGAAGATTTGCTAGCAAAATACGAATAAATGCAATCACACTAAGAGCTACTCACACACTTCCAAAAAAAAAGAAAACAAAAAAAAATCAAATAAAAAAACTCTGCAAACATATTTCGTTCTTTTTCTCCTCTGACTGAATGCTAAAACAAAAGAAAAGCATTCATAATTTCACATGTATTCAGTTTTAAAATATCTCATAAAGAGACAGATAAAGGGTAAAGAGACATGGAATTAACCAAGAAAATATTTTTATGCCAAATACAAAGCTTTCTGCATAGAACTTACACAATCTGAAATTTTTTCTCAAAACGAAACCTTCACATTGGTATTATTTTAGGATTTTTCTGTCCATCAAGACCTTTCATTTTCCTAGAGATGAAGTTTATTAATAGACTCTGTTATCTTTTAAATATGGTCGAGCCAAAAGCAAGGCCCAGTCCCCTGCCACAGGAGTCCCCAGAGGGTTCAGCAAGTGTGAGAGAGTAAAAAAGAGAGCAAGCTTTTTTGTTTAGAAGTTTAAATATTCATGTTTCCAGGGCTTGCAGTATCCACACCCATCCTGCCACTGACTCCCTTCCAGGTATGACTGACATGCAAGCACCTTCCACATGGCTCAGGCCTTACTGGGCATGCCTGTAAACTGCCTTTGTCCAGTCCCTTCGGGAACAGACTTCAAGGGTGTGACAAAACTGTATAAGAGGCATGCCTATATCATCTAGCCTTCCTTTTCTTCCTTTCCTCTTACATAATTACCAGGTTATTACAATGTCATCATTGGGGTTTATAAAACAGCCATCTTTATTGTATGGAAATATGTTAATTTACCTGATGATTTTGAAAATATTCCTCAAAGTTAAATTAGGCATATCTTCTTTCCATTTAAAAGAAAGCTTTGTATATGTTAATAGTTATAATTATAGGTGCTCTACAGTCTTTCTTAACAGAATGCTATTGTTAGGATAATTCTTAATTGTATGTTAAGGACTGACCTAGGCACCGCAGGATGCTTGGTGTTCTTTGGCATTGTCACTAAATGCCATTAGCACTCTTACATCTTCGTGGTAGAACAAGCCACCCCGCAAATTTTCAATCCTTATTTCCATGGATGATACAGTCTCAGTTTGATAGCCCTGTAATAATATCTTGCATCATTGCTGAAGACTGTTTTAATATGAGAAACAAAGCATAGAAGTATTTTTTTTCATGTTTATAATACTAAAATATAAAAGTATAATTTCCCATGTCTTTTAAGTCTAGAGGATACTTTTTCCAAATGATTTTTATTACTTTATGTCAATTATTTTTATACCTTGAACATGATTGAGATTTAGTTATTTGGAACATAAGTATCATTTCTAAGTAACTAATGGCATCTTGTACAGGAGTTTCATGTCAAAACTGTTGTATCTGAATACATAGTCCTCAACATAATGTAATTTCAAAATCCTGTGTTTATCATGATCTTCACCATCTAAGAATTATCTTTTTCTCCACTCTTTAACCTTTCTTGTATATAAAATAAGACAAGCCATAAACATTATTGATTTGGAATATCACCAGTGCTTCCAATATTTTCATTCCTGTTGAAAATCTTCTCATTCAAAATCCTCAGCTATCATACAACCTACCTGATATACAAGATATTTCCAAAATAAACAACAACATTGCCGAAACCGGTTTGGCTCAGTGGATAGAGCGTCGGCCTGCGGACTGAAAGGTCCCAGGTTCAATTCCGGTCAAGGGCATGTACCTTGGTTGCGGGCATATCCCCAGTGGGAGATGTGCAGGAGGCAGCTGATCGATAATGTTTCTCTCTCATCGATGTTTCTAACTCTCTCTCTCTCTCCCTTCTTCTCTGTAAAAAATTAATAAAAAAATATATATATTAAAAACAAACAAAATAAACAACAACAAAACCCCAGAAACAATGGCTAACAGTTATTGGGCATGGTATAGAGAAACAGATACACAGATCAATGGAACAGAATAGAAAGCCCAGCTATAAAATCACATATATATGGACACGTAATTTTTGACAGAGGAGCCAGAAATGCACATTGGAGAAAAGAGTCTCATCAATAAATGGTGCTGGGAAAACTGGAAAGCCACATGCAAATGAATGAAACTGGATTGCAGTTTGTCCCCAAGTACACAAATTAATTCAAAATGTATCAAATACTTAAACATAAGATCCAAAACTATAAGTCACATAGAAAAAAATGTAGGTACCAAACTTATGGACCTGGGTGGTAGAGAATATTTTATAGACCTGAACCCAAAGGTAAGGAAGGTAAAGGCAAAAATAAATGAATGGGATTATATCAAACTGAAGAGCTTCTGCACAGCAAAAGAAATGGACAACAAAACAAACAGGCAGCCAACCAGATGGGAGATGGCATTTGCAAATAGTAGCTCTGACAAAGGTTTAATTTCCAAAATATATAAAGAACTCATAAAACTCAACACCAAACAAATAAACAAATCAAAAAGTGGGCAGAGGAACGGAAAATACATCTCTCCCAAGAAGACATACAAACAGTCAATAGACATATGAAAAGATGTTCAACCTCACTAGAAATCAGGGAAATGCAAATTAAAACTACAATGAGATACCACCTTACAACAGTTAGAGTGGCTGTTATAAATAAGACAAGCAACAAGTGCTGGAGAGGTAGTAGAAAAAAGGGAATACTCATTCACTGCTGGTGGGAGTGTAGACTGATACAACCACTATAGAAAGCGGTCTGGCAATTCCTCTAAAAAATTGAAAATAGAGCTACCATATGACCCAACAATCCCACTCCTCGATATATACCCCAAAAACTCAAAATCATTTATACCCCAAAGATACATTTACTAGTATACTGCAAAGATACATGCACCCCTATGTTCACTGCAGCATTATTCATGGTGGCCAAGAGTTGGAAACAAAGGACCCTATGATAGAGGACTAGATAAAGAAGATGTGGTATATATATACACAATGGAGTACTACACGGACATAAGAAAGGATAAAATAGCATCATTAACAAACAACATGGATGGACCTTGAGAACATTATACGAAATGAAATAAGTCAAACAGAAAAAGCTAAGAATTATATGATTTAACTCATGTGGAATATAAAGCTGAAACTTATGAACACAAACAGCATTGTGGTGGTTGCTAGAGGGAGGGGGGTGGGGGAAGAAAGGGGTCCTAATATGAGGGGACAGGAGATTTGACTTTTGGATGGTGGGCATATGGTCCTATATACAGATTTTGTAAATTAGTAATCCACACATGAAACCTATAAGTTTGTGTTGAGTAATGTCACACCAATAAAATTAAAAATTAAAATGTAAAAAAATAAAATAAAATAAAAATACAAAAATAAATAAATAAATAAACTGAGAATATACTGTGAAAGCAAACCCTTCATATATTACAGATGAAGAATCTTGGTTCATCATGAGACACTTTGACCAGGACTATAAGAAGATGTATTACAGATTAAGTGTCCCAAGTAGCAACAGACTACTTACTGAAGTAAGAAGTCCACTAGGGGAACAAATTAAGCTCGTATTTTTCAGGAAAACTCAGTAAGTTTTCAAGTTGCATATGTCGTAAGACTTAACTATAGTCTCCACTTACATTTGAAATGATAACATTACTTACACTGTCATAGGGACAATAAGGTAATGACATAGCAACCCTCTTATTTCAACACTATTATCTTCCTCTACACGTATCTTTACTAGAAAAGGAATCTGAATCAGTAATTATTCTTTTGTCTTTCACTGTTAAAGCATGATTAATTTTTTAGTAATGCTGTTGTCATTAATATATTATTTCAATAAATATTTTTTAGGAGAGTAAGTAGTTGGTGAATGTCGGGAGCCGGTCCATCCTTGCTGTTTCAAGGGACCTGGCATATATGACATACGGTTCTTAATATGTTTGCTCACCTTCTTGGCTCTGTGTTTTAACCAAGGTCACCTCTCCGAGAAAGGTTGAATCCCCAGGTAGGGATTTTCCCCTGAAGTTAGGGAGGGAATAAAACCCCTTAACTAAGTGCCAGGCGGGTAATTAATCACTTTAACTATGAACAATCATGCTTAAGCTACATAATCTTTACTCCCTGGAATGGAGATAAGAAACGCCCTAACCTTTGGAATAGAGATTGATGGGATTGAATCAACTGGTATAAATACAGATGTAACAAGACAGAAAGAGACAGAGCTTAGAAGAGAACCAAGAAGACTTTTAACCAAGGTCACCTCTCCGAGAAAGGTTGAATCCCCAGGTAGGGATTTTCCCCTGAAGTTAGGGAGGGAATAAAACCCCTTAACTAAGTGTCAGGCGGGTAATTAATCACTTTAACTACGAACAATCATGCTTAAGCTACATAATCTTTACTCCCTGGAATGGAGATAAGAAACGCCCTAACCTTTGGAATAGAGATTGATGGGATTGAATCAACTGATATAAATACAGATGTAACAAGACAGAAAGAGACAGAGCTTAGAAGAGAACCAAGAAGACAGAACCTACACAGAACCTACAGACAGAAGAACTTCACTGGAGAGAACATGGCAAAAGATCCTGGACTGAACCTGACTACAGAAATTGGCAAGAGAACCTGACTAGAACCTGGTGACTGGATCTGGCTGGAGAACCTGGACAGAACCTGGCTGGAGAACCTAGCAAGGGAACATGGCCACAGAACCTGGCTGGAGATCCGAAGCAGAACCTCTCTGGAGATCCAGACCAGAACTTGGCTGGAGATCCTGGCTGTAGATCCTGGCTAGGCTGCTGATCAACTGAACACTGTCTCCGTGTCCTTCCTTCTTCGCCGACTCCGTCATCACCTTTGGGGAACCCCTGGACCTGCTGGGGCTGGACCCCGGCAGGTGAAGGTTTACTTGAGGATAGTACAAACAAGTGAGGAAATCACATATGGAACTATTAAACATTTGCTACATGGATACAGGGAACCACTAAGGCTAAGGACTGGAAATTACAGATACACAGATTTTGGTTTGATATAAATAATTTTATAACAATCAGATGTACTTTATTCAGTATCAAATAACTTGAATTATTTAAAGAAAAGAAAGGATGACCACTTGGTGGAAGATTTGATAAATTTACAATTAAACTTAGAGCAATGAGAGGACAAAAGATAGGTGTTGTATTAGAAAGATGATAGATGATGATAGATGATAGATAGATAGATAGATAGATAGATAGATAGATAGATAGATAGATGATAGATGATAGATAGATAGGGGAAAAGGTAGATACAGTGGGGCCTTGACTCACGAGTTTAATCCGTTCCATGACGGAGCTCGTAACTCAAATTACTCGTATGTCAAATCATTAAAGTAAATGAGTGAGACACGTGATGCTGGGCTGATGTGGCGTTCACTGTGACGTTCGCTGTGCCAACTAGCGGTGGGGTATCTGAAGCTGGCTCGTAACCCGAATTTTAGCTCGCAACTCAAAGCAAAAAATCGGCAGAGAGATGGCTCGTATCTCGAAAAACTTGTTAGTCGGGACCCTCGTAAGTCAAGGCCCCACTGTATATAAATGATACACACTTATAAAATGCAAGTATCTTCCAAGAAGAATCTATTTGGTTTTATAGGAGATTTTCAGCCTTCTGAAAGACAGTGTAGGTCAGAACAGAGCTTGAAAGGAGGAGTAAGGAAGAGATGAATACCTCCAAACTACAAAGTGAAAAGAACATTAACACTCTTTTAAATAAGTTAGGAAGTAAGAAGTGAGAGAGAGGATTTATAGATACAGAAATAAGAACAGCTTCTGAGCTGCCATACACCCAGGTACTGCATGTAATGAAGGGGCCAGAGTTTAATCACTGATAGTTGAAAACATTACAAACAGAAGTGTCTATGATTCAAGCTTAGTTTGCAGTGGTCAATCCCTTCTCCTATCTCTCCTCAAGTTTGGATTAAACATTGATATCCATACAACATGACGTAAGAGAATGCTATTACATTTATATCTGTAAAGAGTGATTTTTCATGAACTGAGATGGCCTCTGGGAATATATAGACTGCCCAGAGAAGACAATGGGTCTCTCATTACTTGACACTGTGGAAAGCGGGCTGAATTTAAATAAAATCAACTTAATAGGAAATAGGAAACCTCAGTTGGCATCTGTTTTATATATAGTCGATCTATTTTGCCTGTTAAAGCCTTATTGGACCACATTAGCCCTAAGTAATCTCTCTCTTCTCTAAACTCAATTCACTTAACATGTATCATGCACTTGGCTGTCTTGAACACTCATTGAATTAGAACTGTGTAATTTGCATTTACATGTGACTGTATCATGTCTCGGGGAAAATTTATAGACTGCAAAACAGCAGGATCCATTTTATAAAACATTTTGACTCTACGCAACACCAACTTCATACCTTGTCTAAGTAGGCACTGAACAAATACTTGAGTTGATGAAGCTCTATATGAAACTAGAAACATTGGTTATGGGCAGATTAGATTAATACCCACAAAGGACTCAAAACTCCCTCTTTCTAACTGTCTTAGAAGTCACTCACAATTGTGCCTAAATGCAAAATTACTTTGCAAGGTCAAATTTTTTACAAATCAGGACTGTATTAACAGGATTATCATGCAGAAAAACCATGTAATTCCAGCTATATTTTCTCTATTCAAACTTAAGAAGATTATTTGTAGCCAACAGCTCATTATAATTTGATAACACCCCATCCCAGTGTAATATAAGGATTAATTCAGGTCACATATGTAAGCAGTTAGCTTGGTGTCACATTCTCTGAATTCTAAATATGTTATTGTTATTCAATAACAAATGCCATACCTGTGATTAAAGCATAACAAATTATTTAATGTACCCATCAATTATGAAATATCATATTGAATATAATCTAGCAATATTTTAAAACAGGTAAAATGCTAAAAATTTCAGAAATTATCCATTAATTTTATGAAAACCAGTATCTAAAAAATTATGTCACTATTTGTTCATCATGTAATAATTAGAAACATGGACTTTAACTCTGAGAGACTGATATTAAAGTTGTGTGTGTGTGTGTGTGTGTGTGTGTGTGTGTTTATTGATTTGAGAGAGAGAAAGGGAGAGAAAGAATCATTGACATGAGAGAGAAACATCCACTGGTTGCCTCCCCCACATCCCCTGACCAGGATCAAACCTGAAACCAGAGTATATGCCCTGACTGGGAATCTAACCCGCCACTCCTTGGTGTATGGGATGACATTCCAACAGAGTCACACTGGCCAGGGCTATATTAAAGTTTTTAATTGACCCACCTATAAACTCTACAACTCTGAGAACATTATTAATCTTATTTATTTGTTTTTTAACCTTATTATCAACACAGCTTCAATAAATGTGAGTAAATACACTCTCTGATACCTGCTGGTGCAGCTCAGTGATTGAGGGTCAACCTATGAATCAGGAGGTCAAGGTTTGATTCTTGGTCATGGCACATGCCCTTGTTGCAGCCTCAATCCCCAGTAGGGGACATGCAGAAGGCTGCTGATTGATGATTCTCTCCCATCATTGATGTTTCTATCTCTCTCTACCTCTCCCTTCCTCTCTGAAATCAATAAAGAAATATATCTTACAAAAATATATTCTCTGTTTCACAGCTTCTTTTGAAGATTAAATGAGGCAGTATAAATAAGGCACATGATTCATGACACTTAGTATGCACTAAAAAAACCAGTTATGACTTTATTGAAATCTTAATAATGCCATTTTTAATACTAGTTACAAACAAATGAGATTTTCTTAGTTCAATATAATGGAAAATATCACATAGACCTGTGATGGATATGAAAGGTAATACTGGAATCAAACCTAATAATATGCAAATCCAGAAATCACTGTCTAAATACTTCCAAGGTCAAGGTTTGAGGCTTTCTGCATAGTTTGCTATCTAACCACTAACATCCTTAATCAAGGAGAAAAACATTTAAAAGTTTGTTGCATGCTTTCTCCAAAGGTAGTAAAATTAATTAGGGAGATGTGAAAGTTGCTGATTCATTTAATTATATGTTACCAGCTAAAGTGCAAAACTCCCCTGCTAGGCCTATTGCCTAAAGGAGTTCTGGTTGATTCATCACCTCTTTCACTCAGAGTGAGATTGGTGATCGTTGTAAATGACTTTATTGACCCGTGGCTTGGTTCAGCATCATATGCTCCAGTGAACCAAGCAATAAACAGCTGCTAAGTGCAGGTGAGAAGTCGTCATGGAAAATTCAAGGACTGAATCAGCGTGTTCCCTCTGCCATCAGGCGTCAGTGCTATCACCCGTTTCTGAATGTCTCGTTTGACAGGCATGATTTTTAAAGGGATGAGCCCTAAAAAATAGACCTTCCTATGGAGTTTCACGACTTTCAGCTAGTCATAGAGGGCACTCTATTTTTGGAATCTGTATTCCAAATTCCTGGATCCATAGGCATAGCTATACTGCATATTTAGTAGTTTATTAAATGTTAGTGGAAATCTCAAGCCAAATGCAACTTGATAAACTAACATCATATTTAAGGACTGAAATAACATTTTAGGAATCATCTGATGGTTTTAAACACTGCAAAGGAGAATAAATATATATTTTAAAAAGAGTTAAAGGTAATTCAATAGTAGAGAGATCCAGAGTAGAGAGACCTCAGGTGCCACCAAATCTCCATAACAGGTCTGCCCAGTTAGTAATAGCCTGATCTTTAGGAAGCTCTTCTTTTAAGAGGTGATTATTTTAAAAGAAAAACAAGTGTCTCCTCCATAAGACTAAGTTTGAGATGGATTGGGAATTAAGTTTTATTGTTGTCAAAGGTACATAATAAACGTTTGTCAAGTCAGTAAATTAATTAAAAAGTAAATTCTAAAATTACATGTATTATCAAGAGAATAAAAGAAACTCTTACAAAAGACATAGCTGAGAAAGAACTGTTACAAAATATACAAAGAATCCTTAAAGCTAAACAATTAGAAAGCAAACAATGTTTTTTAAAAAAGAACCCAACACTTAAACATACACCGTACTGAAAGAAAATATACAGATGGCAAATAATCATAGAAAAATGGTCCCCCATCGGCCCTTGTCGGGTAGTGCAAATGGTTAGAGCATTATCCCAATATGCCAAGGTTGTGGGTTCAATCTCCAGTACAAGAAACAACCAATCAATAAAAGCATAAATAAGTGGAACAACAAATCAATGTCTTTCTCTTCTCCCACCCACCTCACTCTCAAATCAATAATTATTCTTCTAATGAGGCACCTCATATTTACTTAGGGAAATTCAAATTAAAACAATGAGATAGCATTGCACACTTATTAAAAAGGCCAAAATCTAGAACACTGAAAACACCAAACACTGTCAAGGATGTGGCGCACCAAGAACTATAATTTATTGCTGGTAGAAATGCGGACGGGTACCGCCATTTGAAGATAGTTTGGAGGTTTCTTATGAAACTAACACTCTTACCATAGAGCACAGCAAATGAATTGAAAACTTATATCTACATATAAACTTGCACATGGATGTTTATAGCAGCCTTATTTCTTAATTACCAAAACTTAGAAGCAACCAAGATATTCTTCAGTAGGTAAGGAATAAATAAATTGTGGTACATCCAGAAAATGAAATGTTTTACTGCTAAAAAGAATAAGCTAACAAACCATAAAGGCCATGGAAAAATCCTAAATGGGAATTACTAGTGAAAGAAGACAGCCTGAATAGTCTAGCTACTGTATAATTCCAACTAGAGGACGTTCTTGAAAAGGCAATACTACGGAGATAGTAAAAAGATCGGTGGTTGCCAAGGTTTGGGGTGAGAGATGAGTGAGTGGGTGGAACAGAGAGGATTTAAAAGTGTACGGTGCAGTAGAAGATGATTACCATAATCCAAATAGTTGCAGGTTCACAGATGAACATATATGTGACCCTTTTACTCACTCTTATCTTGTAATATCTTTATTACTAACTTATTTTAGTTATCAAAAAGTCCATCAAATTCTCAAAAGGTTCAAAACAAAATGACATTGCATTTGTATTTGAAAATGTGAATACTATGATATTATGCTAAGACCTCTACCATAAGCCTCAAATCAGAGTCTGCTGTGTACAAAAGATGAGACAATAGTTTTTACAACGATATTCAAAGTTTTGATGATAATAAAGTAGGAAACCTATACTAATAAAAGGGTAATATGCTAATTAGACTGGATAGACCAGATGTCTTCTGGATGTCATTCTGAATGTCCTTCCTGACAAAGCCAGGGGCATGGCTGGCCTATAAACCGCCCATGGTCCCTTGCACAGGCCGGCCCCGCCCCCCAGCTGAGACCCCCCCACCTCAATTGGGGGCATGGCCAACCTGCAAACCCTCAGTAACCCCAAGCCAAGGCTAGCTCCACCCCCAGTGGGGGCCCCCACCTTGCTCATGGGCATGGCCAGCCTGTAAACCCTCAGCGGCCCCAAGCCCAGACTGGCCCTGTCCCCCAGTGGGGATCCCCCCACACTGATGGGGGTGTGGCCAGCCTGCAAATCGCTGGCAGCCCCTTGCCGAGGCCAGCCCCACCCCAGTGGGGACCCCCCACCATTATCAGAGGTGTGGATGGCCCACAAACCCTACGGCCTCTTGCTCCGGCTGGCCCCACCCCCCAGTGGGGACTCTACACCCTGATCCGGGGCCCCCTTCAGTGCAGGCCAGCCAGCCCCCACCCGTGCACCAGGCTTCTATTCCTATATAATAAAAGGGTAATATGCAAATTGACTCTAACAGCAGAATGACCAGAATAATTGCTTGACCAATCAGTATGAAGCCCACTGACCACCTCTTGGTCCCTTCTCCCAGCCGTCAGGCACCAATCACCCGATGGTGAACTGTGAACCAGGGATGGGTGGCAACAGGGAGTGAGGCTGGCTGTGGGCAGCTGGGGAAGATGGCCCTGATTGCAGGCTAGGCTAGGGACCATACCTGCGCATGAATTTCATATGCCAGGCCTCTAGTGTTAATTATAAAATTCATAGATAAAAGACATTGTCATATAAAAACTAGAGACCTATAATAGAAAATAGGTGACCTACATTGAACATTCACAAATCCAAAGGGTAAAGAAATTTGGTGGGAATTGATTTTTTACTCAAAATAGTTAATACATATAATAGAGACTTGAAGGAGAAATAGAAGTTAATACCAAGAATTTTAAAATTGCTGGGGGATGAGGAGCAGTATACATTATAGCTATACAAGAGAAACACTAGATATTATTTTTAATAATGCCTGAGGAAATTTCTTAGAATCAGTGTGAGGGAATCTTTGATGAAATACTTGAGAGCAGTCTTATATACCTCAGTTATTAAACAAACTGTACAACAGGTTTATTAACTAACTTTTTAATTTTTTTAAAGATTATTATTGATTTTTAGAGAGAGAAGGAGGGAGAAGGACAGAGAGAAACATCTATGTGAGAGTGCAACATCGACTGGCTGCCTCCTGCATTCCCCTACCAGGATCCAGCCCAAAACCCAGGTATGTGTTCAGGAATCAAACCAGCAGCCTTTAGGTGCATGTGACAACACCCAAACCACTGTAAAACACTGTCCAGGGTTAATTAACATTTAAAAAAATTATTGTTCAATTACAGTTTACATTCAGTATTATTTTGCATTAGTTTCAGGTGTACAGCATAGTGGTTAGGCAACTAGATAATCTACCAAGTGATCCTTCCAATATTTCAAGTACCCACCAGGCACCATGCATAGTTATTACAATGTCATCCTATATAATAAAAAGGGTAATATGCAAATTGACCCTAATGGCAGAATGACCATCTAGTACTCCCCCCCGCCCCCCACCACACAACACCTCTGATGATCTGTTTCATGTAGTTTTGCCTCAGTTTCTATTTTAATAATATGAAACATATAGAGACATGGTTACCAAAAATTAATTCAAGTCAGAATACTTTATATAAAAATATTGACCAGTCACTATGAGGGCCACTGACCATTTCTTGCTCCTTTAACCCAGCCTGCAGTCTCTTGTCACCCAATGGCGAAGGAGGAGAAACCGGGAGTGGGTGGCAGGGGATGTGGGCAGTGCCAGGTCAAGGCACCTGCCCCACTGGCAGCCCCACACACAGAGGGTGACCTACGGCAGGGGCAGGGCCAGCAAGCAGGCAGGAATGGCTGACATCTGGGTCCCTCCCCCCAGCCATCAGGCTCTGATCACCCAATGGTGAATGGGGAACCGGGGGCGGGGGCTGGCCGTGGGCAGCTTGGAAAGATGTCCCTATTCACAGGCCAGGCCTAGGGACTGTAACCGCATACAAATTTTGTGCACTGGGCCTCTAGTTGACTATATTCTCTATGCTGTACTTTATATCCCTGTGACTATTTTGTAACTACCAATTTATACTTATTTTTCTTAAATTGTATTTTATTATTTCTCTTTATTTTTATTGTTGACACTATTACAGATATTCCCATCCCTCCCCTCTTTTCCAGCACCTACCCAGCCCCTGCCCGCTACCCCTTCCCTCTGAAGATTACTACCTTCTTGTCTGTGTCTATGGGTTATGCATATATGTTCTTTGGCTAATCCCTTTGATGCAGTTGTAATAACCTGGCTATTGTTTACAGGAAATGAGGAAAGGGAAGACTAGATATAGCCATGCCATTTATATGGCTTTGTCAAAAAGCTGCATTTAGCACTCCAAGTGTGTTCCCTGCGATTGGTAGGGGAAGGGACTTGAGGAAGGCAATTTATTATTATTTTTTTTATTATTTTATTTTATTTTTTTAATTTCTTTATTAATTAAGGCATTACATATGTGTCCTTATCCCCCCATTACCTCCCCCCGACACCCCCACTCATGCCCTTACCCCCCTGTCATCTGTGTCCATTGGTTAGGCTCATATGCAATCAACATCAGCAAAATGTCCATACTACCCAAAGCAATCTATAGATTCAATGCACTCCCCATTAAAATACCAACAGCATGTTTCACAGACCTAGAACGAACTTTCCAAAAATTCATCTGGAATAAAAAAAGACCCCGAGCCGAAACCGGTTTGGCTCAGTGGATAGAGCATCAGCCTGCGGACTGAAAGGTCCCAGGTTCGATTCCGGTCAAGGGCATGTACCTGGGTTGTGGGAACATCCCCAGTAGGAGATGTGCAGGAGGCAGCTGATCGATGTTTCTCTCTCATCGGTGTTTCTAGCTCTCTATCTCTCTCCCTTCCTCTCTGTAAAAAATCAATAAAATATATATTTTTTTAAAAAAGACCCCGAATAGCTGCAGCAATCCTGAGAAAGAAGAACAAAGTAGGTGGGATCTCAATACCAGATATCAATCTGTATTACAAAGCCACTATTCTCAAAAAAGCCTGGTACTGGCACAAGAACAGACATATAGTTCAATGGAATGGAATAGAGAACCCAGAAATCGACCCAAACCACTATGCCCAATCACTATTTGACAAAGAAGGCATGAACATACAATGGAGTCAAGACAGTCTCTTCAATAAATGGTGTTGGGAAAATTGGACAGAGGAAGGCAATTTAGAAGCATGCCCAATAAAAGTCTGAGTGACATGGGAAGGTGCCTACCTGTCTGCCAGTCATACCTGGGAACAAATTAGTGGCCAGGATGGGCATGGCCACCACAAGCATGCAAAATCTAAATACATTAACTTCCAAACAAAGGAAGCTCCCTCTCTTCCATCTCTCTGGTGTGCCAGGTTCCTGGCTGCCCTGTTGCAGGGGCATGCTCCCCTGTGCCCACAGGCTCATGGCCATATGGGGCTGCAAACATGCACTAATGGACTCTAATTAGCTTGGATGATCAGCCACCTCGGCTGCAACAGGGAACAAAACCTGGACACTGGCCTTGTTTCCGGCTCTGCTAGAACCCCCTGCCTCTCTTCCAGGACTGGCTTAAGGGGCAGGGGACTTTGGAACCTGAGAAATATAACTTCACACAAATAAAGCCTTCTTCCACACCCCTTCCTCCAAAGGAGGCTTCTGAAAAATTTTATTTCAGCCGCAGCCCAAGAACTTCACTCTCTCAATCAACAGGGGAGTTTAATTGTCCAGTAACACCTTCACCTTCTTTTATCCAGTGCCCTCCCACACACACACACACACACACACACACACACACACACACACACACACAACCCCTCTGACAATCTGTTCCATGTAGTCTTGCCTCAGTTTCTATTTTAATAATATGAAACATATAAAGACATGGTTACCCAAAATTAATTCAAGTCAGAATACTTTATATATAAACATATTGAAAGACATACTAGTACCATCTATATATTGTGCACATAGGGTTAAATCACAGAATAACTGATTTTATTTAGTACTTGAATATGCTATGAATTCTCTGGAGATATTGTTAAAATGCAGATAGTAGTTCGTCGATTCTGGAGCATGTCTACTATGTCTAACAACCCCTAGTTAATGTCAATTCTATTGCACATGGGTCATGCTTTGAGTAGCATGTTTTTACCATGCTATACTAGCCCCTGTAACCTAGAGCATTATTTCAACAACACGTGGAAAACCTAACTGCAAAAGTGGCAAGGTCTGACCACACAGAGTGGATCATTATTATAGGCTCATTATCATGAGAACAAAAATGCATGTGACTCTGCCACAAATAATTTTTTATGTTCCCAATACCATACTGCTGAAAAATAAGGGGCAGGTTGGAGTGGGTAATAGCATATTGGTTTCAACCGGAAGTGCTTCATGAAGGTATCATAAACACATTAACAGACTAAAATTTACAAGTTAGTAGTAAATTATAACACATAGATTTTCCTTATTTGGTGAGTATTTGGAGCACTGTTTTGATCTTTAACTGAATAGATATGTTCTTTTATACTTATTGTATATAACACCCAGGTCTAAAATATGTCTTCAACCTTCTTCCATTTAATTATTGAGAATAAGTTCAACTTGGTTTTTGTTTGTAAATAAAGTCAAAAGAGGAAACTACTTAAATGCTAGTGAATAGTTTTGTAATTAGTGTTCGCTGGGTTTGAAAATCTTCTGCTGATGCAGTTCAGATACCCAGTCACAAGTTTAAACTGAACAGCTGGTTGTGACAGACCTAAAGTGTGCTTAGTATGCATAAAATACTAACTGGTATGTTGAGGAAGTTCTATTGCTTTAGGCAACTCATTTATTTATATTAGATGCAGTACAGTAGTGGTCCCAGCAGAGCTCCTTAAACTCTTATTAGCCAAAACAAAATGAAATTCTGACCTAACTCAGGCTAAAATTGAAAATGAGAGAAGCCAGTAGGGAAGCCTATTTCTAATTATTTGTCCAACATTCCCCAATTATAGAAAGGGCCCAGAGCATGTGCATACCATTATAATTATCAATATTTAGGATAACTGCTTATACCTTAGAGCAAATCAGATCATTAACTCCATGGATTAAAAACACTTAAAGACTTATCCAAAAAGTCCATATTCCATAGCATAATACATATATTCTGGTAATGCATTTGCCTGTTTCTCTAGGGATTATATTCCTCATAGAGACCCTACACCCAACCATACTGGTTTACATGCACGTTTGCCAACCCTCCATGGTCATACTGAACATCCTCCCTCTCCCCTCAATTCTTTTATGTGCACCTCTTATAATTTTAGAGACACCACAAATATCAAGTTCTCTAGGATCCCTTTTCAAACTTCACAAAGAAAAACATAACTGATTTCTTTCTGTCTCTCTCATTTTGCACTGCAATTTGCATTGAAAAATGGTGATTATTGCATACCACATTATGTTTGCTTTTTTGGAGAGGAGAAAAATCCCCCCAAACTTTCACCTGGACCTCCCCCCATAACATCTTCACAGTAAGGCTCAGAAATCGAATGCAAGAACGTTGCCATTAGCCAAGCCCAGGAGGAGGGCAGGGCCCAGAGCTGCTGCGCCATTACTTCAGCACCAAGGCTCTAGAAGTCTAACTTACTCTCTGCTCTCTCACCATGGGCGCTGCACTTCCTGGGCACAGTTGTGAAAGAGAGCCTAGTGCCTTTGTTAAGGTTCTCAATGTTTCCCTGGGCTTGGGAGAGAGCTGGCTTTCTTTAAACTACCTCCTCTCTTTCCTGGCTTTTCCCAGCTTGGATCTTTATCCTAGTCAATCATTTTCCCAGGTTTTCTCAGGTTTGTCTCCTCCCCTTTATGGCTGCCATCTTGGCTCCTGCTTCCTATGTCCCCAGTGGAAAAACTCCCCCTGTGCTGTCTTCGCCCTTCCCCCTTTAGTGGGGCGGACTCCTAGGGTGACTGTAAATCTTAGTCAGGCTTAATCAGATATCTGCTTCTGATTGATTTGCTCCCTCCCTTTTAGCTAATATCTAACTAACTGCCTACATTAATAAAACCTCCCCCAGACCCAACATTGGTATCACAGTCCTTTCAATTCTCTGGGTATCCACTTTAAGTACCAACTCTTTATACAGCCAGTACCGAGTCAGGAAAATAGAAGCCATGAGTTATTTCAACAGGAAGTTGAATATATACCTTAGAAGACTGAAAATGCAAGAAACAGACAGTGAAGTAGAAGAATGGAGGGAAAGACTGGAAGCAGTTATCACCCTCAAGGCTGGAAGAACAAAGACTTTCTTGGTTCTTTTTCTGTGAGCTTTCATATTCAAATACATGCTTTTAAAAACAGTGACATGAACAAAACTTTAATTTACACTCTCTGTCTTGAAGTATTTTTCCCACCTTTTTTTTTTCAAACAAAGGACTTTGAAATATTTTGTTTTTTCAAGGACAGCTTCTTATTAATGATATGAGAACCTAAAAGATAGAGAAGGGGTCCCCTGGTGTGAGGGAAAAGGACACAGCGTGCCTCAGTACTATAAGCAGTGAGCGACACAGGAGGTCAGTTCTGTGAGGATCAGAAGTAGCTGAGAACAGGAAGCAAGTGCTGCTGAGGTGAAGAGCACTGTGAGGCAATGCTGACAAGAGCAGCAAACAAAAAAGGTGTTTTTTCATCATCCTGCCTTCTACCTCCCTTTTTTACTTCCTTGTCAGAACCTAACAGGAAGCAAGCTAGAGGAGAAATGTTCTTTCCACAGCTTTCACCCAATGTTAGATGATGGAGGGGCATGTTTGGAGTTAAAAAACCATAGTTTAGTTACAGGCATGATTTTATGCCTTGTGCCCTAGTTTCAGAACCCCTAATCTTTTCTTTATTCATCTTTGGAGCCCCTGGAATAGTTAAGAATACAATTTCATACCTATTGGCTGTCCAGCAAAGTTTCTTGAATGATTGAAGAAATGATAGTAAGAGACATATGTTAGATCAGTTTTTTTCAACATTGTGAATTCAGAAGCATTTAATGTAAGTGTAAATCCTGCTGATGATAATGTCAGTCACTCTTCTAACTTTTTTCTTTCTTTTTTTTCCCCCTATCTTCTAAACTTTTTATCATATGAGCTTATTGGACCTTTGGATCATCTCTTTAAGATAAATACCATTATTTTCCTTATAAAGTGTATGAAACTCAGGCTAACAGACTGCAAAACACACAAGAACAAAAAAACACCACCATCATAAAAAACCAAAAACATAAACAAAACAAAATCTTCTCTAAGGTTTTAGAGGCAATATAACAGAGTGCTGTTTTATTTGTTTTGTTTTTAAATCTTTATTGTTGGGAATATTACAGATGTCTGCTTTTCCTCCCATTGACCTCTTCATAGTGTTTTTTTAAAAAAATGTCCTTAAGAAACAGAGAGACAGAAAGACTTAAATTTGATATTCAACTCTCCATTCTCTTTTCCCCTCTATCAAATGAATTTTAAATTGGTGTTCAGAGATTTACTTTTGAAAACTTCTAATGTTTTCAGTGATAATTTTGCTGCTATGGGTCAAAGTGTTCTGTCCTCAGTGGATTTAAGAGTTTTTTTCAAGCAGTATTCCTGGCAATGAATTGGTCAGTTCTCTAGTTCCAGCCAAGAAGTTAAAGTTATATTGATTTATGACAGAAGAATTCAATAACTAGACTGTATAAATTATACCCTGGGTACCTCTACCAGTCAACAACTAAACTTTATAAAAAGAATATTAAGAGCACATATAAATTATTAAATAAATGTTGAGAAAGGGCATTTCAGAAAGGGCAGTCAATTACAAGGAATAAACATGCCAACACTCTTACTAACACAGAGAAGGGGACAGTGGGAAATTTTTAAAACATTTCCTGTTATTTTGTTATGGTTACTTTTTTTAAAATATATTTTTATTGATTTCAGAGAGGAAGGGAGAGGGAGAGAGAGATAGAAACATCAATGATGAAAGAGAATCATTGATCAGCTGCCTCCTGCACGCCCTCCAACTGGGGATCAAGCCCACAACCCGGGTATGTGCCCATGATTGGAATCAAACCTGGGACCCTTCAGTCCACAGGCTGACGATCCATCCACTAAACCAAACCTGCTAGGGCTATCGGTTACTTCTTAACATCTTCAGAGGCTGTTGGTATTATTTATGCATCAGGTACACCTTTAGCTGTGCATTGTTTCAAGAGACTTTCCAAATTTACTTTGCTTAGCAAAATAGTTCAATCTTTTGGCTCTTATTTCAGCCTATTTTAAATAAATATCAGTGCCCTGATAGGGAGCATAAAAAATCTCTACCTGTATTTTCTGCTTTACAGTGCTTTCTTCCACCAAATACATTAAATTTTGTTTTTTAAAAGATATTTGATAATATATACTGCAAAATGGCCCTGTATTCATCCATAGCTCTTTCTACTTTAAGAGATGTATATATACATATTAGCTTACCTATCACAATACAACTGAATGTCGTTCCATTGAGTAGACAGGAAAGCAGATGCAGAACAGTTAAGTGCATAGGTACAAATTGTGTAAGTACCTACTTCGTGTAAGGAGTGGAACACAAGACCTTTCACCAACTCTACCACCACTCTTATAAATGCAAAGAAAGAAGTGGGGGAGCGGGGCGGGAGGAAATTGAAGACATGAAAAAATTTATAAAATATATTTACATATTCTATACTAATAAGAACCGATGTTTTCATTTATTCCTTTGACTAATAGGCATTAATAAGTAGGATGAATATTGATTGCAGGACTCAAAAAATAAATGCAAAAAAGGTATTTCCCTTTTTGATTTATATGGTTTGAATACAAGGATGGAATAGAGATATAGTAAATGTGCAGTTGATGCAAGGTCTTAGGTGATTAACAGTAGAAAAGGTCTCAATAGGGATTTGTGGAAATATTGGTAATTAGTAGAGATGATAAAGAAGACCAGTCAAATCAGGATGATTATCATAGGTAGAAACTGAATGCTAAAAGACAGCCCTTTGGGGATGGAGAAAATACAGCTTAACTTGAGCTAGGAATAATCAGCAATGTTGTCAGAAACTTTGATCAAGGCCAGATTATGAACACTCTCCATCTGCTTAAGGATTTCAGATATTCTCTTATAGGCAATATCATGCCAGATATTTCTAACCCCAGATAAATATGGCTAGAAAGTGCAATATGGAACTGAATATATTAAATTATGTCCCTTAATTCAATTGTAGTGCTTAAAAATAGAAAATGATTAATATCCAATAATCAACAAATGTGGCATTGAATTATTTGATTGCTCTACTTTCATTCTGTCAGAGCCCTATATCATGAATAGCAAATGCATGTTACAAGTAATGGACTACAATTTCCCCTCTGTCCTTCCCTCCCACACACATCCTGTCCAGCAAAGGGGAAAAACACATAATTTGGCAAGGAAGCATTGCCAATTGATTCTGGACAAGTTTCCTGAAGATCCATGATGTGCCTTAGAATTATTCTCAACATGGCACAAGCAGCTATTACCAATTAAAAGTACATGCCAAAACCAAGTAATAACACATGCCTATTAGAATGACTGAGATTCAAAACACTGACAACACCAAATTCTGGCAAGGATGTGGAGCAACAGGAACTCATTCATTGCTGGTGGTGATGCAAGATGGCACAACCACTTTGGAAGACAGTTTGACAGTTTCTTATTAAACTAAATATGGATAAGCAATTATGATCATTGGTATTTGCCCAAATGAACTGAAAACTATGCCCAGGGAAAAACCTGCACATAGGTTTTCTTGGAAGCTTTATTTGCAATTGCAACCAAGATTTCCTTCAGTAG
Organism: Myotis daubentonii; assembly: GCF_963259705.1. Taxonomy (NCBI): domain Eukaryota; kingdom Metazoa; phylum Chordata; class Mammalia; order Chiroptera; family Vespertilionidae; genus Myotis; species Myotis daubentonii. The sequence goes on along the minus strand of NC_081843.1, from coordinate 97,815,391 downwards.
TTAAACTGTGGTTAATCTGTACAATAGAATAGTATTCAGCAACAAAAAGAAATGAGCCAACAAGCCACAAAAAAGACAGGGAGAGACTTAGCATATTGCTAAGTGAATGAAGCCAATCAGAAATCACTGCATACCATATGATTCCAACTATATGAGATTCGTATAAAGGCAAAATAATAGAAACAGTAAAAACAGAGACTCAAGGAGATGGAGGGAGGTGCAAAGGGGGATTTTAGGGCAGTGAAACTGTTCTGCATGTAACTATAATAATGGATATATGCCATATACAGTTGTCAAAACCCATAGAATATACAAGACACAGAGTGAACCCTAATGTAAGCTATGGGTATTAGTTAAAAAAAATTTATTGATACTGACTCATTCATCCTAACCAACATATCACACTAATGCAAGATATTAATAATTGTGGGAACTGGCAGGGTAGGGGAGATGGAGGTAAGGGGATATATGGTAATTCTATGTTTCTCTTTCTCATTTTTCAGTAAACCTAAAACCGATCTAAAAACTTACGCCTATTCATTTAAAAAATGTATATGTCATAGATGTGCGAAACCCATTTGCCATGCCTGCTCTAAAATGTTATTTGTTATACACTATAGTTCATTGCTGAATCTTCCACCGCCTTTATTTTTGCCAACCACAGCTGAGAGAGATAAGATGAGATGAGTAGCATTATATATCTACTAGTAGTAGCCAAGTATGAGCACTCATTCTTATTTCTATTTATACCTTATTGAGTCTATGACTAATAAATTGTATGTGTCCCTCTAATATATTATCTTCCATTAGTCTCAGTACCATGTGCCTCATTCCTCTCATTTACTAGAATTCAGTAAACAACAAGGTTTAAGGATTCAGTTACATGACTCAAACACAGTTCTAATGAACAGGAAGCAAGACTCATTGGAAGAAGCATAACATGACCCACCTTAGGTCAGATTCTAATATAAAGTAATTTGAGATAATCATCATGTCTGTGTACATGTGTGTGTGTTGGTGGTAGGGGAGGAATTAGATACAGTGAGGATAATTTATTAAAGTAGGAACTTGAATATATAGAACACAGTAAAGGTGGCTTGTTATATTTTCATGTTATTCAAACTCTATAAAACAACTATGCCTATATTTAAACATACACTCTCACCCAACCATACACAGACATAGTTTCACAGAGACCAACAGGCCTAGGAATGATTATTAGAGAATGCAATTCAGTTCATTGGTAATAGTGACAACAACAATAATAAAAACACATTTACGCTTTCCAATTATTAGCATCATCATTCTCAATCCATTTGATTAGACTAAATAGGAATGACCTATCTTGTTTCCTTTGAAAATTTGATATTAGCCCAATCATATTGGCAGTTACCCATAACAGTTACCAATTTTCTTACTTCCCACATCTCAATAGAGCTTTCTCCTCATACCGTGGAGGTAAAGAAATGTTACTGCCAGTGGTATTTCCACTCCTTTATCATTATATGGAAAATATCAATATTTATCTTGCATTGTTATATTTACCTTTTGGTTCTGGGCAAAATTTTGCAACATAAAAAATTCATGTACAGTCACTGGTTTTCATTTCTTTGTTTTATTTTCCATTTTAGCTCCTTTCTCCATCCCCAGTACCATGCTACTTTAACATAAAAAAAGATATCTGTTTAGAAGAATTTAGAGTTTGAAAAAATATTTTCATGCAGATTAAATCTAATATGTAGCATTTGTATTCCCACTCAAGTCTAATTATTCAATAATTCATATCACCAAAACCTAATTATGGGAGAAAGAATGCCAACGTGTACCAGGTAGATGTGGAATGATCCCCACACAATTGTATATTATACTACTTGCATTAAAAATTCAGTCCTATCAACGCATGAAAATTTTCAAACAAAAAATAAAGCCCTTACATGTTTACTTTCAAAACACCAGTAAAGAAAAAAAAAATCATGTACCATTTCCATCTTCCCATTTTATGTAAACAATTTAAGCAATTATTCTTCTACCCTGATAAGTTGAGCCACTCAATAAAGGATTGAAAGTCCATGATTCATTGCTCAGAATCTCTCCCCTTCTCTCACTTCCCCAAATACATTTCTCTCAGAAGGTGTATGTCACTTCTTTATCATTTCATGGAGCTTGCATAATTTGATGAAAAGCCTAGAGCCACTAAATATTGTTTTTGCATTTGGACATTCTTAAACACTAACTAATACCCCCAAAAGTCCTGTAGTCAGAAAACATTTTTATGAGTCTGTTCTCTATGAGTATGTTTTTATTTTGTTTGTAAGTTTATTTTGTTCCACATATTCATAGAGAACAGACTGACACTGTCAAAGAAGAGGGAATTGGGGGGCTGGCAAAATAGGTGAAAGGATAAAAAATTTAAAAAGCAAACAAACACAACAACAACAACAACAAAACTCATAGATACAGATAACAGCATGGTGACTGCCAGACAGAAAGGGGAGAGGGGGGGCGGTAACGGGGGGATAAAAGGCAATGGAAGAAGATGACTTGAGATGGTGAATACATAGTACAGTATACAGATGCTGTATGATATATTTATACCTCTGAAACCTACATAATTTTATTAACCAATATCACTCCAATAAATTTAATAAAAATAAAAGAAGCAAACATCGTTAGCTACTGTGGAATTGGGAGAAATGTGTATCCATTTATTATGAAAGTCTGTGGTCCTATTCAATATGTATGGCTTTTAAAGTGATATGGGAAAGACACTCCCCCCTAATTTACTCTTATATTACCTCTGTGTTTATTCTGAAGACTTCATATAGTGTGATGAAGAAAGAATTTTGGAATTTATTATATTTCCTACATGTGTATGGATAGTAAAAGTAACCTAATATTTTCAATCCTTCCATATCCATTTTTTTGCAAAACAAGTAATATTCTATTTTGCCTGTCTGCTATTCTCTTCTGAAAGCAAACTGCATGAGTCACTCATTCTCTTTGTGCTGTTCACAGATATTTGCAGACAATTGTAGAAGAAGTTTTTTTCCCCTTCAGCTTTTTTCATTACTTTAACATTTCTTATGATGCTAGCTGCAAAACATATAACCTCTAAATTTGCCTAAAATCAGTCATTTTAATATTTCAATCTATTATTTTAAAAATATATACATAATAATTTTTAAATGGTAAATTTAGAAACCATAGAATACATGCACTTTTCTTGTATAAATAAATAATTCTTAGTGATATGAAATGTTTCCTTCTGTGGAAGTAGAGAAAGTTACTTCAAGCATCATTCACATCTTAAAAATACGGAAAATTCTTTAAGAGAGCTATATAACTGCTCTCAGTGGTTAGCTGAGTATAACACAGGAAGAAAGAGCCCCCTAATGGTTTAGATATCAATAAAAAACAGAGCAGATTGTATTTTTCTCAATTCTTGTTGGTTCACTGTGGTTAACATGAGCAATCAGGGCAGACATCTGATACCATGGAAGTAAATAGAAGGTTGAATAAAAGGTCAAATGGAGTCCTCTCAAAAATGCATGGAAAGGTGAGAATTCCTGAACTGAACTAAGCAAGCTGCTCAATTTCAGACTCTTACTAACATTTGTACATGTGAGTGCTAGCATACCTGTTCCTCCTGAACCGTGTGCTGAAGACCACTGATCTGGATGGAATGCAGGAGATGCATTTATTACATAGTTTTTAAGTGTGAGGTGTTATTTAAAGAATCGTGTTTGTTTTTTTTCAATCATGTGACCATTTTTATTTAGAAAATAGAGATTTTCTTATTTCTATTAAGAAAATAAGAAAATGTCATTTCCTTTATAGGAATAATTACAGAATTTCTAAGGTAACAAAAAAGAGAATCAAAGTAATAATGAAGGTAAGCTAAGAAGAATGATGTCTAAATGTCAGAGGCATGTAATTTCTGAAACTTAAAAAAATATATTTTTAAAGGAAAAACATATCTATAGATAGAAACAAAATTAAGAATGGATGTTTTCATCTATACATGCTAACATGTTGTCTCATAAAAAAACACAATACAATTGAGAATTGGTTTTCTTTAATGTATATAACTTATATAACCCATAAATAACTGTGATAAGAAAACTGTGCTGTATAAATCGGTTAGACACCTAAATTTCAAATAACTTTGTGTATTAAATGACTAGATAAATTAGTTATATCTTTCAATCAGAAATGTCAGATTTTTGTCATAAACAATAAAATGGAAGGATTAAAAGTACACTTTTTATAAGTTGCACAAAAGTTGTCATAATTAATATAGTATATGCAAATCAATAATTTGCAAAACAAGATTATAATAGATTTCCATGTGTGAATTTCATATACTATTGCTACTATATACATAAATGTATGGTCTACAGTTCCACCACTTTCCTCATTTAATAGTTTAACATTAGTTTCTCAAACTAAATACTCAAAAGCAATGTACATAATTGTTTAAATGACTCAATGCAAAGACAAAATTTCAATATTCTCTAATGTACATTTATATTCCTTTAGAAAACCTATACTTTTAAAAAGTTATAACAATATAATTATTCCCTTTGACATGGTTATTATAAATAGAAATATCTAGGTAGCTATAATATGTATAAAATTATGGAGCATTAAACATTCTTTTACATTTAGAAAAAAAATGAATAACAAATTGTGTTCTTCAAATATGCAGTTATTTCATCCCAGACAAGGGAAAAACACACACAAATACAGCAACTCAGAATATCTGAAGTTTAGCCTACTTATCGCAGATGGCAGTTTGGTCTTTGATTAGAGGAGTGACTCAGGGAACTTCACTCAAAATGACAACCAGAGAAGCTCTTAGAGTAAAATATCCCTCTTCATTGCTCCAGAAGCAAATAAATTGACATCAAACATCTCACAAATTGCTTCAGTTCCAGTAAAGATGAAATAAATCCTTTATGTCTGATATCACAATGGTGTCTCTTTAGCAAGTGACATCTGTGACCTATGAGCCTAAGGTAAATCAACTACATGATTTCTGCATTGCCCAGCTCGTTATTCCCATCCCATTCTATTCCCTTTCTTTAAAAAAATTATTCCTGGTAGAAAATTAATATGTGCAAAGTTTTTATATATTCACAGACACTTTACCAGCACCTACCATCAATGACACTTAAATAGTAATTGATGCAACTGCAGCTCTAGCTATAAACTCTGGAATTGCTTAACATCTCAAGTCTTCTTTGCCTTAGCTCAGTGCTTTCTTAAAAACCAAATGCTAGCCATCAATAACTTAGCCATAAGAGAATGACAGTCTAATGTTTATCATTTAAGACACATCATGTTTATATTGAAGAGTTAAGACTGCAATCAAAAGACAGATTTAGAAAAAAAATTAATCCCCGACAAACACTTTAAAGTCCACAGTAGCTTCTATGTCTACATGAAAGATAATAGTAGGCAATTAACACAGTAATGTCCCTTTCATGTTATGGCATTATTTCTCAAAGTTGTTTAAGAGCTAAGAACAATATATGTAAACATATTTTAAGGTTGTCACCAAAAATGCTCTTTTAAGTATGGATTTTATTTCTCCTCTTCATACAGAGTATTTGCTACATAAACTTATAATCAAGTAGTCTTATTAATATATATATATATATATATATGTATATATATATATATATTTACACACACACATATGTATTTATATAAACATTCATCACACATTTCTAAATAAAAATGCCTGTATATTGCGTTAAATTTAATACATCATTGCAATCTCAGTTTTTAAGCCATGCAAAGCTCTGCTGTATTTTACTACAAATGACTAAAAATGACTCCAGAAATAAAATTCTAATCTCCTTACCTGGAGCATGAAACTGCTTCTGTTCAATTCTGGAACAAAGTGAGACTGGAAGGAGGAAGGAGGACTTGATTTTTGTTTCTTTTCAAAATCCTCTTTAATGATGCAGGAGTGAGATGAACTACTCCAAGGTGAAGTCTGTTATTTCTGGCTGGGGCTCCGCGCTGACAGCCTCTTGTAAAAGGAAAGGCGCCTCAGTAAGTTGTTGACTGAGGGAGCCACGCAGGAAGCAAGACAATCAGCACCAGCAGTCACGGTGATGCTCTGGAACGCGCACTGCCTCCCTCCCCACCTGCGTTCCCCCCTGTCTGCTTCCACCCGGACGCTCTCTCAGCTCTGAGTCTCAGCTCCTGCGGCTGCTGTATAATCAATCTAGCCTGTCTGAAGATAATAGTCCTCTATTTAACCAGCCAATCAATAGCAAGGATTGCACTGTCAGTCCCAAGAGTCTTTTCCAAGAGAGGTACAAACAATGAGTTTTGCCAGCAGTTTAGCCAAGTATTTTTCCTTATTTTATCTCCCCTTGAGATAGGGCTTGAGAGAGCAGAGGTTCAAGGCAAGCTTAGTGTTACTGCAGATTTTTGTATTTTAAAGATGTAACCATTCTTATCCAGCTGCTATTAATTAATCATGACTCACCTGCACATCCTATCCATCATCGGTTAAAATTTCTACAGAGTTGTTTGTATGACAAAAATCTTTGTCAATCAAATATATAGGGAAAAATTCAGCAGCAAAATTGCAAACACTGACAAAGCCTTTTTCTAGAAACAATGATGCCTTCAGTATCCTGTATGTCTTGGGTCAATTAAAGAATATCCCATTATATTGATTGCTATTAAAAGTTATTCATTTTATTCTAGAAAAAAATAGTAATTTTTATTTGTGTTTCTCTGAAGAAAAAAAAGGGTGATGTTTGTAGATATTTTTAAACTAGAGCCTGAGTTAGACTAGAGTTTATAAAATGTTTATTCCATTTTGTAGCATAAATCTACAAATGGATCTCTCTGAATGTATCCAATAAAGCATTTCCCACCTGATTCATCCCTTCAAGGTTAAGATTTTCTTCTTAATGTGACATGTTCACTGTTCAACTGCTGTAATTGACCATAATTTTTTTTAAAAAAAAGCATAAAACAGTATTGAAGACCAAACTAGTTTTTCATTTCTCACATGCTTCCCAGGGTGGGTGCATTTGGAGTCAACTTGGTGTTGGTTCTCTCAAACTGTCCCCCAGCACGGAGGGCAAGGAGAGGTCAAAGAGGAGACCATTCTAAATTGGCAGGCAGCTGGTATAACAAGCAAGGGAACGAACTTCAGAGGTTTGTCTTGAGTGAGGCAAGATGGGTAGCTCTCCCTGCCACACACCCTCCAGAACCTTAACACATTGCGTACTGCGTAGAAATCTCTAAGACATACGCCAGGGCCCGTTATTTAAATCATCATAATGCACTTTAGGTGTTGTTTTTCAATAATTATAACATTTTTATTTACAAAAACAATTAAACAATTAAAGTTCCTAGTACTTTTTTAACATATGGTACTGCGTAAAACATTTTCCTCTATGAAGAGCGACCAAACAAAATTTACATAAGTATCTAGATTCGCTCCTTTTTCCATGGGCGTGGAAAACGAGAACACTCGTGAGCGGTCCTTAACAGATGGCGCGCGAAACATGCTAAAACTCCTGAGCATACGAAATGTGTTAATAGGTACAGTGGTTCTCAACCTGTGGGTCGCAACCCCTTTGGCGGTCGAATGACCCTTTCACAGGGGTCACCTAAGACCATCCTGCACATCAGATATTTACATTATGATTCATAACAGTAGCAACATTACAGTTATGAAGTAGCAACGAAAATAATTTTATGGTTGGGTCACAACATAAGGAACTGTATTTAAAGGGCCAGAAGGTTGAGAACCACTGTGTTATGAAGCCATCTTAACTGGGTTCAGGCACAGGTACCATCCAGATGGTCTCAGCACCACAATGCCCTCTCAAAGGCTGCACTCTTGCAAAGGCTTCCACTGTGGACAAAGGGGGCAGAATATACATTCCAAAGATGGGGGAGATGATGAGGGGCCTTGGTTTGCCCAGGTCCAACTTGAGGGGTCAACCTGTGTCCCCTTGAGGACCTCCTTCAACACTTAGCAAACCCTAGAAATGCAGTCTCTCTTAATTTCTAACTAGAAGATAGTTGCCAATTTCATGTTCACACTTCTTGGTCAACCAGCCTTTCAGTTCCTTTTTCTTGATAATACATTACTGCACTCATTAAAGTAAATTGTATAGCATTGTTTAATTACACCTCAATTTCGAGTTGAAATTAAATTCCAGCCAGTAGTCATTGTAGTTCCAGCTTCATCTAATACAAAGAAAAGTTTGTAGCATGTTTTAAAGTGTTTGGTAAATAAAGACAGGGTGGGGGCTGGGATTAAAGGCCATAACATGTGTATGACCATGGAGTTACACTCAGTTAAAGTCCAAATTACATGGTGTTATAACACTTATTACAGCCAAACTTCCTTGATTTAATTGACTCTGTTCAGTAAATACATGTTGAGCAATTCTTTGTATCAGGTCTTATACTCTCCGTAATAGAAAAGAAATTCAGTAAAGAAGAGAAACAGGGCTTATTTGTGTTCTTGGTATTTTCAGTGTACTGCAGTAGCATTAGTCAATCTTTCTGGAGCCACATGCTGTTGGGTAGATAAGGAGTTCTTAAGTAAGCAAAATGCAAAGGAAAGTGATTAAAGTCTTTTTTTCCACCAGTAGATCAAAGAGCAATAAGTACTCAAAAGTGAGATCAAACCTCCTCTAGGACAACAGAAAGACCTTGTGAAAAACATGACATTTGCTATGATTCTTATAAAAGAGAATAAAATAGATTTTACAGGCAGAGGAAAAGGCAACAGAGGAGAGAGGGATAACAGAAAACTAAGGGTAAAAGGAAGTGGGAGATGGGAAGAGGTGCTGGGAGATTAAAGTGGGATGAGGGCCAGAGCACATAGGGACTGAAAACATGCATGACTGAAAAGAAGGGAATAATATGGAGGACCTTGGATGCTAGGATGAGAGTAATCAGCTAATAGAGAACTATATATAGACCATCCTGCATATTAGATATTTACATTATTATTCATAACAGTAGCAATATATATATTTATATTTAAACAGAGACATAATGAACTTTGAACTGTGCTTTAAGAACATCAATCTAACAGGAGGTTGTAGATTGTACTGAAACAGGACTCCGGTGAGAATCCGGATTGCTAGGGAGACCATTGCCAAGGTCTCCTCAGGACTAAGAAGGGAGAACCAGGTGCAGTGACAATGAGCTGAATTAACTAAAGTTGAGAAACCTTCCAAAGTAAAGTCTCTACATGACTTTGTAATGTACTAAGGAGAGGTGAAGCTTAGGAAGGCTTTAAATTTTCAACGAGGATAGGTGACTTAAGAAAAGATAAATGGAATGCATTTCTTCTCTATTTTCTTTCTTGTTTCTCTTATAGAATCCATCATTCCTTAATTATGTATTATTTTTAAATGCAATTCCTACAAGGCAAGCTCCATGAAGAAAAATGGATTTCTCCAACATTTCTTCCTAGTATTTCTCAGAATTGTGCCTGATGTATGTATATTAGTTATTCAATAAATGACAAGCAAATAATTTCCAGTTTGTAAGTGATTGAGTATTCAATACATGACACCTTCTAAGCTAATAATTCTGCAAACATTATCTCATTTAATACTCTATGAATAGACATGAATCTATTTTACATCTAAACAAAGTGAAGCTTGAAGAATTTCATTGCTTTGTCCAATGAAACGCAACTAGTACCTGTCTCAAAGCCCATATTCTTGAGGGTGTTGTTTTCAGGAATCAGCAGGTAATATAATAGAAAATAATTATCCAGATACTCAATTTGTGGGTCATATAATTAGAACAGGTGGAGGAGACAAAAATAAATTACATTTAAATTAAAGATTAAAGGGATGCATGTGAGAAATAGGGAGCTGAAGTTTTCAAGTTTAATACCCACTCCAGCCATGCGCTGAGAGTGAGGAGGACTATAAGGAGGCACTGGGAAAGGAACAGTAAAAAGTCTCGTGAGATAAGAATAGCTGCTGAGGTGAATCACAGTGGACACCTTACTAAGTGGAAGGAGAAGGTTGGCTGAGCGGCTCTGAGTGCCCAGCTGAGCCTGCAAACCATAAATTTCCAGTGCACCAACCTGTAAGATCACACAAACTGCCTGAGCTGTGCTCAGCGGCTTGGGTGCCCGAGAGGATGAAAGGCTTAATAGAAAGAAAAGATTTGGTTCCTTTTACAAGAAATTTGGCAGGAATAGGAAAAGAGAGAGTTGAGAAGGGGTGATTGCAACCAAGAAAAGTCCAATATCTTGGAGGGTTTGAGTTGTTTTAACAATTTGTGGTAGATTATATTTTTGCACGTAAAGAACTAGTTGATAGAGGCAACTTGAGAATGTGAGTGAGAGACAGATGCTTAATTTATCAAGGTCACAAAGGAAACGGAAAGGTAGGCCAAAAGCTGTCATGGCTGCAAGAGTTAAAACAAAAGACCCTAGAAGGATGGGTCAGTTGGTTAGAGTGTCATCCCAATACACCAAGGTTGTGGGTTCCATCACATCACTGTACATATAAGAATCAAGAATGAATATATAAATAAGTGGAACAACATATCTCTCTCTATCTCTCCCTTCCCCTCTCTCTAAATTCAATAAAAAATTAAGAGTAAAAAGAAGCACTATATCAAATATTACTCTGGTGAATTAATTTTTTATTCCCAAAATAATAATAAAAAACTATGAGAAGATGAAAATTTAAATATACATGTAGGATTTCTTATGGCTTCGAATTGACTCATGTAATGAAAATATAAATATTTGTAATTATATAAAACTTATATAATTGTCATAAATATGAATATGAATAAGTTCTATAATAAAATTGTGTGCAAAGCACTAAAAATCATGGAAATGGAAAAGTCTAACAGTATTGGAAGTTGAGCTGGCAGACATGGTGAACAGAGGAAAAATTATGTCAGAAGATTTCAAAAAGAGAAGAACAAAAAAATTTGAGATGGAAATTTTTTTTAAAAAAAGGATATTTGAGCTTAGTTTGGGGTTAACAGGGTTTTAAAAACAGAAAATAGTGTGCTGAAGTATGCATGGAGGGGTGGTTACAAAGCTGGGAAATGCCAATTAGGACTGGTTTTACATCCTATATTAAAAGATAGAAGGAGAGAAAACAGAGATTGTTCCTACTACATCAATAGTAAAATGGAAAACAAAATTGAGTTTTGTGTTCCCAAGGCTGTCCTTCTATAAGAAATCATTGGGAAAGTAAGAGAAGAGAGAGATATATGCTTACAAGGTGCTTGTTAAATGTTTCAGTACAGGGGACACAGCAATTTTCCCAAACCATAACTTGTAAGCTTTAGTTGTAAGAATGGGGAAAATAAGCCGTAAAATTTCTTCATACTAGGAACACGTTAACTCCTGACAATTGTAGGCACAGATAGAGAGCTGAGATCAAACAGGGCAATCAGATAGGCATTTTTCTGCAAAATTCAGAACATTTTCAGAATATAATCCAGGTGACCTTTCCCAATAATGACCTGACCTCTGCTTAGAACTTCTTTCTACAGAGCGAGAGTCCGGGTGTCAGAGGGGTGTGACTGACACCAAGAGGAAGGGTACAGGCAGCTGGGGGTGCCTCTGGGGCTCAGAGGAGGTGCCATTAGAGCAGCTGATCCCACAGAGGAGCCCCTACACAGGCTGCAGCCGCCCAGCGTCACCCGCAGCGGGAGCTCCTGCTCATCGGTTTGCCTGTGCTTTGCAGTGAGTCTGTGCCTTGCTCCTCTTCAATCCCTTTGCTTCTTCTTCTGCATCTGTGTTTTCATCAAATCACTTCAACACTTACAGCCCCTCCAGCTCTCCCTTTGGTCTACCCGGAGAAAGAATCATCTTGATGTTGAAATGGATTGATTTGTCGCATTGTCCACAGGTATTAGAAACATCACAGGTTTCAGTGAGAGTGTTAAATATCTATGGGAATGCCCATGGACAGTGTGTTATTATATAAGAAAGAGCAAATCATGTTGTTATTTTACAGAAAAAGTGGATAATTTCCCCCCCAAAAGGTTATGTTTACCCAGATATTTTATTTTAGTTGGCTTTCTGAAGAAGATTACAGTAATTCTGCTGGGAGAAGATTTTTCTGCCAGAGGAAGTGTCCTGCATTGAAACAACTAATGGTGCTCCCATCCTACCTAATAAACAGTTATGAAATGTTATAGAACTTAGAGCTGATGGCACCATTACTATCGAAGTCATTTTATTAAGCGTCCCCTCAAATACATTTTGAGAGTTCACTCCATATTCCAAATTTGTCTTGAATTATACATAGGAAGGGGGGTAAATCACAGCTTACAAGGTGTAAAGAGGAGAAAATGAGGCTAGAAGTCCACTGTGGTGGCTGGAGTTGTCTGAAAAGAAAGTAAGGGGAAACTTCAATACTGTCATGGGAAAGAGAAAGCATCAGTGATATGAACAACATTCTCATTAAACTAGAGAAGAAGCAAGATGCCCAGTGTGGATGTAGGGAAGACATACTGCAGGATTCCAAGGGAAAGTGAGATAGAAGAGAGATGGGGAGTTAGAGATGGGACCATGGGAGGAAAGAAAAATAGGGAAGTCAGAAAATAACGGGGTACAGCTTGCTGACTGGATGTTATGGCAACCAGGCCAGGAGAAAACAAGGTACAAAGGAGATGCTGGGGCACCCAACTGGGCAGAGAAGAACCAATGCCCCTGGAAAGTCAGAGACCTTCCTCCCCCCTCATAGAGACCATCCTTCCCCCTCATAGAGACCATCCTTCCCCCTCACAGAGGGCTCCGCCTCTCCCCTCACAGAGAGCTCCCTCCCCCCTCCCAGAGAGCTCCCTCCCCCCTCACAGAGAGCTACCTCCCCCCTCACAGAGAGCTTCCTCCCCCCTCACAGAGAGCTTCCTCCCCCTCACAGAGACCTTCCTCCCCCTCACAGAGAGCTTCCTCCCCTCACAGAGAGCTTCCTCCCCCTCACAGAGAGCTACCTCCCCCTCACTGAGAGCTCCCTCCCCTCACAGAGAGCTACCTCCCCCTCACACAGAGCTTCCTCCCCCCTCACAGAGAGCTTCCTCCCCCTCACAGAGAGCTACCTCCCCCTCACTGAGAGCTCCCTCCCCTCACAGAGAGCTACCTCCCCCTCACACAGAGCTTCCTCTCCCCTCACAGAGAGCCTCCTCTCCCCTCACAGAGAGCTCCCTCCCCTCACAGAGAGCTTCCTCCCCCCTCACAGAGAGCTTCCTCCCCCCTCACAGAGAGCTTCCTCTCCCCTCACAGAGAGCTTTCTCCCCCCTCACAGAGAGCTTCCTCCCCCTCACAGAGAGCTTCCTCTCCCCTCACAGAGAGCTTCCTCCCCCCTCACACAGAGCTTCCTCCCCCTCACAGAGAGCCTCCTCTCCCCTCACAGAGAGCTTCCTCCCCCTCACACAGAGCTTCCTCCCCCTCACAGAGAGCTTCCTCTCCCCTCACAGAGAGCTTCCTCCCCCCTCACAGAGAGCTTCCTCCCCCTCACAGAGACCTTCCTCCCCCTCACAGAGACCTTCCTCCCCCTCACAGAGAGCTTCCTCCCCCCTCACAGAGCGCTTCCTCCCCCCTCACAGAGAGCTTCCTCCCCCCTCACAGAGAGCTTCCTCCCCCCTCACAGAGAGCTTCCTCCCCTTCACAGAGACCTTCCTCCCCCTCACAGAGACCTTCCTCCCCCTCACAGAGACCTTCCTCCCCCTCACAGAGAGCTTCCTCCCCCCTCACAGAGAGCTTCCTCCCCCATCACAGAGAGCTTCCTCCCCCCTCACACAGAGCTTCCTCCCCCTCACAGAGAGCTTCCTCCCCCCTCACAGAGAGCTTCCTCCCCCTCACAGAGACCTTCCTCCCCCTCACAGAGAGCTTCCTCCCCCCTCACAGAGAGCTTCCTCCCCCTCACAGAGACCTTCCTCCCCCTCACAGAGACCTTCCTCCCCCTCACAGAGAACTTCCTCCCCCCTCACAGAGAGCTTCCTCCCCCATCACAGAGAGCTTCCTCCCCCCTCACACAGAGCTTCCTCCCCCTCACAGAGAGCTTCCTCCCCCTCACAGAGACCTTCCTCCCCCTCACAGAGAGCTTCCTCCCCCCTCACAGAGAGCTTCCTCCCCCATCACAGAGAGCTTCCTCCCCCCTCACACAGAGCTTCCTCCCCCCTCACAGAGAGCTTCCTCCCCCTCACAGAGACCTTCCTCCCCCTCACAGAGAGCTTCCTCCCCCCTCACAGAGAGCTACCTCCCCCTCACTGAGAGCTCCCTCCCCTCACAGAGAGCTTCCTCTCCCCTCACAGAGAGCTCCCTTCCCTCACAAAGAGCTTCCTCCCCCTCACACAGAGCTTCCTCCCCCTCACAGAGAGCCTCCTCTCCCCTCACAGAGAGCTCCCTTCCCTCACAGAGAGCTTCCTCCCCCTCACAGAGAGCTTCCTCCCCCTCACAGAGAGCTTCCTCCCCCTCACACAGAGCTTCCTCCCCCCTCACAGAGAGCTCCCTTCCCTCACAGAGAGCTCCCTTCCCTCACAGAGAGCTTCCTCCCCCTCACAGAGAGCTTCCTCCCCCTCACACAGAGCTTCCTCCCCCTCACAGAGAGCCTCCTCTCCCCTCACAGAGAGCTCCCTTCCCTCACAGAGAGCTTCCTCCCCCTCACACAGAGCTTCCTCCCCCTCACACAGAGCTTCCTCCCCCTCACAGAGAGCCTCCTCTCCCCTCACAGAGAGCTTCCTCCCCCTCACAGAGAGCTTTCTCCCCCCTCACAGAGAGCTTCCTCCCCCCTCACACAGAGCTTCCTCCCCCTCACAGAGAGCCTCCTCTCCCCTCACAGAGAGCTTCCTCCCCCTCACAGAGAGCTTCCTCCCCCCTCACAGAGAGCTTTCTCCCCCCTCACAGAGAGCTTCCTCCCCCTCACAGAGAGCTTCCTCTCCCCTCACAGAGAGCTTCCTCTCCCCTCACAGAGAGCTTCCTCCCCCCTCACAGAGAGCTTTCTCCCCCCTCACAGAGAGCCTCCTCCCCCCTCACAGAGAGCATCCTCCCCCCTCACAGAGAGCTTCCTCCCCCCTCACAGAGAGCCTCCTCCCCCCTCACAGAGAGCATCCTCCCCCTCACAGAGAGCTTCCTCTCCCCTCACAGAGAGCCTCCTCCCCCCTCACAGAGAGCATCCTCCCCCCTCACAGAGAGCTTCCTCCCCCCTCACAGAGAGCCTCCTCCCCCCTCACAGAGAGCATCCTCCCCCTCACAGAGAGCTTCCTCTCCCCTCACAGAGAGCCTCCTCCCCCCTCACAGAGAGCATCCTCCCCCTCACAGAGAGCTTCCTCTCCCCTCACAGAGAGCCTCCTCCCCCCTCACAGAGAGCATCCCCCCCCTCACAGAGAGCTTCCTCTCCCCTCACAGAGAGCCTCCTCCCCCCTCACAGAGAGCATCCTCCCCCTCACAGAGAGCTTCCTCTCCCCTCACAGAGAGCTTTCTCCCCCCTCACAGAGAGCTTCCTCCCCCCTCACAGAGAGCTTCCTCCCCCCTCACAGAGAGCATCCTCTCCCCTCACAGAGAGCTTCCTCTCCCCTCACAGAGAGCCTCCTCCCCCCTCACAGAGAGCATCCTCCCCCTCACAGAGAGCTTCCTCTCCCCTCACAGAGAGCTTTCTCCCCCCTCACAGAGAGCTTCCTCCCCTCACAGAGAGCATCCTCCCCCTCACAGAGAGCTTCCTCTCCCCTCACAGAGAGCTTTCTCCCCCCTCACAGAGAGCTTTCTCCCCCCTCACAGAGAGCTTCCTCCCCCTCACAGAGAGCTTCCTCTCCCCTCCATAAGTTACAACTGCATAGAATTGAGGGAAGTTTTTAACTCTGGTTGAAGGAAATTGGGAGAGATGTCCAATGGCTCACTAGAAACTTGAGCTCTAATTGTCAAAATATTTTGTGTATATGACTTTGATTAGGAAAGGGAACAAGGAGTTATAGTGAAAGAATAGAATGATACTTTTTTGTGAGAAAAAAGCTATTCGTGAAAATCTGAAGCAGCAGTACGAAACTCAGAAGCTCCACTTTGGTGCAACAAACATGGATTGGATGCTGAGCAACTCCAGTCTTTCCATAAATGAAATAAAATTTGAGTTTGACAGAGTAGTAATCCTTAAAGCAGCAATCCTCAAATTTCAATATGGCCCTGTATCTTGTTAAATAAGCAACTAGAATGAGCCTGGCCTTTTGGGGTTTCCCAGACATGGACACACGGGGACACTTTCTGGCCAGCGTCTTGGTCAGTGAACGCTCGTATTCATGACCTTCGGTAGCAGCTGAAAACGTGACTTTCATTTTAGCTGCTGAGCGAGTGGAGCACTTGACTGACCCTCACACACACACACACACACACACACACACACTAGGTGCCCCAATCGGCAGGCACCGTCATCCTTGGAGACCAGCTGGAGTTGCCCCCACTTACTGTTGATGAACTGTTTCTTCAGATCGTGAAGGGAATTGTGTTCAAAATGTTCCTTTTTTTCTCTTAATCTATTGATCAATGCACACCATTTCCTTAAAATGGGCCTCGCGTAGCTTCTAAACGTTTGGAGGAGTGCTTGCAGTTCTTTTATTTTTTTCCAGATTTGGAAAGCCCATCTGTGTAGACAGACTGCTTCCTTTCTGGAGGCACCTCTGCCTCTCCGTTACCATTTATTCCACTAGGACGCTGCCTTCTTGTCCCCTTGGCTCTCACCGGGGGAAGGAGGTTCTGCAGGAGCTCCGAGAGCCTGGTTTTTCTGCTTTTCTTGACTCTGGAACTCAGTGGGATCACTTGTCCTTGCATCTGCATGATCCTGCCGGGAGTCAGGGTTCCTGTGGAGAGGCCCGTGCCGGCTCCTTGTCTTGGTGACCTGGCCAGCCAGCTCCCTCTCAGCTTGTGAATCTGTAGGTTGGTCTCATCCCAAGAGGATGGGATGGTTTTTTCCTTTTTAATTTTTTTTTGCTTCCCGGTTCACATGGACTGTCAAGGCTTTTAGCAACTTGTCTGCATCCATGCGTCAGCAGCTCAGGGGAGAGGTCCCGCCGGAGAAGTAGAGTTGGGAGTCGTTAGCCCGGAGGCCCAGCCCCTTGGCCAAGTTCTGCAGGTCACTGTCCCCGAAGGAGTCCAGCTCCTCCAGGGAGGGGACGGTCATCACAGGCTGCAATCCAGGCGACCACACAAGGCACCCTCCGACCTCCGCTGTGTGGTTCAAAACCCTGGTGCCCTAATATTACACTTCTTCATAGCAATCTGCATTTTCAATTATTTTAACGCTAAGAATGTGCAATGACAGATAAATAAGATATTTATACTTGGGTTATAAATGTAGTAAGATGTGTTTACACTTATTATAATAAATTATTTATGCAGTAAATAAATTATTAATATTAAACTATTAAATATAAACATTATTTTATATTACAGAAGAAATCAAGGATTATAATCAATAAATAGTTTCTGACACAGATGTCTTTAAATCTGGCGTCAGAAATCTGGGCTTCTAGTAAGAGAGGCTAGAGCAGGGGTGGGCAAACTTTTTGACTTGAGGGCCACAATGGGTTCTTAAACTGGACTGGAGGGCCAGAACAAAAGCATAGATGGAGTGTTTGTGTGAACTAATATAAATTCAAAGTAAACATCATTACATAGAAGGGTACGGTCTTTTTTTTCAATAGTTTTATTCATTTCAAACAGGCCGGATCCGGCCCGTGGGCCATAGTTTGCCCACGGCTGGGCTAGAGTATTTAAGATTATAACCAATGTTACCTCTGCATATTACAATGATTCAATGATTTTTATAAGGATTTAAGTCATTCTCATATTATGTCCTATATTAGTTAAAATGGCATCACTCCACAGAGTACCCTTTCCATGATCTCCCATCAACTAGACAAAATTATTTTCTAATGCCATCATTTGTGAGACCTTGAATTTTAAATAAAACTAGAGGCCCAGTGCACGAAATTTGTGCATGGGCGGGTGTGTCCCTCAGCCCAGCCGGCACCCTCTCCAATCTGGGACCCCTCGAGGGATGTTCTACTGCCCATTTAGGCCTGATCCCACTGCTGGCTCCCAACCGCTCGCCTGCCTGCCTGATCACCCCCTAACCACTACCCTGCCAGCCTGATCGATGCCTAACTGATCCCCTGCCAGCCTAATTGCCCCTAACTTCCCTCTCCTTCAGGCCTGGTCACCCCTAACTGCCCTCTCCTACAGGCCTGGTCACCCCCAACTGCCCTTCCTTGCAGGCCTGGTCACCCCCAACTGCCCTCCCCTGCTGGCCTGGTCACCCCCAACTGCCCTCCCCTGCAGGCCTGGTCACCCCTAACTGCTCTCCCCTGAGGGCCATCTTTGACCACTTGGGGGCAGCCACCTTTGACCACATGGGGGTGGCTATCTTGTGTGTTGGAGTGATTGTCAATTTGCATATTACCTCTTTATTATATAGGATCACTTTTAGCAGCTGAGGAAACTACTATGACTCAATTTTATGTCCTCCCTAAAAATTAGAAAATATCTTGTTTTAATGTATGAGTCCTTGCTCTATCCTTTCTTGACAGAAAGTGTTACAGAAAATAGCAGAAGTCATTTAGTTCCACTTTTCACACACCCACTTGTAACAGCTAACACTGAGAAGGCAAGGGAAACTGAGGGCGACTCAGAAATGATGAGCTGCTTTTATTGCTGAATGTGAGGAGAGAGAGAGGAAGAGAGAGAAAGAAAGAGGGAGAGAGGGAAAGAGAGAGAAAGGGAAATAGAGAGAGGAGTGAATATTCCTAAGATTATAAAAATAATAGAAAAGATATAAATATATAAAGAGACTGACATTATAAGAAATCCAAAGTAAAAGAGAAGATGGTCACGGTGTCCTATTCATAACGCAAAAATGGATTAACTTTCAGACGTAAAGATTAGAGATGAGCCACTGCTCCCCAAAGGAGTGGGAATCATCTCTATGAGAACACGCCAGAGAAACAGGGGTGGGCAAGAGTAGGTTTACAGTTATGAGTAAGCTAACCTAAATTTTTGTATTATTATTTATTAATTATCAAACTATTTACTTATGAATTAATTTATAAGTATATGTATTATTTATTATATTATTCACATATGATAAGATCCCTGAGAAAATAAAGATAATAAAATATTAACTAGAAATTTCACAGAATTAAAATATATATCAGTGCAAACTAAAATTTTAAAGAAAAAGCATGCACAAATTTAGGCATATTGTAGCGAAATTTAAGATCCTCAATGATAAAAGAAATTTAAATCGCACCCAAGGAGAAGTTATTATGCACAAAAGAACAAATGCTGATTATATATCCAACATTATAACAGGAAATCAAATAACATGTTTAAATTATTGAACAAGACAACATCATAAATAGCACATTACCTTTTAAGCACAAGGGTGAATAAAAAAAACATTCAGGTAATTTGAAGATTGTCTATCAAATCTACTTTGAGTGGAATTAGGATTTCAATGCTGAAATAACATTTTAATATGTTATGGAATACCCACTGTCACTCTGTAGAGATGGTATGTTTTCTTCTCATTATATCCAGAAATATGGTGAATTATGTAAATAGGTTTCTAATATTGAGCTAAATTTGCAGTTGTGCAATATGATCTTTGATACCAAGAGAAAGCAATGAAATAGATTATGTAAGGGGGTTTAAATAACAATACCAAGAATAAGACACCAGTGAAAAAACATATTCACAGCAGTCTGATATGATAAAATCATGATCAAATGCATTACAAAAGAACAAAGGAAAGGTGATTAGGAACCAAGTATTGTATATTTTGAAATCAATAAATGAAATGCTACTATGACTAATAATAATAAAAGTACTTTTAAATAAGCAGTAACATAGTATAATGTCATAAAGAGACCTCAATATATTTTAAGAAGAAATAAGCTATAATTTTATTCATTCAACTGTATGTAATGGCATTAGAAATCAGAAAAAATGCAACACTCAGCAAACACATACATACACATATGCACATCCCTCCCATTTTCAGAAGGAGCATATATTGAAATACTTACAAGTGACAATTTAGCTAAATAATTCTTATGGAATTAAAACAATTAGAAACATACCTAAACATAAAATGTATGAGAGCAGCTATATCACTTAAAAATAGATCAAGAGAATATGAAAACAAATGAGCACTTTCAATTAAACCTTAAACACATTTAGTTATAGTCACTCTTTCCTAACTCTTCACTAAAAAAAAAGGTGTATAAAACTACATTAACCGATAAGTACAAGGTACATAGAAGAGAATACATCAGCAGGCAAGTGATAGTGACACCGTTTCAGAAACTGGAAAGAAGATAAATGAGGGTTAAATTATTTGGCAGAGCAGAGGGAGCTCATTGTGTGTGTGCCTGTGTGCATAACGGATCAACGCCTGCACACACGTGGGAATCTCCGTCCAGCGCTGAAAATCCAGATAGCGGCACCTTCCTTGTAGAAACATGGAAAACTAAAAGTTGGAGAGATCGGTTTAGACATTGTGTGAATTCAGAGATAACAGGCAAAATTGAATGTGGCTTACACATTAACCTGAAAGCAGGGAGATTAATTACAATTCTGAACCTCTTTTCTCACTAAACCACCAATATTGGCAGCCAGGCTCAGCCAACACAGGTAGGAGATAAGAAGTTTACTTTCCAAGGAGCTGAACAACCCTGTGGTTGATAGCATATGATCTCTCAAAAATCCCCTGCCCTAATTCCTAGAGCCTGTGAACATCTGTGACTACACCACAAAAGGGGTTTGCAGCTTAAATTATGGTAGGAACTTTAAAGTAAAGGGAGTTCCAGGGCCTGGGGTGACGCTGCAGCAGGTGCTGAGGCTGCCAGGAGCCCCAGGTGGCAGGTGTGGGTTAGGGTTAGGGTTAGGGTTAGGGTTAGGGTTAGGGTTAGGGTTAGAGTTAGCATTAGGGTTACGGTTAGGGGGGAAAAAATAGTAAAGGGAATTTATTCTGGATTATCCCCGTGAACATAATCTAATCACAGAGACCTTAAAAACAAAACTTGCTCTGGCTGGAGAAAGACAGATAACACAAGGTGAAATCAGAGAAATTTTTAAAAATTCCATTAACTCCTGTAATTGGAAGAGGTCCAATTAAACAGAGGTTACAGAGTTATAATTTTACAGTGAGGCACAGTACTTAATTCCATCGGAAGCAGAAAGCTTTGATTCAAAGAGTTTATGTTTTTCTCTAGATTATTAATGAGCAGCTAAACAAATTTAAACATTTGAAGGACCCCTCTAAGTAAAAGCCAGAGATTAAAACTAACAAATGCAAAATAATTTCTTAGAGATCCCAGAGAAACATTGACTAGAATGAAAAAAAAAACCTACCAAACAATCTCTATAATTATGTATGATGGCATTTGATTTCAGAAATAAGGCAAAGATGCTAGAAAATAGGGCCATTCCAATAATATTGGAAATTGGGAATATTACAGTAGAGATTAAAACAAATGAATATTAGATTATAAAAGACCAAAAAGGAAGAAATATGAGCAACTAAAATAGTATAAGAGAATAAGAATTGGAGGCATAGAAATAATCAGAGAAATCATATTAACCAATCTTCAGAAATGAGGAAATGGATTTCTAGACTTAAAGGCTCACTATAAACATCACATAATCAGTGATAACCAACTCTCATATATCTTCCTGGAATTTTGGAATGGTGATGATAAACAAAAGAGTGAAAATGATCCATGGTTTGAAGGTGAAAACAGGTTCGTGTAGGCATAATCTACATGGCCCCCATGATCTTCATTACCTGGTGTTGTACTCATGTTAGGTTACCTTTTATGGCCAAAGAGATGAATACCATGTCTTTCGTTAGGTTGTATTCCCAAAATAATCCATTTTAAATTAATCAAAAGGCAGATTACCAGGGGTAAAATGGGTTAATCAGTTGGAAAGTGAGTATATACCTTCCATGAGGTCAGAGACTCTTTCCTGCTGGCCCGAAAGGACAAGCTGCCATGAGATCTGTAGACAGAGGACTCTACCAGCAACTTACTGTGATTGCAAGTGTACTCTTTCCCTATCAAGTCTTTAGGTTAAACTGTAGTCAGGTCAACAAGTTGATTGCATCCCTGTGAAACGCTAAGTAGAGATCAAGCTAGCTTGGAAGTCAAGTTTAAAGGCATGCAATCATGAATCAGAAAAGCACTGGGTATTTCAACATAAACAATAAAAGGATCCTTCTTCTACTTTTACAAATTCTGTGATGTCACTGGTCCCACCCAGACAGATACTCAGGATAATTTTCCTATTTTAAAATCAGCAAATTAGCAGCCTAATTACACCTGTACCCTTAATACTCCTTTATCATGTTCCTTATAATATTTACACATTTGGAGGGATTAGGGCATAGATGCCTCTGGGAGGCCATTATCTGGTCACGGACCCTATTCAATCATTTCACCTTTTGTTAAGCGTTTTTATGTAATAACAATATAGCACAACTTGAAATAATGGAATGGAGTACATGTGGGGTACTGTGAATGACATTCAGGACCTGAATTAATTAATAATCTCTCCACTATTCTAAGTTTACAACCTTTCTCTACTTATTTTACCACATCAGGTCCATATCAATTCCACTTTTAATTTCATTGTATACTTATACTGAGAAAAGTGCGTGAAACTCTCTATAATATCCCCAAATTTCTCATTAGATAGTCAGCATAGGTCAGCATTACTGCAGAATAAAGAAACCCAGAATCCCTAAAGTTTAACACAGTAAAATTTATTTATTACTCATAAAAAGCCCTAAACTTCCTGGTAACATTTCAAATCCAAAGTCTTTTATTACATGTGGAGCGTTTTCCTTATATATTCTGTTCCTTGGTAGTCTATCCATATTTTAAATTCTCTATAGTGGTCAATAGGATCCAACTTCCATTTTCCCTGATATTCAACTACTTCCCTCCTTACCTTCCTCCAGTCATAGAAGCTTCCTTGCTCCTTTTTAAAAGTAGTCCATATACTCATCCTCGTTTCCTTTGCACTGCCTTTTCTCTCTGCTTGTATTTCTCTTCTCTCAGGTACCCACATGGATAATTCCCTCACCTCATTAAAATCATTGCTTGATTTTCATCTTCTCAATGAGATCTCCCTTTGGACATTCTCAATAATATTATAAGTGATTCCTCTCTCCTCAATTCTCCTGACCCTTCTTAAACTACTCCGCATTTTTTCTATGTTCATAGAACTTATTTCTAAGTAATTTTTATATTTTTATGTATAGTGTTTGTCAGTCTCTCCCAACCAAGATGTAAGTTCCAAAAGAGAGTGATCTTCTCTTCAATAATTACTAACAGAAATCATTCACTTAGGATAGGTACTGGACAATCATGAATATTAATTTATTCATTTTATGTTATGAATGAAGAAATATATGTAGTGTGGGTGAAGCACTTTGAATTTGGGTGCTGCTCATCACTTTGATGACTTCATGAAATGCTGAATGGAGGACACCCAAAGTTTAGTAGAAGGAGTTTACTCCTCACCGTCTTTTAGGATTTCCAGAAAAGCATCCTCAGACTTCCTATGGGGAAGAGACAGTACCATAGCAGAAGCTGGAGTTGGGATATGGCGATTTCTAAATGTCCTGTGAGTTCCTTGGTACCGACCAGCATTTTCCTGGGTACCTAGCAATCTAACCAGTCACTTTCTACAGGTCTTTGTCTAGGAGTGCTCACCTAGTGTCCTTGACATGGATCCTGCGTTTACATGCTGCACATCTCACTCCTGCTCGTGACGCTACCTGGCTCTGTAGCATCATTCTCCTCTCCAGGTATGGGTGACAGCAATTGCTCTTCTCTTCTGTTTTGGCCTCTGCACATTCTGAATGCAGAGCAGTGGTGTCTGCTAAGTTAATGACCATGTGTCTGTGTTCTGTCTTTTATTGGCAGACATGCCCTCTGCTGTCCTCTTGATCTGCACAAATCTGTACTTTTTATACACATTTACTTTCATGAGATCTCAAGAGGGAGAAGAAATATATCTGATAATTCAGTGTACCTGTCCAATTTGAATCTGGCTGTTATTATATTTTTACTAATTTTTTTTAACTCTAAGAAGTCTAATGTATCTGAAAGCTAGCTACCATTGTTATTATATTTCTTATTTACAATATCTTAACTCTACAAGATTTAATAATGTATTTTGTTTATGGAATATCCTTTCTAACTTAATCAAAATTCATGTTAATGGCATTTGATTATCCACTTTTACTGAACTAAACATAATGTTTTGCAGAAACAATAGTAAAATGTTTTTTAATAAGTATTCATAAAAGGTACCTAAATTTAATGTGACCTATTAAAAATCCCTTTTATATCTAGCTATATCATTTTAAATGAAATTATACAATTAACTGAGAGCTGCTGAACATAATTTTTTTAATGATTTTAATGCAGTATTAGATATATATTTTTTATTTTCCCTAGATAAAAAATGAAATTGAATGTAGGTTGTTTTGAAAGGAGTTATAAAATAAAAAAGAACTAGGACTATGAAGACAGTCTAATGATTATGTTTGAAATAGAGCTACCTTCTCTCAGGAAGCTGGTAAAGGTTGTTATTTAGAGGCATTATTTTAGACTTTTTGTTTCAAACAAATATCTCTCTGAAAAGGAGCTAAAATTTCAAAATGACAGACTAGTTTTGAAAGTATTTAAAATAAAATTCTATTTCATCCTTTTAAATACTGCTTCTAATCCTTCTCACACTTTTGGTTCAAGGGACCACATAAAGAATTACATGATAGCATCAGTCTATAATTATAATCACTCTTACTTTTCAATAATTTATTTGAAGGTGCTAGTTCCTCATTATGTAGTGTTATTTGGTTTCATTATCATAATGGTATTTCTACTTTTAATGGTAATTCTTCATTCTTAACAGTAATTATTTTAATTTTAGGAGCAATGATTTTGTTAGAAATTAATTTAAAAAAGAAAATAGTCAAAACTGAGTACGTTAGAAGTAGAATCTATTTATTTGGACTGAATTAATGTAACTCCTTAGTTTATTTGGTGATAAGACTATTTTGAAGCCAACAGCTCTCTGCTTGAGTTCCGCTTGACTTCCTGCAATGATTTATGTGTGTGCGAACACTAATTCATGTCCCAAAGTGACAGCTAGAAAGAGTGCAAATGTTGCTCAGGTGGCTGATTATCAGAAAAGTTACTGAAATACATGAAGTTAGGTATTTAGTGGGCAGTACTAGTTGGTCAAACACAACTTATCGCACCTGATAAAAATGTCCTTGGCTAAATCTAGTTATGTTTGTAACATCATTAAATGAGTTACATATTAAAATAGAAGACAGATTGAAGGAGGTATTTCTCTGATTTTGACCTTGGCTATTTACGGTCCTGGTTTTCATTTGGTGGGCCTTCCATGCTATTTCCTTCATTGGGGGGATAAATTTGGCATTGTAAAAGTTTGTAATACATTTCTCAAAATTTTCCATGATTACTAAACATGTATCCACTTTGAGTTGAATTTGTGAAAGAGATTGGAGATTGAGGTATGATGCAAAAAATTGTTATAAATAGTTGATAATTTTATTTCAGTAAGATAAGTTTAACAGTTATAACCTTCCTTGGGCCATGGTTACATGTAGATTAATTCACAAGAGGGGACTGAATACACTTCCTAATGCAATTGTGTGTCTCTTCAAGAGAGAACATGGTATTAAGTTCTAGGGGATGGTTCACACTTAGTATTCAGAGATCTAATAAAAAATGTTTTATTACTAGAAATTCTCAGAAATTATCCAACCTCTTTGTTTCTTCTTGAATTGATCACCTTAATTTTATTCAGAGTTAAATGCTAACTATTTTTCCAATTTGGTGGTTGTGAAATGTGACAAAAATTACTTTCTCAGGCAAGTGGAGACCATCTTCCCCGTGTGACTGACATGTGACTGGAGCAGACAGACTTTGAAGATGACCCACAGGATCCCTGCTCCTTCTATACAGTGCCGACACTTGAATGTAGCTGTACCTGTAAATATGATTAAATACTTCCATGATGACGCTATCTTACATACGACACTGTCTTAGCTGAATGAGGAGATTTTTCTGTTGGCTTTGGAGAAGTAAGCTGCCAAGCTCTGAGCCAAATGGCAAGGGACTATGGGTGGCTTTCAGAAGTTACCATCATCCCCCAACACGGAGAGCAAGATAACTGAAATTTTGGTCCTATAGCCAGAGGGAAGTGAATTCTGCTAACAGCCACATGTGCCATAAAGAGGTCTCCAAGTTTTATAAGGAAAGATAACTCAGTTGATATCTTGATTTTAACCTTGTGATGTCATCAACTGACCATTAGCTAAAATATCCTAGAATCCTGACTCATGGCAACCGTGAAGGAAAAAAGAAAATTGCTTTTGAAAGCTGCTAAGAGAAATTTCCAGAAAGGCTGGTTTGATCTAGCAACTGAAGGACTTGTTAGGTGTATGAGGAGTAAGAGTTTACAATTTTTACTTCTTCAGTGCTAAACGAGTCTGACTGTAGGCTATCTTCTTAGATTCAAAGTTGAGAAATAAACACATAATTTAGAAGGAAAGGTTAAAGAGAAGATTGTGTTTCAAAGTTAGTTATCATAAATGTGGATTAGCATGATATATATCACAGTAAAATTATTTTTGCACATTTTAATACAATTTGTGAAGGCTCATTGACCAAAATATTTTAACTGGATGCTGCAATTAAAATAATTTAAGGGCTTTGCTTGATTTAAGGCTACACTAATGCAAGTCATTAATTCTTGTAATTATACTCAATGCCATTTTTTATTGCAATAGAGAATACATATAGTACATGACTATATGCAGTTATTTTTTAAATTACTATAAAGAACATTTTACCAAAGAGAGGCTGATGTTTTATATAACCCTTATGTAATGAACAGGGTAGCAGAAATGGTGATCTGAAATAAATCAAGAAGTTGCAAAGTTAAAATGTTTGTGATTTTAATTTTGCTTTCTATGTTTTCTTTTACTATATCTGATCCTCGGAGCAGGAATGACTAAAAATTTACAAGGGATAAAATTGTTAAAATTATTAGCCTGAGCAGAAAGGAAGGGGAATAGTACATCATAGTATAATTGAAGAAAGAGCTAAAATCTAGATCTAGAACTGATATCCTACATATTTTGAGAGGAAAATATTCAATTCCTCATATAAATAGTATCAAAAGTGATGCTAATGCATGCATGAAAATGTTTCATTCTAGCACTTAAGCATTATTTAGATATATTATGATAACACTTCCACATTCTTCAAAAATGCTTTTAAGAAGGCAAGATATACACAGCCATTGGCAAACACTTTGCTTATTATATAGGAATCACATGCAAACAACATTTATAACAGAAGTATAAAGTGCTATTATAAGGAACACTTGTGCACACTCTGTCCTGTTTCATAACTGAATATACTGTTGATAAATATTGGAAATAATGACTATAAATAAAGATAAGGATCAATGAGGGAATTGGAAGATCCTAATTGGAATCAAAGCCATAAAAGAAAAACAAAAAGACAGGCTCAAGTACACCAATTATCAAGTCAGAGAACGCTGATGTCCTGTTTAAAGCAAGTTTTCTCTTACAAAATAGCCACCAACAAAAGTGGGTCAATTCTCAGCCCTGTGGACTATATTATGCTAAAATATTCACTCTACAGGAAAGAGGTGAGACCCTGAGATAGGAATATCTGGGTAGATTTACTTTAGAAACCTGAACCCACAGATTTGTTTGATCCCCTCAATGTAACACAAGTGCTCCCTCCCCTTACTGTAGAAGAGAGACCTCCCTTTATCTGGAAAAAAAAAAAATGAGAAGATCTCACCTGAGGTGGATACCTTATGAAATAATGCTTCCCTCCTCAGTATTTGATATTACCTGTCCAAACAACTAGACTAGTGCCTCTCAAACTGTAGTGAACATACAGAATACCTGTACAGATGTTAAAAATTATGGGTCTCAATCCCCATCCCTGGAAATTACAATTTGGTAAGTCATACTTGGTTATAAATGTGTATTTTAACATTGTTTTGAGCAATGATGCTGCAGAATCAAGGATAATATCATAAGTTATTATATCTTACTAGAGGCCCAATGCATGAGGCAATGGCGGGGCAATAGTAGGGCCCCCGCTGGCACCCACCTTGGCTGGCCTGGGGCCTGTGGGCTGGGGGCAACTCCTGCATCGAGCGTCTGCCCCCTGGTGGTCAATGCATGTCATAATGACCAGTCGTTTCACTGGTTGTTCAGCCATTCGGCCAATTTGCATATTAGGCTTTTATTATATGGGATATCTTATGAAATTTCAGCAAAGCTCCATAGGTATGGCCCTTGTTATTAACAGGCAGAAAGGGGTTATTCCCCAGAGGAGATGTAGCACCATAACCCTCCTGCTGTTTCACTGGCGTTGAGTTCAGGCTGCATCCTACTCTCCTCTATTGTAGAGGCCCTAAGTGAACTCCTCCATTTCCACTTCACTTTTCTCAGTGTAATTCTACTTTAACAAAGCATAGGGAAAGCGGAGTTGCCAGAACAGCCTTGCCAGCGTGTTGGGGATGGGTCACAAGGCCCATGGTGCTGGACATGCTGAAAAGGATACAATTTGTAAGAACAGAGAATGTACCAGTTATCTACATTCTGCCAGAGAGCGGAGAGGATATTCCCCTCACTACATTCATAAGAAATATGCTTTGACACCAACACCAAGATGTCATGTAATGCAGGAGTGATAAATAGCAAGAAAGAGTCAGGCCACTCTCAAAGGAAGAGGGAACGGATATTGGTCTATGAAACACAATCGACATCCATCACAACCAACCCTAGGTTATTTTACCTTGCCTTTGTGCATTTCTGTAAACCTGTTTAAATATTTCACAATCAGAGCAATTTTAAATTAACACAAACATTAAATTAATTTTATTTTTGTTTATATTCCACTAATTTCTAAAAGATATTACAGAATACAATGAGTTTTTAAAAAAATTAATGAAAATGTGACCATGATTACATTATAAATGAAATGAGGACAAAAATAAGATGCATGAAAAGAAAAGGACAGCTATGCTAGGGAAAAAGGTCTGCATAGTTTCTAAAATTTAGATATAATTCAGAATTAGCTGTATCTTTATAACCAGCAAAAAAGAGCCTGTGTCTGGTCATGTTGTTCTTATTATGCAAAGTAAGAAGCACATATTGCTATTGTAGCAAATTACCACAAACACCTCCGTTACTGTTTAAAATAACACAAATATACCAAATCACAGCTCTATAGATCTTAAGTGCTGGTGGACAGCCTGGTTGTAGATCTCACAAGGCTGAAATGAAGGTGTTTGTTGGCCTCAGCTGTCATCACTAGGCTCTGGGGAAAATTCACTTCTGAGGTCATTCAGGGTGTTTGCAGAATTCTTGCAGCGTTTTTCTGGCTCAAGTCCTTATGCTATCCTTGCTGCCTGTCATCCAGGAGACTCTCAGTTCCTTAACACCACCTACAGTCCTGGCCATCTTCAAACTAGCAATGAGACTTCCAGTCCTTCTCATGCTTTGAGTCTCTCCAACTGGTCTCCTTCCAATTGTTTGCTGCTCACACTGGAGTTAATTCTATGCTTTTAAAGATTCCTGTGATTTGATTGGGCTTTACCACTGATTCCACATTAATTTCCTTATTTTAAGATCCTCTCCCTTAATCACATCTGCAAAGTTCTTTTTTCCAAGTATTGTGGTTCCAGGGACTAGGGGGAGGACATATTTTAGGGGCCACCCAGCCTTCCACGGGGATGAACTTTTCAAAACACAAAAACATACAAACCTTTTTCAAATGGATGAGTGGGGTCACTGTGACCCAAGAAATAATGTCCTCAGTATATCTCTCATATTATTCATGTAAAATCAATTTCCTTTGGCAAGTGCAACCTCCCATGCAATTTGATTTCATAACACTAAAATGTTTGGTCAAGGCAAGGGTGGCATAGCCCCTTTTAGTAGTAAATTGTCTCAATATGTGGATAGATGGTACACATAGTCCTTCGACAATAATCCTGAAATATTTTTCTCTCCAGCTAACATTTTGATAAAAGCTAGAATTAGGTAGTTTTCCTTGAAGGTCTCTAAGAAGGGCCTGGAAATGTCGTAATTCTATATAGTGTATTGAAAAGTTTGTCGACTTTGCAAATTAGCTAAACAGAAGATGAGCTTGAACATCAGTTACTATTATTATTATTGGTCTTCTTTTGTTAACAGAATTGTGTTGGTGCTACCCCTCAAATATCAGTAAACTGAAAAAAATATTTTATATTTAAATTGGTTGCATAAATTCATGCATATAAAGTGCTTGAAAATTACCTTTTTTTTAAATGATGAAGATGCCTCATTATCATTCTTTCTAAATGTACGTTGGTTGCTGAGTGAATTTATCATGCTCATGATATTTCTGTCCTTTGGCAAATCAGGCATATTCTGAATGTAATGATAATCCCTACCCAGCAGGTATTTTTAAGTGAATACAAACAAAATTAACTGTGTGCAAGTGTTCATAAAATTATGCTTTGACATGATGTGAGATGGCACTTTATTTTCCTTATTTTCAATAGGCAGATTGCAGACTAATTTACTGATCCTAAAGAAATGAATAACTAATCTTTTAGTTACAAAAAAACCCCTACATTGATGTTGAGACCATTCCTCTACACATTTTAAAAGGAAATCTTTATTTTCTTATTTTATACACTAATAATAGGTTTTGAAATATTTCCTTTTCTTTTAAAAATTATAGTATAATCCATATTTAATAGCCTTTTATTTATCTTTAAAAATAAGGAAACAATCAAATATTTCCTGTGAAAATATTGCATTGGATTAATATATGTATTCTTTTACTGGTACCCCTAATCTCAGGACACATAGAATAAACTTAAATAAGAGCTGTCAATTAAAATGATTGATATGATTCATTATTTCTATTTGCAAATTTGCAAATTCTCTCAAATACCTATGAGTAAAAAGAATGAATAGATACAGAATATTAACCTTCTGTAACTCTATGTCCCAACCACCCACAAGCAGCCATCTGTTACTCATAACTAGAGAATTCTAACATAAGGTCTATGAACTGGATGCTTATGTTTTATGAAAAATAAATGGTGGAAAGAGCCCAGAAATGGTAATTCAACATGTTAGAGTCTCATCTCAGCCACTGATGAATGGGCTTCATTTCCCTTTCCTAACTGCAAGTAGCAAAAGTATCCTTCAGAGAGTTGGGTTAAATGTTACCTCCAGTCATACATTGCTTTGGTGTGTGGGGAGCAACTGCTCTAGAGCAAAGACATTATTTGCAAATGCAATTTCATGTTTTATTGTGTTTACTTCATATTCATGTGCTAAGTCACATTTGCACTGAAAATCAATCTTAAGTTAATATAAAGAAGATTGAGGAGTAACAGCAAGATGTCACAGGCACTTTTATTTATCAGTAATATTTATGTTAACATTTATTTATTTTAGTACTAGAGGCCTGGTGCATGGATTTGTGCACTGGTGGGGTCCCTCAGCATGGCCTGCGGGGATGGAGCTGAAACCAGCATCCAACATCCCCTGAGGGATGTAGTAGTGCCCAAAGTGGAAGGCAGCCTGGGAGGAGGCCCTCCCACTCATCCCGCCCATTCATCCTGGTCAGCTGAGCATCTGTCCCTCCTCCTGCCCCCCCATCTTCTACCACTGTCCCCCACATCTCCTGGTCTGCCACACCCAACTATGGAGAAGTGGGTCCCTAGGGCGGAGCTCCCGCAGCCTCACTTGGGGTGCAGACTGAGGCTGGGAGAAATGGGGTGTGTCCCCGAGGGGTGACCGGAGCAGACCAGGGAGTCGCGGTAGCTGCAGCAAGGCCACCCACTTCACGCGCCATCCTGAAAGTCCTGGGGTGACTCTGGTCTGATAGGAGGAGGTAGGTGCTAGGGATGCAGTTTGTGGTCTCTTTTTTCCCTCCCTCCATCCCTCAGTCCCTGCAGCCTGGGGAGGATGCAGCCGGAGGGTTTGATGGAGGTCAAGGGAGCTGCACCTTGGGAGCAGTTCCTGGGGAGCTGCGGAATTTGGGCGGGTAGCCCAGCCTCCCAATGTGAACTGCAGCTCAGCCCCACCTGCTTGAGATCTTTCATAGAATCAATTGCCTGTTTCTCTTTCATCTGTCCAAGTTGACTGCTACCTGGTGGTCAGTATGCATCATAGCGACTGGTTGACCGGTCAACCGGTTGCATAGGCTTTTATATATATAGATTATTTATTTGGGATTTAGAAATATAATAAGAAGGCATGAGTAAGTCGGAAACTTTGAGCGAAGCCCTGGCAGATGTGGCGCAGTGGTTGGGTGGTTGTCTCATGCACCAAAAGGCTGCTGGTTAGATTCCGGTCAGGGCACATGCCCAGGTTGTGGACTCAATCCCCACAATTTGGACTCAAAGTAAAAGACATCATTTGGACTAGCGGATCCAATATTAAGAAATTGTGTTGATCAAGGCTATAATTACCTGATCGCCTCTCTGCATGTCTCAGCTTCACATCCATTATTGTCACCTGGTACATATGTCTCCATTAAGAGTTTAATAAGGGTGGTAATTATAGCTTTGGATTTAATAAGCCAGTAAACTGAGTCATGCATTATAATAAATTGCATATTATCAATCAATTAAAATACATAGTATATACAGACACATATATAACATATGTCCATATAACTACATTTTTATAGATAGATAGATAGATAGATAGATAGATAGATAGATAGATAGAGATAGATAGATAGAGATAGATAGATAGATAGATAGATAGATAGATAGATAGATAGATGATAGATAGAAGTATAGGGCCACATGACAATTTTTTTTCACTAACACATTTGGAGATCTATATGGCTCTCCTGTAAAGTCTCTAAATCATCTTTCCCCATTATTCTCATCTGCTTTCCCACACTGGTCCAGAGATTGTGCTGATTCTTAGGTTATTATGAAATTAACCAAATCTTATTTGTTAATTGTGAAGAGTTCTTATACCACCTATAATTTCTGGAATGTTCAGTCTACAAAGCAGGAAAGATACATGTCTATCTTGATCTGACACTTTCCAGAACTGTGATACTGAATAAACTTAAAAATGCAGGATTTTGAAGACATGATTCTCTTAAGTTATCAATCCATCCTTATAAAGACTGCCAAAATGACATTTTCCAGAGCATTTTTTCCTGATGGGTTTAGTGTGTAAGTCTCCTGGATTTTTAGTGGAAAAAATAGCTATAGGTTAATATTACACAAAAGAGGTCCTTAAATTTATGGTTTCTAGGCTTAAATTCTTTTGAGAAATCTCTGGTGTTTCAATATTTAACTGTTTCTCAGCCACATAAGAGGATAAGGACAGATAACCCTGATATACTGGCAATGTTGTGTGAAGTGGGAGAATATCTTATTAATTTCTTTTATAATTTCCCCCAAATCTCTCATTAAGAAAGACACTCAATAAAAGTGATTTTATCTCCAAATTATTAAGTATTTTTAACTAAGGTGTGCACATAGTTCTATTCAATTCAACTCAGCAAAACTAATTATTGATTTTGGACACCCAGTCAGGTGGTTGAAAATTAGGAGAGAGTATAGGGGACATTAGATATACTAGATAGTCTTAGAAAGTCTGTAGTTCAGGGGTAAGAAATGTAGCCACAGAAACAATACATAGGTCACTTTAAGGTAGTATTTGGCAAGCCTTATAGGAATGGATGAGGAAGCTGTATAGAGCAAGAGCAGAATGGATTTTTCAGACACCTTTGACAATCCAATATGCAGTCACTGTCAGCCATATCAAGTCAGGCAATAGGGAATAACAGGAATGCTCTTAGAAGGAGCCAGGAATGCCCCAAACCACATCTGGACACTTGAATAAGGACTCCATCTGCACACTAATAAGAGTGGGACATTCACCCCTGGTGGGCTATAAAGACTCAGAGCCCCAACCACCCAATGCTTGAGCCTGGCTCTGCCTTAGGCTATGCTGGGAGCCCTATTGGACTTCCACTCCTCTGGACGCATGCTGCCACTGCAGCCACCTGTCTGTCCACCTGCTAACACAGCCAGTGATTAGCTTTGGGAGGTCACTTCACACCAAACACTCACTCTGCTCCCTTCTTTTGGTAAGCTACCCCTCTGTGTGTAACCTGTGTGTGACTTCATCACTTTATTGGGGACGTCTCTCCTAATAAATAAGACACAAATGTGTGTGGATGACTCCCTTGGGAATGCTTTCTTGCTCACAATAGAAGCTTTACATTTTATCCTAGAAGTTGAAGATATATTAGTATTAGTATTTGAGCATGATAAAAAAAATTCTAGCTAGAAATGGCAAGGGTAATGCCGGCAGTAGAAACAGTACTGCCAGAGAGGTTTACAAATGCACAGATCCTTGTGATAGGGGAATGTGCAATGTAAGAGGAACAAGATAACTCATCTGGAGTCAGACTCAGATCTGTTTGTATGCAACCTGAACAAAGGGTTGTTAAGGAGAGGCATAACAAAGAAATTTGTTTAAGAAAGAATCTTAGGGATCTTGAATTAGTAGATGAATAGTTTGGATTATAAGGATATTCTAATAACTCAGCACAGGGATAATGAAGACTTCAACTAGAAGGCTTCAACTAGATTTTGAGGAAAAAGATACCAATATGTGTGTACGTACACACACACAGGCATATACACTTCCTCATTTTGTAAGATGAAAAGATTCTTTTGATGGTGAGACTCAACATACTGGCATCACAAAGATGAAAGGCAGAGGAAGTCCGTACAGCTAGAAGGCTGCCAGGCAGGGTCACACTGGAGGTTGTGCTTAGATTTTTGTCCAGAGGCAAGGGGGAAGCATAGACCACAGCCTTTTTTGGGGGTGGGGGGGTTCTTTGGGAAAGGCATGGCAGTGCAGGGTAATGTTTTAGGATTGGCCATTTGGAATAATTCTGATGGGCTTTGGGGACAAGGCCTGGCCTTAGATATCTAATACTTGGCCCTTGATTAATTTAGCTTGGCAGAAATATGGCTCGCTATGTAAAAGACAGATAAAGAGGGTGTTTAGGGGCATGAATTCAGAATTCAGTGGTTTGTGTATGAAAGGTGGGCTCACCAACAGCTGTTTAATATCCGTAGGAATTAGCTTTGGGAGGGCATTCTTTCCACAGCAGCTAGGCATCCCCAAGATATCAAACATTATAACGTCTAAAAATCAATATTAATACAATAGTAATTCTCTCCAACATTTGAAAGAAAAAATATATATTATTCAAAACAATCCTAGTGTTTTCCTCTGTTATAGATTGAACTGTGTACTCGCAAAGGTGTTGAAACCCTAACCTTCAGTACCTCTGAATGTGACTTTATTTGGAGCTAGGGTCTTTATAGATGACCAAGTTAAGATGCTGTCATTAGAGAAAGAACTAGTACAATGTGATTGCTGTCCTTATAAAAAGGGGGGATTTGGACACAGAGTCAGAGACCCAGGGAGGACTCAGGTGAAGATGGGAGCAATGTTTTCACAAGCCAAGGAACACCAGACTGGACAACCCAGCAGACGGCATGAGGCAGATTCTCCTTCACAGCCCTCAGAAGGAGCAGACCCCGCAGGCACGTTGATTTAGGACCTTCATCTCTAGAACTGTGAAAAAATAAGTTTCTGTCTAGGCCACTGAGCTTGTGGTACTCTGTTATAGCTGGCTTATGAAACAAAATACACCTTATTTTCTTTTTTATATTTCTGGGTTCCATTACTGGCCCCCATGGAGGCTGCTCAGGAAACAAAAGTGATGGCATGATTTGGGATATTTTTTCTGACACTAGATGTTGTGAGGACACTTTACCAGGCCAGTCACCTACTGATAAATGAGAGATAAATAAAAGACATCAAGCCCGGTCGGCATGGCTCAATGGTTGAGCATCAACCTATGTACCAGGAGGTGAAGGTTTGATTCCTGGTCAGGGCACATGCCCAGGTTGCAGGCTGGATCCCTAGTGTGGGATGTGCAGGAGGCAGCTGATCAATGCTTCTCTTTCATCATTGATATTTCTATATCTCTCTCCTTCTCCCTTAATCTCTGAAATCAATAAAAATTAAAAATAGAAATACATCAAGGTAATTAAAAATTACACCCAAAATCCATGTCTAGTACAAAGTCAAAACATGGCTGACAGTGAACAAACACACATAAAACAACATAGTTAAGAATATTTTAGGCCATGTCACTATGTCAACATTGTTTTCACTGTCCTCTTCCATTTTTTGTCTTTGAATAGTATTAACCATGCATAAGCAAAGTTATTTTAATTATTAAAAATATGATAAAAATGAGGACTGTTTTCTGATTTTATTTTCCTTACATCCAACTTTCTCTATAGATATAGCTAGTAATGATAATTTTATCAAATTAAAAGTAATATTTACAGTAGATTTTAAAAACTATTTAAAAAGTCAATATTAATAAATGTGTCTAAGTTGTCATAATTCAGTTAAGTTAGAAATACAAAGAATTTTAATTTTAAACAAGAATAAAATAATAAAGTCATTACTTAAAAAAATGATTCATTGATCATATATTGTTTTTAGTCTATCACTGTACAAAATATAGTGTTCTGCATCTTAGAACACAATGCACTTTAACTTGCACTGAAGTTTGAGATATGTAATATTTCAAATGCATCCACTATTTTATAACATATAGCATATGCTCATTGTTTTTAAAAATTTGAGAACAAAATTGAAGCAAAATATGAAAAACATATAAACTTATCTTTAGATACTCTTAGTAATTTATGTATTTTTAGATTACATATGGAAGAATTCTTATTTGTTCTCATTTCTTAATTGTATTTTTCTTATTATTGGTATTACTGTACCACAGGATAGAGAGCCTATAGAATCTATATCTACTTGGCAAACACAATATTAATTATACAACTTAATCAATTCCATAGGACTTATGATTACAATGACCATAACCTATGACACAAAATAAATTTTTAAAATATACTTTTCTTGTATACTTTTTAAAATATACTTTTCTTATATGAAAGCAGTGGCTACATTTAATATAGGAGTACTATTTCAGTTAAGGATGTTTTGTTACAAAACTTATTTGTGTCATTTATTTAAACCAACTCTGTATTATTAGTGTTACAAAATTTTAAGTCAATAATCTTATTTGCTAATATTGGTTTATTTCTAACAGCATCCATCATTGTTTAACAGTCTGTTGGAGTGCTACAAATTTATGAACTTTTATAACAGTTCCTTTTGGCAACAGATAATTCTTAAAGTGATGCTTTGTTAACTACCTTCAAGTAAGATTTACGCTTTCTTGTTTCAAGAACAATTTTTTTTTATAGAAAATACTAAACCAAAACAGATCATGTTTATATAAATAATGTTATAACACAAGGATGATGTTTCAATTCCCTCATCGATCCTTATCATTACTTATAATCATTATTTCCAATATTTATCAACAGTTTATTCATGGATCTTTACACATCAATATATTTTACCATGTGAGTGTAATTTACCATGAATACATGTGCTATAGTTGTAAAGACAGTATCAGAATGCAGAAATTGGATTTTGAATCATGAAGGGAGTAAAATTGTGAAAGTAGTTAATGCTATCACTTAATATTCAAATATCATCAACTCTCCGACTTCTGAACATATGATAGTATTATACTTGCAACTTCCATGGTATACCATATGATTAATTCTGATTTGAAAGTTATAAGTGGATAGAATATAGGGCAGAACATTGACTAGATAAATCAAGACCTTTCAGAGCTTCCTTTTCTTATACCAGGATACCTGGCAGAATATGGGATACAGTGGCTACTTAAGCCCAGACTCTAATGGCTAAAATAAGCAGAAAAACTAACAGCCCATAAATCCAAATGACTACAGTCATGTTGCTTGAGCAAGAAATAAACTTTTGTCATCTTAAGACAGCATTGCCTGCCCAGCATGGCTCACTGATTGAGCGTCAACCCGTGAACCAGAAGGTCATGGTTTGATTCTTGGTCAGGATACATGCCCAGGTTGCAGGCTCGATCCCCCATATGGGGCATGCAGGAGGCAGCAGATCAATGATTCTCTCTTATCATTGATGTTTTTATTTCTCTCTGTCTCTCTCCCCCTTAGTCTCTGAAATCAATAAAAATAAATTTTTTCAAAAACAAAAGATAACATTATTTTATTTGGAGTTTCTTTGTTAGTATAGAGAAATCTCTACTATCCTGACTTGAAAAACCTTTTATATCAACACTAATAAAAGAGAAAAATGGTAATTGGCGTACGAGCTACCCTTTTCATTGGCTAATCAGGGCTATATGCAAATTAACTGCCAACTAAGATTGGCAGTTAACTGCCAACAAGATGGCGGTTAATTTGCATATGTAGGCACAATGCAGGGAGGCGAAAGGGAAAGCAGGAAGAAGCCCCCTGCCACTGACAGTGATCGGAAACCCAGGGGGGAGCTAAGAGCTGGGGGGCAGGGCAAAGGCAGCCCTGGGGCCGCCTTTGCCCTGCCCCCCAGCCATGATCAGAGAATCAGGTGCCTTTTCCGCCCTGGCCACTGAGAGCAGGAAGTAGGGGTGGAGCCAGCGATGGGAACTTGGCACGGTCGAAGCTGGCAGTCCCAGGAGCTAGGGGTCCCTTGCCTGGGCCTAAAGCGAAGCCCACGATCCTGGGGCCGCTGCAGCTGCAGGTCCCCGCTGCCCGGGACGGACGCCTAGACCAGAGGCATCAGGCCTGGGCAAGGGGCTGATCCTGCGATTGGAGGGTGATGGGGGTCAACGCCTGAGGGCTCCCAGTATGTGAGAGGGGGAAGGCTGGGCTGAGGGACACTCCCCCCCAAACACACCCAGTGCACGAATTTCGTGCACCGGGCCCCTAGTATGCATATAATATACATCATTATCATGGTTATTTACCATAAAAAATGCAGTTCAAATCCTAATAAACAGTGTGGTACCCTCAAATCCTAATAAACAGATTTAAAACTACACATTTGCCTAACAGCATTTCTCACTTTTTGTGTTGATGGGGGGACTGGGGGTGTAATAAATTCACTCCCTGTATTGCCCAAAATAACTACATAAGAATGAATTCTGTACCTCTGTAATTATTAGCTCAGGAAAAACATTTAAGGAATTTAAGGATTACATGAAATAGGATGCTATTATTATAAATGATAACACAAAATAAACCCAGATATTACAATGATGTTAATAATTACGAAACATTCAAAAATGGATAGTTATTAAATACTCAACTTGTGCCTATCAGTTTAAGTGATTTATATGCTATATCCCACTTAATTCTTACAGTTAACTTTTTATATGAGTACAAATATTACCCCCATTTTTCAGATAATAAAACTGAGATTTAGAGGTATTATGGTCTGAATTATATCTTCTTCAAATCCATATGTTGACATCTCAATCACCAGTCACTCAGAATATAACCATATTTAGAGATACTGTCTTTGAAAAGTTGAGTAAGTGCACATGAGGCAGTCAGGCTGGGCCCTAATACAATATAACCATTTTTCTTTTAAGAAAAGGAAGAGACATGGGAGGTGTAGGAACATGGAGAAAAGGGCATGCAAGGACACACTGAATAGTTGTTCATCTACTTGTCACAGAGAGAGGCCTCAGGAGAACTCAAACCTGAAGACCTTGATCATGGACATCTATACTCCAGAACTTAAGAAAATAACTTATTCCTATTTATACCACCCAGTGTGGAGTATTTTGTTATGGCAGGCCTAGCAAAGTAATAAGAGGTAAAGATAATTGACTCAAAGTTACAAAAAGCAGAGTGACTTGGACAGTGTTTACCCCAGTGTTAAACATCAGTTTGTAGTTGCATCCTCAACACTCATTGCAGTCTGAATATTTCTTTGCAGTAGCAACCCTTTTTTTGTTATACGCTTTCTTGCTTCTGTAACAATTATTGTTCAACAATACAATTGCCATAAGCTTTCCCCCCCCATATTCCTGTTTCAATTTAGACTACAAATTCACTCCCAAACATCTGTGGAGAACACATTGGATATCTGAATTAAAATAAGTTAAGTAACACAGTTTTATTGGATATGTGATCATCTGACATACTCTTCCAAATAGATAAAAATTCCTCTGAACAGGAGAAGTAAATCGCTGAAAACACAAAACAGCATACATGGAACATTTCCAAAGATACTTAAGTTTTTTATGTACACTTATATATTTGAAGGCACTGGTATTTCTGCTTCCAGCTAAAACTCACTCTTAGGCTTCAAGAAGTATGTAAAGAAGAATCAGAACTACTACTTACTTGATATCACCCAAGTTAAGATGACCAAATTAATACATATCAGCAATTAAAATAGGTTCCTATAATAGGGTCTTGCTTTAGGTCCTGAGTAATGTAACAGATCTGCAATAATTTGAAAGTCTTTGGTTATATGTAATATCATGCATAATAAAGGATGTTCTATAGCTCAAATGACAGCTATAAATATTTCAACTTCATATTCCAATTTTGTATTATGAATTGCTAAATTTAATTCATTTATGTTATTTATCATTATTATCATAAAGTAGACCTAAAGGAAAATAAGAAAAAAGCCACTTTCTCTAATTGTGAACATATACCTTAACCTGATCTTCATAATTGATGATTTGTCAAAATCAATTGTTTATATAGCAATCATAATACATGGGCATCTACACTCCAGAACTAAAGAAAACAACTTAAGTTTACTTTTGGCTATTCATACCTAAGTTACTATTGCAATATAATACACACAACAATTTCCAATAATGGAGATATGTCACAAATTTAGATACTAAAAATTGTTAAGAACATTAGATGATCAATTAATTTAGGACTGCCAGCCATCTTGCAATGAATTTTAATATGTGCTATTATCCATCAGTCCTTTTAAAACATTGAATTTTTGTACTGAAACAGCAGAGGGGAGGGGGACTTAGTGTGTTCTTTTTTTCTTTCTTTTCTTCTTCCATTTGACTTTGTACTTATGTAGAGGAAATATACTCACACCCCATTCATATTCCCATTGTACATGGAAGCAATGTTGGCAAAATCATGAGAAGATGATGTTAATAAGATTTTCTCAAAATATAAAACAAGAGTCAATATTTTGCTTGTCAGTTTTGGTCTCTTTGTTCTTGGCTTTTTCTACCTCTTTTAAAGGAGTTAATTCTAGAAAAAATGAGAACACTATGATCCCACATAAATTTGCAACACAGTACACTATGGAAAGAATTATTTCCTTAATCTATAAATAAGCAGGAATCAAATGATATACAATGAAATAAAATATTTTTTATCATAGTATTACAAGTTTATATAGGAAAAATAACTCTTTTTTTGTATTTACCTTTCAATTTAGGTGTTTATCTTTTTTGTTGTTGTTAATCCTCACCCAAGGATATTTTCCATTGATTTTTAGGGAGAGTAGAAGAGAAAGGGAAAGACAGAGAGAAACATTGATGTGAGAGAAACACATTGACTGGTTGCCTCCTGCATGAGCCCTCAGGGCTCAGGCCAGGGAGGAGCCTGAAATCAAGGGTGCCCTTGACTGGAATTGAACCCAGGACTCTTTGGTCTGCAGGCTGATGCTCTATCCACTGAGCCAAACCAGCTAGGGCTAGATGTTTATCTTTTAGCTTTTTTGCTAATTTCTAAATATTTTATATTACTTGATAATCATCTCAAAACTAAAGAATCAAACTAGCCAAGACCGGTTTGGCTCCAGTGGATAGAGCATCGGCCTGTGGACTGAGAGGTTCCAGGTTCGATTCTGGTCAAGGGCATGTACCTTGGTTGCGGGCACATCCCCAGTGGGAGGTGTGCAAAAGGCAGCTGGTTGATGTTTCTCTCTCATCGATATTTCTGACTCTCTATCTCTCTCCCTTCCTCTCTGTAAAAAAATCAATAAACATATATTTAAAAAAAATCAAACTATTTCTGGGTATTAATTTTGTATTCTGCTACATTGCCAAATTCATTTATTAAATTTATTAGTGTTTTGGTGGAGTCTTCAAGGTTTTCTATGTACAATATCATGTCATCCACGAATAATGACAGTTTTACTTACGCCTTTACAATGTGGATGCCTTTTATTCTTGTCTGATTGCTGTGGCTAAGATTTTCAATACTACGTTGAATAAGAGTGGTGAAAGTAGAATTCTTTGTCTTGTTCCTGTTCTTAAGGAAAATGGTTTTAGTTTTTGCCCATTGAGTATAATGTTGGCTGTACAGCAGCACAATTTGTAATAGCTAAGATCTGGAAACAGCCCAAGTGCCCATAAGTAGATGAGTGGATATAAACAGCTGTGGTACATTTATATCAGGAATTACTATGCAGCCATAAAAAAGAAGGATCTCTTACCATTTGAGATAGCATGGAGGAATCTGGAGAGTATTATGCTAAGTGAAATAAGCCAGTCAGAAAAAGACATGCATCATATGATCTCACTTGTGTGTGGAATATAAAAAAACAAAATAAATTGATGAACAAAATAGATCCAGAGACATAAAAACATGGAAAGACTGATGAATCTCAGAGGAAGGCAGGAATCGGAGGGTGGGAAGAAATTAACCAGAGAACTTATATGCATATATGCATAATCCATGGATACAGACAGTGTGGTGAAGGCCTGGGACTTGGGGAGGGGGAGGGCTAGAAGTGATCAAGGGGGAAAAAAGGCTACATCAGTATTACTTTCAACAATTAATTTTTTTAAAAAAAGAATCAAACTAGTTAATATGGACATGTGAGATTTAAAAGACCTATTCAACATCCTTTTCTTCTATTTAACATTCTCTTTTCCATAAATAAAGCACTAGCAATAGTTGATATATATCAGTGGTTCTCACAGGGTATATTTGGAGATATTTTTGATTCCCACAACTGGAGGGAATGAAGGCTCCTATTGAATTCTAGTATGTTGAAGCTGGGGATGATGTTCAGCATCCTATAATTATAGGAAAGCCCTATAAAAAGAGTATTATCCAGTCCAATCCCTGGTATATATCCTTCCATTCTTTCTTTCCAGCTATTACACTTATACATAAGCACATGAATGTTTTGTTCACTGCTGTATTCCTTGACTTAAAGAAGTTCAGGCACATAGTAGGTATATTATACCTATTCATATTACATCAGTATGAATGCTACTCAATTATTAAGATTCATAAGATTAATATAGTATCTGCCTATTAAAGATATTTTCAAATGATACTTCTTTATTTAAAAAATCAAGAACTTCCAGTAATTTTTATAAAATAATCATCTTAGTTCTTTTAGTATTTCAGTGTAGCAAAAAGACTGGGTGCTTTTGTTTGTTTGTTTTTAGAGACAGCTTTTTTATGTATCTTAAACTCTGTTTGTTAGGTCAGAAATTTGTCAAATTTATAAGTTCTACTAGATCATTTCTGTCCCGCCAATTGTTCCAATATCATTTTATTACATGA
Source organism: Myotis daubentonii (assembly GCF_963259705.1). NCBI lineage: Eukaryota > Metazoa > Chordata > Mammalia > Chiroptera > Vespertilionidae > Myotis > Myotis daubentonii. The sequence continues at coordinate 97,771,761 of NC_081843.1, read as the reverse complement.
TTAGAATCCCTGAATTTCACAGCATTCATCAATAACTCTCTCCACCTCAAGAACTTGTAAGGGAGATGACAGGCAAATCTTGGAGTATTGTATTGTACTGAACAATGGCATGATGCATGCTGAATAAATGAAAGAAAACATAAAAGGCAAAGTTATTTTCTGATCTGATGGATGTTCTGATTTTATCACACGTGCTTTCTAATAACAAACTGACAAAGCTTACTTTAAAAAACCTATAAATGCAAACTTCTCACCTTTTTGTATTCAGAGTTTTTGCTGCAATATTGTAACTGCTATATTTTCAGTAAAAAAGCAAACTTTTTCACTCTAGAACCTTGTTTATTTGCAATGTGAAGAATTAGAATCATTTCTTTTCATCCACATAAATATTTCATTGCAATATGTGATGAATTTGACAGGTGGAAAATCATTTTCTTTTTATTAATGGACTTTTTAGACAAAAATAAGGACTTTGGGTAAATATTATTACTTAATACATTTTTAATGTTATATAATACACATTATTTATGGTCTACACCTGCAAGAAATTATAAAACAAAAACAAAAAGGCAGCACAGAAAGAGAGAAGTAAAAATAGGAAGAGGAAGCAAAGAAGAAAGCAAGGAAGGAAAGAAGGAAGGAATGAAAGAAGACAGTGATGGTACGGAGGGCAGGCCACCCCAAAATATACCACTTTAGTAAATTGACTTGAATTAAAGTTGTTTGAGTAACAGCAGTAAAAGAAAGTCTACCTATCCCTCTGCACTCCTGAAAGCTGAAAATACATCTCCCATATGAGTTACCCTCCTTGCACCAGGAGTAAGGGACATCCTTAGCAGCAGCGATGGGAAATGAAGGGCCAACAGGGCTGTGTACATAAACTCTGCTTAGTTTCTTCACTAACTAGTACCCCCCCCATGTTCTTCATGAATTTATTGTTTCTTTGTCTAAAAGGGATAAAAGCTGACTGTTTTAGTAATGTTTTGTCACATTTCTATGAACTCCCATACATACAAAATTAAAATCTGATATTTTCCTCTTAATCTGTCTCATATAAGTTTAACTATTACATCAGCCAGAAAAACCTAGAAGGGTAGAGGACATTTTGTTTTCCAATAACAGGAAGGAAGGAAGGAAGGAGGGAAGGAAGGAAGGAAGGAAGGAAGGAGGGAAGGAAGGGAGGGAGGGAGGGAGGGAGGAAGGAAGGAAAGAAGGAAGGACAGAAGGAAAACAATAGAAAAATATATTTAATGAGAAATAGGGGGAAACAAAAGCATTATTTTTTTTAAATCTCAATATTGAGAATATTTTGAGACCCTGGGGGTGATATTAACTATTGAAATGTATATTTTTTTCTCTCTCAAATAACACTAACATTTCAGCATTTTTCACTGTTCATAAAAGGCTTAAATGCAGCTGTTTCTAGCTGAATCACAACTTTTCCATCTTTGTTACTACAATCATTTAATAGCAATTCAGTTATCTAAGAGTGTCTTCAGGTGCTTACTAACTGTCCTATGTACAATGGAGGTTGACCATAAATAAAATTTAACCAGTATACTATGAATGGAGATACATTAGGACAAAATTGAAAGTGTCTATGGAGCTAAAGTTACTTAATTTAAAAGTAACTATCTTTGATGAACAAGAATAGGTCCAGAGACAAATGGTAGGGGAGTGGGGAGTGGGGGGTTAGAGAGAAATCAAAGGACTTGTATGCATGCATATTAGCATAACCAATGAACACAAACACTGGGGCAGTGGAGGCTTGCCCCGGGTGGGGATGGCTTGTGGGGGGGGGGGGGGCGGGTGTCAACTGGGGGAAAAAAAGACATATGTAAAACTTCAGACAGTAAAAAAAAAGAGAGAGAAAGAAAAAAAGGGTAGCTATCTTTATTTCCTCTTACACATTTGTTGTGTAAAAATTGTCTTGTGTATTATTGATGTTATTGATGTGTTGTTATTTTGCTATCCTTACTTATCCAAAAAAGATATTTCAAACCTGTACCGGTCCTTATAACTCTTAGAAAAATAGTGTTTTGTGATATTCAATGATTTATTAGGCTGTTAAATATGCCAGGAATCTACTTTTTGTCTCAATTACATACCACAAGTGAATCTTATTGCATCTGAATAGGTTTACTCAGCCATAGCAATTCTAAAGATATTACCCAATGTTACAGTGCTCAGTTTTAATACAGCATGAATAAAAGCAAAGGGAAAAATGGACCCCTTATAATTTCATTCTGTTCATTAATGCATGCTCACATTATAATTAGTATTCTGAGCATTCTTCATTAACTAGATGGTTGATTTATGGGCTCCGCTTTGAGTTGAAGTATTGGTAAAGAGAAGGTAGCTTTAGAAATAATAGTATTAGGTAATATTTATAGAAAATAAAAATTTGACTAAAATATTCATAAAATATACCTTATAATTCTCTAAAACATTTATTTTGTATATTACTCTTACCACTCTAATTCCTTATTTTACTTCCTTGCTTATTATCTGTTATATTTAAATTATCTCATCAGATTTTTAAAAATATTTTTTAAAAATTCATATTCTCTTCTGTTTTATAAATGAACCAAAGATGGCATCTGGGTATGGGTCATTAGGTTGCTTATTTCTTCACCACCGGCTAAGATTCATTACTTCAAAAGATTCATTGGCTCCAAGCTAAAAATTTTACACATGCAAGTAGCATATCCAAAACAGTCCAAAAGATTATTTTTCAGCCATTTAGAGCCTGTCTCTTTGGCATACCTTATGAAATCTCCCCCAGTATCTGCTGCCTATTGAAAAACTAGAGTCTTATATTTATAAAACCCTAACCCAGGACTTCCCTATGTTAGTGTAGGTAGCGAGTAACAAGAGGGGAAGGAGAAAACTGGCTGAGCCTGATTAAGTCAGGAAGCTACAGCTTCATAGACACCCCAGGGGACAGCAGCAGAAGTCAAGATGGCACAGGGGAAGGTGTCTCTGCTAAGCACATGCGCAATAGAAGCCAGAGGATAAAGCAGAACTTTGAAGTGCGTGCATTTGGTACCAAGGGGAGCAGTCTAGCCTGAAAAGATCTGGGAAAGGATCGGATAGGATAAGGGCACAAAACTCTGGAACACCCAGGAAAGGGTTAGATGGGGGAGGGCCCAGCATAGTCCCGGGAAATAAAAAGTTGGACAGCCTGAAAAACAGCCTGCTTATTTCTGAAACCAAGAAAATATATGGAGGACTAGCAAGGACACTGGGACAACTGCTACTACAGCCTGCCCCCGCCCTCGACATCCCCTGGGGCGAAATATTATTCACCCCAATAAATCTTGCCGCTCCGCTTAGACTTCTCCCGTGCCATCACCCCTGAAATTCTTTTCTAATGACTCCCCAAGAGCCCATTTTCTCCGACAACACCTTTGAAGCTCTGACCCAGAGACTACCTGTAACTACCGAACCTGCTGCTAAGCACGTCCCCTACACAGGCAAGCCTACCTCAGGTCCCCGCCCTCTCCCAAGCTCCCTTTCTCTCTTCTCCTTCTGGAAGGTGTTCCCTCCCTGCCTCACCTCTGGATAGTCGTATTCTGTAAGAAATTTCTTCTCCCATGCAAACCTCTTCAAATCTCTTTCAGAAAATCTTGTCCTGTAATTCTGCCTCTTGTGGTTGTATCTTTTTCTTGAAAAGCCTTAAAATCCCTTGAACTCAAACCTTCTTCATCTTAAGTGTGTTTAAGAAAAATAAAATCACCTTGCGAATCACCAGGCAGTAAAACATAAAGATAAACATATCAGTTTTGTAGCAAGTTAAACCTTTTATTAGATTTAAAATCTCTAAGCCTCATGGAATATTTTCTTAAAGGAGCAGGCAATAAAATATTGAGCTAATTAATGCCTTATGAGGATTAAACAGACCTCAATTAGAGAATCTATGTATGCATGTATTTATGTATGAAGGCCTATGGCACACAAGAGTTCCCAAGTTTATAATTTAGTTTAATATCCACCCTAAATCTGACTATGACATATTCAGTGTTCTAGCAAACATCTCTACTCCTATGTCTAATATACATTTCAAAGTTGAACTATCCAAAACTGAACTCCTGATTTCCATTCCTGCTCAGTCAGCTTTTTTTGGAGCCTGAACAATTTCTGAAAAATTATAACTTGCTTAAGCCCAAATGGTGGTATTCTTGATTTCTTGCTCATACCACACTTTTGAACTATTAGCCAACATTTTCAATATTACTTTCAAAGGTAATCAGAATTGAGCCTTCTGACTAAATGTGCTTTTAATATCCTTCTTATGTTATCTTTTACATGATATATAAATTTTCTATTGCCAATGTAACAAATTATCACAAACTTCAGGACTTAACACACATGTATTATGTTACAGATGTGCATATCAAGAGTCTGAGATGGATTCCCCTGAGCTGAAATCAAGATGTTGGTAGAGACTTGGTCTCTCTGGAATCACTAGGGGATAATCTGTTTCCTTACCTTTTCCACTTTCTAGAGGTCACCTGTATTGCTTGGTTCATGACCTCTTCCACCATCATCAAAGCACATCACTCAAACATCTGCTTTCACTGTCACATAGCCTATGGCTGACTTTGAACCTTGTGCCTCTCTTGTTATAAGGACATAGTGATAACATTGGGCCCACCCAGATAATCCATAATCATCTCCATATTTCAGCATGCTTAACTTAATCACATCTGCAAAGTTGCTTTTGACACATTAGAATGATATTCATGGGTTTCATGGATTAAGACACAGTTATTTGGGGGAGCTATTATTCAGCCTATTAGGCATAGATTTTTTCCATAGCACCCATATGTTCTTCCTGCCGCTCCTCTTGTCTCCTGTGGTCTGGTTTCTACATGACAGTGGAAGTGATGGGTGGGTGGGTGGGAAGAGATCAACCAATGAACTTGTATGCATATATGTATAATCCATGGACACAGATAATAGGGTGGTGAGGGGCTGGGATGGGGGTGGGTATGGGCTAGAAGAGGTCAATGAGGGGAAAAAGGGGGACATATGTAATACTTTCAAAAATAAAGATTTTTTTTTTAAAAAAAGAAAGTGATATTTTCAACACACATATTGTGTTATGTCACTGTTACAAACCCACCAATCGCTTCTCATCTAAATCAAAGGAAGCTAAAGTTCTTACCCTGGTGGAGGCCCTGCATGGTGGCTCCTCAGCATCTCCCTCTAGTCTATTCCTCACTCCACTCCAGTCACTCTAAGCCCCATCACCCAACTTCACTTTCTGCTCTTTCTTCTCACTTCCTTCAAGTGAATGTTTGCTCAAGTGTCATCATTATAAAGATCTCTTTTCTTACCACTCCAAATAAAATAGCAATGTTTCTTTGCCTTCTGAACACTTCTTGATGACTTTGTCATGATTTATTTAACCCCACATCACTTATTACTAGTGCAAATATAGCTATTGTTATTTGTTTGTGTTGTTTATTTTACATTTGTTGCAGTTAGTCTTTCTGGATTTCTCCATCATAAGAGAAACATGGTCAATATTGTTCACTGTTGTATCCCAAGTACTTAGAACAGGCGTGGCATGAGAAAGGCACAAGATTAAAATATTGGCCCTAACCAGTTTGGCTCAGTGGATAGAGCATCCACCTGCAGACTCAAGGGTCCCGGGTTCAATTCCGGTCAAGGGCATATACCTTGGTTGTGGGCACATCCTCAGTAGGAGGTGTGCAGGAGGCAGTCGATCGATGTTTCTCTCTCATCGATGTTTCTAACTCTCTATCCCTCTCCTTCCTCTCTGTAAAAAATCAATAAAATATATTTTAAAAAAAAGCCCTGACCGGTTTGGCTCAGTGGATAGAGCATCAGCCTGCGGACTCAAGGGTCCCGGGTTCGATTCCGGTCAAGGGCATGTACCTTGGTTGCGGGCACATCCCCGGTGGGGGGTGTGCAGGAGGCAGCTGATCGATGTTTCTCTCTCATCGATGTTTCTAACTCTCTATTCCTCTCCTTCCTCTCTGTAAAAAATCAATAAAATATATTTTAAAAAAATATTGGTTGAATGATTGAGATATCATTTATTTGTATTATCTACAAATTTCAAATACTTACATTTTATAATGTATTTTAAACTCTGTGGGATAACTATATATGAATTATTGAGGCAATCACTTATTACTCTTATAATATTTGATATTCAAATATGTCAGGTAATGTTGTCCTGAAAAAGTGCCCCCAACAAGGTGGTTTAAAACATCAGACATTTATTATCTCCTATTTCTGAAGGCCAGAAATTCAAAACCAAGCAGACCCATGCTCCCTCTAAAACCTATTGTGGGATATTTCCTTGCCTCTTTCTAGTTTCTACTCATTGCTGTCAATACTCTTTGTATGTTGTCTTGCAGCTTTATTACTCCAATCTCTATGTCTTTCATCGTGTGGCATTCGCATGAGTGTCTCCATCTTCATATGACTCCTTCTTATAAAAAGATAAGTTATCCTGAAATCAGAGACTACTCCACTATGGTATAACATCACCTTAACTTAAATTATTAAGTCTTCGATGGCACTAATAATACATAAGGTCACTTCCAAGGAGGGGATACAGTCTATTTTAGTAATTTGCTAATGCATCAATCACTTGTTAACACAAACACACACACACACACACACACACACACACACACACACACACACAATAGGTAGGCCCAGCACGGATTCGTGCACCAATGGGGTCCCTCGGCCTGGTCTGCAGGGCTCAGTGTACTTCCGCACCGCTGAAGCCCCTTCTTACCCACCCCACCAGTTTGTCTGGGGGGAGGGGTGCACAGGGAGAGTAGCCACAAGAGAGGCTCGTGCTGTGTCCTGCTGTCCGTTTGTGGTTGCTTAGGGTTTTATATCTATACATTAACATTTGGCATGTTTTATCTAATTAGATTTTGAAGAATTGCTTTTTTAGAATTTTGATTCAAATTTAGTTGTCATGTTTAGAAAAAGATCCTGAATATCTAATATGGTTCCAATCACTTGTTATTAAAGATGCTAATATTATCATCAAATTATCTATGAGGAAATACATTACATGCTCGTGATTAGCTTATTTACATCTGTACATTCACTTCTACTAAAACCTGTCAGTCCTCTTAAACTTTATGTTGTAACCATTTTATAATAAAGTCATTGTTTCAATAAGTAAATGTGAGGTGCTTAAAAGTCATAGCATTGCAGGTATATGGTATATTTTTGTATTGGAATTTCAATAACAGAGACATTCTTGAGGGTCATATTTATTTTTGTAGTTTAAATGTAATAATTTGGCTGAAAGAAAAAACAAAATTATTAAAAATTTTATCTCTTCCTTAGGTTTGTATAATCAAGAATCTCCTGGGTTTTGGATTAAAGGCCTTGGCTTTGCTTGTGGCAAATATCACAATTACCAGTAATATTTTATACTGGTGTCTTATTGGCTAATATTTCCATACAGGTTGAGTTGCAAAAAAATAACAAATTTGTCATGATCTTTATGACTAAATGATTGTAATTTACCCTACGGGTATAAAATATTATTATAATAACTTGAGCTGATTATATTATTCTATGTACAATAAATTTTAGTCATGTAAAAATGACAATATAAACATGAAAGCAAAATATGACTTTGCTCTAATAAAATTTTGCATCTAAAAATCTAGTCTCATAAAATAGTTTTATTTTCTCCTATTGAAACAAGCTGCCTTTTCTCTTGCCATCGGCAGTAAAACTAGGCTCTTTATTTCTTAACAATTCTCGTGATTGATGCATTGACCAAACACAAAGGAAACTCCTAATTGCCTGGTGTGGGCAGCAGGGATAATGAGTCCTTGAAATGTATGCATTTTATATTCAATTGTGACTTGGAAGAAGATATAGGAGGCCTATATATCAGACCTACTGTGTTATAAAACTGAGAAGTTATTAAATATTTGCTAAAATAGAATCAACGTCTAAAAATATCTAAATATGTTAGGATGAGATAAATTTTAAGGAGATGAACTACAGGTTTTGATGAAATGTGTAAATCTTGTCGTTGGAATTAGAAATCCTAAAAGGAGTAATTGTGAAAACATATACTTAAGTGAAAGGGTCTCATGAATTAGAATATCATCCTATGAAATAATACATTTTCAATCAATATATTCAGGTATATTTTGGAAAAGCACTTAGAGAGTAATAAATCCTTGGAAGTTTCAGGATCTTTTCTGCCCTAAGCACACGTCTGGGCTTTATATTTAAATCTTAACACTATAGCAATTTACTTAAAGCTATTATACTAACATTATATTCTATTATTATAGAAGAGAGATGAGTTAAATGAATGAAAGCATTCTATAATAGAATGAAGGGAATAATTGGATATAATATGTAATAAGTTGCCTCTATTACATGTAACAAAATATGTTATTTTATGATAGACTTATATTGGGTAAAAATTCATACTGAAAACTCTGAACAACTACAAAAAATTAAAAGAACTTTAATTGATACACCAACAGAGCAGATAAAATTGAACCATATAAAATGTTCAGTTTAGTCTGCCAATGTGGCTCAGTGGTTGAGCATCCATCCAGGAACCAAGAGGTTACAGGTTAAGTTGCCTGTTAGATTCACAGTCAGGCATATGCCCGGGTTGCGGGCTTGATCCCCAGTAGGGGTGCATGCAGGAGGCAGCCGATCAATGATGTCCTTCTCTCATTGATGTTTTTTTCTCTCTTCATCTCTCCCATCCTCTCTAACTAAAAATCAATTAAAACATATTTTTAAAAAAATAGATAAAATGGTCAGTTTAAAGCAGAAAAGTCACAAGAGAGGAAGCAAAGGATAAGTGCAATGAATAAAAACCAATTACAAACAAGATATATAGTAAAACAATTATACAATTCCTAGAGGCCCGATGCACAAAAAATCATGCAAGAGTAGGCCTTCCTTCCCCCAGCTGCAGGCACTGGCTTCCCTCTGGCGCTGGCTTCCCTGCAGCACCCAGGACCCGGGCTTCCCTCCCAGCTGCCTGCAGGTACCCAGGACCCGGGCTTCCCTCCCAGCTGCCTGCAGGCATCAGGAACCCGGGCTGGCTTCCTCTGGCCCCGGCTTGGTCAGGAAGGACATCTGGAATGACGTCCAGAAAATGTCCAGTCTAATTATCATTTTATCCTCTTATTATTATAGATCACTTTAAATATGAATGGTCTCAATATATTAATTAAGAAGTAGAGAAGGATAAAGTAGAAAGAGAAACAAGACCCAGCAATATGTTGTCTAAAAGATCCCCACTGTAACTATAATGACAATGATAGGTTAAAAGTAAAGAGTTTGAAGTATACCATGGTAACACTAATCAAAAGAAAGTTAAAAGTGCTACATTAATAAACATATTTTACAATAACAAAAATATGAAGAGATATACTATAGTACATTGGTATTACATAATGATAAAAGTGGTCAATTCCCCTAGAAGACGTAAGTTAATGAGTATGCTTTTAACTGCAGATTACAGAGCATCAAAATACTTGAAGAAAAGTTTACAGAACTATAAAGAGAAATAGAAAAATCCACAATTATAAGTGGGGAATTCAACATGTCTTTCAATAAGTTGTAGATTCAGCAGGCAAGCATTAGTAAAGCTATATTTGAACAGCACACCACCATAAATCAACTGGTTCTAACTGACATTAATAGAAGATTTCATCCAACAACAAAATACATGTTTTTTTCAAGTTAGGATAGAACATCACCAAGGTAGATCACATTTGGGGCCATAAAACATGCCTAACAAATTTAAAAGACTAGAAATTTTATAGAGTATGTTCTCAGGTCATAAGGGAATTAAAGTAGGAATAATAACAGAAAGATAGCTGGAAAATCTCCCAAAAATTGACAATAGAAAAATGCACTTCTAAGTAACATAAAAGTCAAATAACTAGTCTTAAGAGAAAATTTTAAAGTATATAATTCAAGCTAAATGAAACTAAAAATACAATATTATAAAATTTGTGGGATACAGCAAAAACAGTGCTTAGAGGGAAATTTATAGCATTTATAAGAATATATTTAAAGAAGAAGGATTTAAATCAACAAACTGAACTTACATTTTAGGAACCTATGGAAAGAAGAGCAATTTCAAACTAAAGTAATCTGAAAAACAAAGAAGTAAAACAAAAAAATGAAAAGAATAAAGAAATGACAAAAATTTAAGCAGAAATTAATAAAATTAAAAACAAAAACAAGGAAAAAAGCAATAAACAATTTTGGTTATTTGAAAAATTAATAAAAGTGATAAACCTCTTGATACACTAATCAGAAAAAAAAATAGAGAATCCTCAAATTACCAATATCAGAAATGAAACAGATATCATCACTATTGCTCACATGGACATTAAAAGAATAAGAAAGAAATACTGTGATGTACCCTATCTCCGCAATTTTAATAACTTACGTGAACTTTACCATTTTTTTTTGGTAAGGCAAGTTACCAAAACTGCATAATAAGAAATAAATGGCCGAAACCGGTTTGGCTCAGTGGATAGAGCGTCGGCCTGCGAACTGAAAGGTCCCAGGTTCGATTCCGGTCAAGGGCATGTATCTGGGTTGCGGGCACATCCCCAGTGGGAGATGTGCAGGAGGCAGCTGATCGATGTATCTCTCTCATCAATGTTTCTAACTCTCTATCTCTCTCCCTTCCTCTCTGTAAAAAATCAATAAAAAATATATTTAAAACAAAAAAAAAAGAAAGAAATGACTTGAATATCTTTGTACATATTAAAGAAAATAATGGCATTTGTTAAATACTGAATTTGATTATAATTGCCATGATTTCTATCTCTCTAGTGCTCTATTTACAAACTAGAGGCCTGGTGCATGAATTCGTACACAGGTGGGGTCCCTTGGCCTGGCCAGTGATAAAGGCCTACCAGGGGGCCGGCTGGCTAGGGGGAGTGGCCATAGTAGGTTGGCCGGCTGCCAACTATAGTTGGGGGCCGGCTGAGGGGAGGGGCTGTGGGAAGTTAGCTGTGGGAGTGCATTATCCACTGGGGGGCAGCTGCCCTCTTGTGGTCAGTGCACATCATAGTGACTGGTAGACCTGTCGTTCCGGTTGTTTGGTTGTTTGGTTGTAACGGTTGCTTAGGCTTTTATATAGATGAAGACTATGTATTCTTAATTTCCTATGTTTTCTTGCATATTCTAACATGAAGTTCCACTTCATTGACTGACCAACCAATTTTAATGATGTATCTCAGGGTAGTTACATTCAATAAGCCATTTACTTAAGCCCATCATACACATTTATTCACAATATGCTCACACATTTAACTACATATCACACTGGTTTCTAGACATTAAATGAACTGATTAAATTATACCAAAAACTTAGGTCTGTTTCCAATAAATTTAAATATCTTGTTTGCTTATCCTCTCATGGATCATGTGATAACAAAAGAAAAATTGGCAGTAAAATTGGTTGGTATCAATCAAAGCATTATATTGTGTCCAAACCACTCTATACTTTTAGGATGCTTTAAATGAATTGTCTTAGAAGTATTTAGAAGCTGCAACCTGTATATCTATAATTGTATGTTGTATATAAACGAAGTTGCATATTAGTAACAGAATGAACATATACCTGTTCATGCATGCATGCATGTAAGTATGTGCAATAAATAACAAGGTCTAGCTGATGTTGCCTCCAAAATACTTACTCAACTTTAACTGCCCTGTTTCAATTATCTGTGAAGTTTATGTGAATAGCTTCTTATCTGATATCCCTTTTCTACTTATACCTTCTTAAATATTTCTAATGCACAGGTGCCTAATGGTCTAAGGTTTAAATATAGTATATTGCCACTCATTGCTTATAGAAAGAAACCCAAGCTTCTTACTATAATACAGGGTGTAGCAAGAGTAGCTTTACAGTTGTTCATATGGAAAAATGATACAAAAATTAATTCATAATAACTATACAAGAATACACCCCCATTAACAGGTGAAAAGTTGAGACAAATAGTTGAGCTATTTGCCTTTGATTATAGAGCTAATTAGTTATGTAGATTGGATTCAAGCCTGGCAATTTAGATACAAAGTCTGTATCCTAACAATTAAGCTGTACTACCCAGGGGTCCTTCTCAGTTTAGTTATTTACTTTCTTATCTTGTTAAGGGCCAAAAGCAAAGACAATCAGGCACAGCCCGTAGTGTAACAAAAATAAGGCTTACTGACTTGCAGCAATGGAGGGCGCTACTGAGGAATTCACCTCAAACACAGAAAGGAGCCAGACATATTTTTGCAGGTTTAGGATGGGACTGAAGGATTCTGAAAAGAGTCTCAGTAAGGATGAACTGGAATTTGGTTACTGTTAACAAAGCAGGACTAAGAGAAGTAGAGATTACATAGGAACTGAGTACGGTCTGAGGCAAGGCTGGGTTTCTCCAGTGGTAAATGGGAATAACAAGGTTGTCGCAGGATGCCCTTGAAGAGAAAGCGGTAGTTGCTGAAAGTGTAGTTGTCCTGGCATTTCACAGATGTTCTTAGATTTTGGAAGAAGTACTATGTTCTCTTACCTTGCACCTAGTAGGCTTTTACTCTTCAAACCTAATTGCTTAAATAGTGCCATGCGTCTGACTCTCGGACACACCATACTCTTTATTAGGAATGCTTCCCTTCATTAATTTTACTAATCCATTCAGACAGAATTCAGTTATCACTTCCTCTGAGAAAGCTTCCGTAGCCTGTCTTATGGGTTTGACCACATCTATTTGTCTTCTCATTAAAAGTTAGTGTTCTTTACCTATGACTCTCTGTCTCCCACAAGGTAGTTTAAAGCAGGATGACTTTTTACTCCCCGTGGTATCCCTTACACTTTGGAAACTTTCACAATAATATGAGCTAAGATGAATGAATAAGTGCATTTTAGGAAAAAAAATGTTTCATCACACAGGATATTTTTTCCTTCTGTGATTGGTAGCTTCAATTGCTATGTTGAGAAAGTGTCATTGGTGTAATTGTGCCACTAACCACAAGGCTGGCTAAAAGCCTTGTACAAAATAAACTATACAGAATTCTAAAGGCGATACAAATTGTGGTATTGTCACCCTATTCCTGAAAGTTCGCAGCTATTACATATAGTTTACAAATTGTCTACTGCCCTCGCAAGTTATAGTGGTTGTATGTGGTCTTGCCCAATAACAATTTATTGGGTTTCCTCCCACTATAAGCCCTTTACATATACTGATAAATCTACCGCAAACCTTCCCTAATTAAAGAGACATGGCTGCAACTTTGGTACTAGCTATGTGCACTCTTTCTTGACTGGGATATAACTTAAAAATGATGTTCAGGAAACAGATTCTCCAATTTAATTTTATAGTACTCAGGATAATTAGTACTGGACTTTAGCAATACATTTTAGCATTCATGTCTTGCTATTTCGCTACCATATATTGCTACATTTAATGACATGGAGTCTATTTCAGATTTCAAATTATGTATTTTTAATTTATATATCATTTTCAGTGTTGCCTTTGGTAATAATTTTCAAATGACAATATTCAGCTACATAAAAAATAAATGCATGAACAGTCTATCTTTTGTCTATTGGATGGATTAAATGTTGGGGAATCTCATGACTCAACCTATTTTAAAAGATGAAAGAAATAAGAAATATATGCTTAGTAAGTGTAGAAGATAATGGGACATGGTACTTAATTTAAAATATTTATGAACCTGTGCTATTCACTATGCATGAAAACATTAATATCTCAATGGAATATATGAACAGAATTAAATAAAAATGACTAGAGGAATTCATTTTCTAAAATGTGCATAACAAAGGGTGCTGTATCAAAATTATAAACTCAAAACAGTGAACTTCCAAAACATCCACCTATTGATAACATTGAAAAATAACCGTATGCTATTTCTAACTGAAAGCTCTTATTAACAATTATTTTAACCAAGGACATATTTCTCATTTATACAGATCCTCCTACTACATGATGTTTTTTGGAAAATTACCAATAAAAAAAAAAACTTCTTGTCACATTATTAAAATTTTTCAGATTAAGACAATAAGTAGCTGCTCTCTAGTTCTCGTTCCCAGAATTTTCTTAGGCAAAGAGTAAGGCATTATGCTCATTAAGGTATACACTTTGGACTTAGTTTCAAAGACACTTATCACATTTTTAAAGAAAAGCAGAGTGCAAGTAGGATTGAAGCAATAGTGAAATTTGTATGAAAATCTACCAGCAAGTAAAATGTTGGCAATGTTAACTATAATCATGGTAATACCTGATATTTTATTTCTATATTGTTTTTTTTTTTTACCTTCACTTACTAATGTGATCCTTGTAAATTATAGAGTATATTTTTATGTCATTGTCCTCATCTATAAATAAGTTATGCTATTGTATACCTTTGAAGTGTTACTGTGGGTGTTATGAAGACTATAGTTGAAATTGCTGACATTCATAAAGCACACATAATGATAACAACTGAAATTGTTATATTTACATTTAGGAAAATGTTGTTGATGGGGAAATTTCTTCTCTTGAGGCTTTCTTAGCACCTTATGAACCTTATGAAAATGCCTCTCCTTAACATCTTACATAATATCCTTTATATCTTTCTACTGGTAATCAATAAGTGCTTAGAGGTGAGCAAATGCATTTTATTAAACATTTTACTCCCAGAACATAGTAAGTTCCTGGAACTGCAAGTGTTAAATAAGTGTGTGTGTTTTTTAACTAGAATGAAATGTACAAATAATTGAAAAATTTAAATAAAAATTTAAATATGTTCTTATTTGTCTAGAGAATAATGAATATAAAAGATCAGCGTGTTTTCTTAATATGTCTGAGTTTATGAACATATAATTTTGCATTTTTGTAGTCTTATATTCACATTTCAAGAAAATTTTTAAAATCTAGTTTTCAATTTTAGTTTTGTCTCTGAGTGCAAAATTTTAAATAATTATTTCTAAAGTTTTGATTTTATGATTATTCATTGATACATGCTAAAACAATATCTGTCTGAAATCATTTAGATTATTTTTGGACAAGCGGCAATTATTTTCCTCAAAAATCTAACAAAGATAATGGATTAATTGCATTTGTGTTCTTAAATATTAATCTTTCACTAAGAAATGACAAAAGCCTGGCCAGTGCTGCTCAGTAGATGAGCATTGACCTATGAACCAGGAGGTCATGGTTCAGTTTCTGCTCAGGACACAAGCCCGAGTAGCAGGCTTGATCTCCAGTGTGGGGCATGCAGAAGGCAGCCGATGGGTGATTCTCTCTCATCATTGATATTTCTATCTCTCTCTTCCTCTCCCTTCCTCTTTTAAATTTAAGAAAAATATATATTTAAAGAAGAAACAATAAAGAAACTTACTTATGCTTATTTTGCATCAGTGAAATAACAATCTTCACTAACCCAGCCGCGGTTGATGCTATTAGAGAGTTCACATGCAAGCAACAAAAATGTTCACACATTCTTTCTAGAAGCTAATAAGTTCCAAAAAGCACATTGAAAGCAATTTTAGCCAGCTTTCAAACAGCCAACAAAATTAAATTTTATTGTTATAATCAAATAAAACATAGCAATATTTATAGCTTTATATTGCAGTTGGTACACTAATCTTTTAGTCAATAAGTGCCCTAGCTTAGTGGAAAAACAGAAATATAAAATCTCCATGCTGCATGGAACTTACTAGACATATAACCTGATGTTAATTTTAAAATTGTAACATGATTACAAAGTATGCAATAAAACAAATGCCTAAAATGATATTTCTGCATTGAGATAAAAAAAAAATTAGACTGTTTAACCTAAAAAGCATGTTCCACTATTTATTTTACATTTTGTATTGAGAAATAACTCTTTAACAATAGCTAACATTTATCAGGCTTTAAGTATGTATTTGACTTGCCTTGCTATTTTGTGCATGTTCAAACTCATTTAATACTCAACTGTATGATATAAATACTTTTGAAGTCCTATTTTAAAAGTGAGAAAACTGAGGACAAGGAAAGTTGAATGACTTGCTAAAAGTTATGGACGTGGTAAGGGCTAGAATTGTGAATACAGATATGTTTTCAGAGTTTTAAATAAGAAATGTGTTATGTCTACAATAAATTATAATAGAAATGTTAGTTACAAAAATAAAACAACTCTTTGGAGTGATCGATCATGGGGCTCCTGTACTGTGGCAGGGCACAGGCCAGGCTGGGGGACCACCCCCCCTGAGTGCACGTATTTCATGCACCGGGCCTCTAGTATAATATAAAGAAGTGATATGATAATTCAATTTTATATTGAATGAAAACATTATCTAAAAAAGTATTGTTCACATGAACTTCCAAATCCATTCGATCTAATACATTTTCTATGATTGAAATCCATTAAAATAATATTCAGTAATGATATGGAAAAATCAGAACACTAATATATAATAACTGCAATCAATAAGAAATTAGTTTAGCTAAAAATTAAGGCTCTAACAATGCATTTGGTAGATGAGTTACCTTTTATAATAAGAGTCTTGGATTTAAACTACTTGAATACTGTTTCTTGATAAGTAGATCTGATTATTGAAGCCTCTGCAAATTTCTACATCCTTATCTCTAAAGTGGTGGTCTTAAGATAAGAAATCTAGGATTGTGGGAAGATTTAAAGGGCATGGTAAAAACACCTTTAGCAGTTCAGGATGCATACTACATGGTCTATAAATGCTGCCCTCATTTACAGCCTGGGGCAGCAGGCAGAGGAAAAGAGGAAGGCCAAATAGGAGATGGACTGACTTCATAAAAGAAGCCATAGGCATGAGTCTACAGAAGCTGAACAGGACTGATGAGGCCAGGACATTGTGGCTATCAGTCATTCATGAGTCGCCTGGAGTTGGAGACTACTCGAAGGCACATTACACACAGAGTATAAGAGGCAATTCTATTCATAAGGAAAGAAGCCCAAATATTCACAAATATTCTCAACTTCCATGTAGTAACTTAGCTTACTATTAAATTAGTCCTCATTATATTTAAGGTAAACTTTTCATTCATGTCACAAAAATATTTTAAGATATGTTAATCATTCAAAGAAAAAATAGATAAAAATTAAATAAATTTACAACTTTATTTCTAATTATACTATGAATGTTTTATTTACTAAATTTTTTTTTATTAAAACACTTGAGAAATATATTTTTAATAAGCATTAAAATAAAATTCTGAATCTCACCAACCTAACACAATCAACGAAAAATCATAAGCGCCTATGTCAAATAGATCCAGATTCATTCTTAGGATTCTAGCACTCATGGTGGGCAATAGAACCTAGCACATAGAAAAGCACACTCCCTGGAGCCCGGGTCTATATGAGCTAAATCATAGCTCCGTCACTTACTGGGTGACTCTAGCCAAGTTGCTTGAACTCTCCTCTCCTCGTTCTACCCTACTAGAGGGTTCACATAATTAAAACAACCACCTAATATACTTTAAGGGTAAAACAAACCAAAATAATATAGACAAAGCATATTAAAAGTGTCTGTAAAATAAAATAAACATACAATAAATGTACATTAGCATTCATTGGGCATGTGTCATTGGATAAGCTACGTATATTAGTATTTAAGTTTCCTTTTCTTTGAATTCCCATGAGCTATGCCTGGACAGAGTGTTCCTTGACCAAAGAAGACTCTTGTTCCTTATAAAAGGCCTAACATTTTCCTCTTCAGGTCTTTCTTTGGAAGAAGGACAGAGAGACCATTTGAGCAGCAAGCATCACATACCTATCATTTGTAAAATACTTGACCTGTTACCAGACAGGGACCCCCACAGAGTGGGTCTGCCTCCGGTTGGCCTGTAGTGTGTAGATTCTTGACTTCATGTAGAAAAGATTTCATAACATGAGTCGAATAGTTTTATTAATGCTGGGGACGGTGAAACAAAGGAAAGACTTAGGGTAGAAGAAACAACAGGAGAGAGCCTAGATCCGTGATGGTGAACCTATGACACATGTGTCAGAGGTGACACGCGAACTCATTTTTTTGGTTGATTTTTCTTTGTTAAATTGCATTTAAATATAAAATAAATATCAAAAATATAAATCTTTGTTTTACTATGGTTGCAAATATCAAAAAATTTCTATATGTGACACGGCACCGGAGTTAAGTTAGGGTTTTTCAAAATGCTGACACGCCGAGCTCAAAAGGTTCGCCATCACTGCAGAGCGAGCCCGCACTGGTCTTTGTCTTGAGGGTTTTCTTTTTCCTGTGGGGAAGAATGTTATGGGAAGGTTTCAGTAACATATTCACCAGCTTTCCAGGTGCTGATGCATCACAGTGAGCATACAGGGCAGTTTGGGATTATTCTTTGGTCTGCTTTACTGTTTTTCTTTTATCTTTGGTTGGCCTGGCTCTAATGGGGTTTCTGTTATTTTTCCCCTGACGTCATCTGTCCTTGAGTTCAGCTGGCCCAAATGGTACTAATAGGTACTCTGTGCTCTATTTTCCCAGCCCAGGGTGATTTAAGCTAGGTATTTTCTGGGTAGGGAGGAGAGGTATAAACCATTTGCTCTCAAGTGTCCTTGGTTAGGAAGATAGGTCTTGCTATTCACTGGTTGTCTATAACTTGTCTACATTTTTTGGCCTGTTTAATTTTCTTGTCTCAGTTTCCCTATTCCACTTGCCTGGGACTTTTTCTAGTTTCTTACTATTCTGATACAGATGAGACCTAGCATGAAAAGATCAAAAGATTGACTTAAGATCCCTGCCCTGAAGATGCAAAAGCAAAACATATATAGATGACAATTAAGCAGCAATATAATGTTTAGTAAAAGAAATATATAGGACATAATACAAGCTAATAAAATAATTGTCAAATATATTAGAGATAAAGGTCTTATTCTTCTGTAAATTTAGCATGGATTGAAAGTAGTAAGTAGGACTGCATAGACAACTTTGTGTCCTAATAGTAGACAAGAAGTTGATTTTTACTTACTTATATAATATGAATCATCTTTGATACGAATTTTCTGAACTCATAAAAAGTTTATTCATTATTATTAATTGAATAGATGAAATATAAAAGTGCATGTGAAAATGTTCATGGAATTGAATTTCAAGAATGATCCTTAGTCTTGGAATGATTTTTAGATCACATTGAATCTCCTGAATCATGGCATCTAATGGGTTAAGTAAGTGAC
This sequence comes from Myotis daubentonii, assembly GCF_963259705.1. Classification (NCBI taxonomy): domain Eukaryota; kingdom Metazoa; phylum Chordata; class Mammalia; order Chiroptera; family Vespertilionidae; genus Myotis; species Myotis daubentonii. The sequence goes on along the minus strand of NC_081843.1, from coordinate 97,752,546 downwards.
TTTAACATTTTTTATTATCATAAAAATATGTATTAAGCCACTATACTCTGAATCATTAATAATTGGGTAAAAGCTATCATATATTTTAAAAATTAAATCATGATTATTCATTCTAGACTTGTGCTTTTGTGAGTAATATAGGCATATGGACAAACCTGGAGTAGAGTATCTCAGATATGGCCTTATTTAAAAATCCCATCCTTTAAAACCCTTTGATAAAGACATTATTTGCAGTTTGTTGTTTTAAACCTCAAAGACACATTTGTTAAAAATCTAATTGCCAAATAAAGACTAAGAAAATACATTTCTTTTTCCTGTCACACATAAAACCAGTTCCTCTACCTTCATCCTCACTTGGTTTCTTCCTGTCTTCCTTCCCACATCAGCCACAGCCACTTTAGTGAGTTGTAAATCAATACTCATTCACACGCACTCAAATACACACACACACACACAAATACACACACACACACACACACACACTCCTGAAGGCTGAGGAATAGCTTTCTGAGTGCATTCATTATCAATTATGGTTTCCAATGCTGAAAAAGGCTTTTAAAAGTGAACACATAACAGAAGCTTTCAGAGTATATTTACTCCTTACATAGCATGTAATTTAAATTATATTTCTTGAGTAAATAAAAGGACTAAAATTAAGCGATTTTAAAAACCATGTTGTTAAAAGAGACCTGTGAGTGATTGAAGGTTGTATTGAGGCTATATGTTTTTATATTTTTATTTTTCAGGAAGCTGCATAAAGTAATCATTTATGAGTAATGATTCCAAAATAATTCCTATTTTAAAGGTGTTAAGTGTTTTTCATTGTGTATTTACAAATATATGAGTAGATGTAAAAACTATGCATATATATTATATGTGCATGTATTTTATTTAAGAAAAGGTAATGTTGTTTATGATTTACTCATGAGTTCATAGAATATAGACACAGGGTTTTTCATTTTTTTTTGTTTTAATCCTCACCCAAGGATATTTTGTCCACTTATTTTCAGAGAGTGTGGAGTGGAGAGATGAGAGAGAGAGAGAGAGAGAGAGAGAGAGAGAGAGATGACAGAGAAACATTGATTGGTTGCCTCCTGAACACACCACAACTGGAGCCGGGATTGAATCTATAATCCAGATACATTCCTTTGACCTGGAATCAAACCCACAACCCTTCAATATACAGGCTGATGCTCTAACCACTGAGTAACACCAACCAGGGCAACAAAGTTTGCTTCAAACTTTTCCAAATATGTAACACATTGAAAGTGATCCAGAGAAAATTCCACAATCATTCATGTAAAATACACGGACCTGCCATTAAAAGCCAATAGGTGGAGGGAGACAGTCATTATCACTGTAAAAATGATTTATTCAAGATCTATAGTGAATGCTATAAACCAGACTTTCTTCTTGTCCTGACTATAACATTTTTAAAAATATATAATTTTTCTCTTTTTCCCCCTCTGGGTGGAATTGATATAATTAAATTTCCAGGAGGGCAGAGATATTTGCCCATTTTGTCCTACGATGGGACTCCCAAGCCTAGGACAATGTTTGGCACATTGCATAACTTCCAAAAGATTTGTTGATGAATTGATAAGTAACATATAAAAATATACCTTGATGATCCCTAAGCACCTCAAAATATGAGTACTCTACTAATTGTCACAACATATTTAGAGGAAGAGAGGGATGCATTCAAAAGATGCAGTATTCTCTCTAATTTACTAAAACATTCAGAATTTCACAGTGCTCTGTGGAAGTGCCAGGGAGGGGTATGGTTTTAACTGTGATAGGAATTGAAGGATTTATAAAAATAGATGGTGATTTTTAAAAGTCCCATTTTTGCAAATTTCATAAGTTTAGAGGATAAATATTATTTTTAAAACTAGTTAGAATTTAAAAACAAAATATTTTTAAAATTAAAAAAAACTTTAACATCCTTTAATAAATACTTGATTAATAGGCTTGCTTCTTGAATCTAAGACAAAGTTTGGACAAATAAAGTATGCATATTGATTTATTAAAGTTTAATTATTCACTCTTGATATTTATAAAATAAAAATAAATTAACTATAAAATGGAAAGTAATTAATATAAAGATATAAATAATTTATATACAATATATGCTCTTGGTATTCCATTGGTTCTACTATAGGATAAGAACATATTAGGTCAATACATCAAACGGTCTTTTGTGTGTGAGGCAGAAGGGCTGTTGTATATGTGGGGTATATAGAGGAAATATCATTGTCTGTCCTAGATGCAATAGTTGAAGTTGTGGTTTTCTTCCACCTCTGGCTCCAAGATTCCTTCTTCTCTGATACAATTTTGACTGATGAGCTAAGTACACCAAGAGCAATAGGCTTTGGGTGGTTGAAGTCTACATTAGACTGGACTTAAAGTCAACCTTAGATAATACCTGGAGCCTCAATTACATCATTTTTTCTGCAAGTTCAGGTTTGAATTCCTCCATATTTCTGGGATGCTCCTTCCAATTGCATCTCAGCTCCGGGGAACTGAGCACTTCTCTGAACTTCAGACTATGTGACAGGCTATTGAAATTCCAGAGAGTTTGTATCTCTCTCCGCCTTTACTGTTGCTTACTGTTTTCATATTCCTAGGACTGGCTGTCGTATATGGAGTGAATTCTTAAAAAACATCACTTCTGGCATAAAAGCATAAAGTATTCATAAATTCCATTTACTTATTTTATGCACATTGATAACAGATGCTCAGAAAAAACAAAGTGAAGTTTGCAATGCTCACTTTATACTGCATGCACTTCCTGACTCCTGGCTACAGGAACCAGCACTGCACCTGAAAGACCTTTTCATCATTTTTTTCCCTTTCTCTACCTCAATGTTCATTCCTGAGTTTCACCCCTGTTTTTTACCTAAACAAATCCAAGATATGAAAAAAGTATACAGTTTTTTTAAAAACACAGGAAGATGAAACACTTGAATAGAGAAAGCATGTATCCATACAATGATACTGAAGATTTGATGGAATACAGAATATTAAAGACACATTTTAAATAGCCTAAATTATACCCCATGAGTTGATAATTTCTAAATATTTTAGGTTCATGAGTAAAAGAGTAACCCAAGCAAAATATGTTTCTTTTAAATACATTTAAAATATTATCTTAAAAATATTTGTTTTTTAAAACAAATATTGTTTTAAAATAAATAAAAAGATATTTTGTGATTACAAGGACAGTTTGAAAAAGGAAGTGGCTTTGGATAAGAAAACCAAATAAAAGAAAATTCCATTACTCCCTGCTATCAAACAATCATTTTTGAGTAAATGGTTCCTCTTGATCAGGATAAAAATATATCATTCTAAAAGATTAAATATAACTAGTATCTTGTTGAATAAACTAATAAGGTTAAATAAAGTTTAACAAATACTGAGCCACAGCTCTTGGGAGAATAAAGAGTTAATTTCATGCAAGCTTTTGTTCAAAACATCCTCCTATATAATAAAAGGCTAATATGCAAATTGACTGATCAGTGGAATGACTAGTCCCTATGATGCGCACTGACCACCAAAGGGGCAGACGTTCAACATAGGAGCTGCCCCCTGGTGGTCAGTGCACTCCCACAGGGGGAGCACCGCTCAGCCACAAGCCTGGCTGATGGCTGGCGAGTGCAGCAGTAGTAGTGGGAGCCTCTCCCGCCTCCGTGGCAGTGCTAAGAATGTCTGACTCCACGGTCGGATATCCCCTGAGGGCTCCCAGACTGCTAAAGAGCGCAGGCTGGGCTGAGGAGACCATCCACCCCCAGTGCATGAATGTCATGCACCGGACCTCTAGGTTTTTATAATGGATAAATAAATAATCTTGTTTTATGTGTGTTTCTGCTAAAGGTGATTTTATTATATATATAGTTTCTTAAAGATAATCGCATGCACTTTCCTTTATAATAATAAATCAGTAATAGCCTTTCCCCTTAACATTTTCCTCACCCTGAGTAACCTGACCTAAATTTCTTTGGCTTTTAATCTTATAGCATTACTACTAACCTCTTTTAATTGGTTGTCACCTCATAAATCCACAAATGTAACTTCTTTTCCATCTTGCCCATAGCTTCATCACACACTATAGAAGTTACTTTAGCACCTTCTGGAGCAGTCTCATCTACAGATCATCAAAGTTTCTCCCTTTTTTCTGTATGTAATGAATCATATTGTTGATTCATTAACATTGAACTCACAGCCAAGAGCATTTATCTAACACCTACATTTTCTCCAAAAAGCACATCATAGCCTTTTTATGCCTAAGAGTACTAAACAGCACCTCCACGTTATGTTAAGGGTTCACTTTATAAACAGCAAAACTCTAAGATCAGGCCCCGAAATGTGAAAAACAAAGCATTAAATCAATTGTGGAAAGGAGAACTGTTTACAGTGTGAGAGCCGAAACAAGCAGGCAGAGGGTTTGCTTTTTGGGGACGAGGACTCCAAGCAGCTCAAACTTTTTGCTGCTCTGCACATGCGCTCAAACGCTGGGAGTGCTGATCTGCAGTTAGATACAAACTTTAGTTAGTAGGCACATTTGCGAATATGGAATCCACAAATAATGGAGATTTTGCGTACACAAAAGAAGGCAGGCTGAGACGTATAAGTTGGCAGCACTGCCAAGTTTCTATCATACACACGGACCCCTGCTTAGGGTTTAAATGTTTATGATTTTTAGGGGGAGACTTCATTCTCAGTATCAAGATATCATCAGTGCTATATGGAGTCGTTTGTTATCTTGAATCTTTGTCATTCTTGCTTTTGATTTATGAATGCCAGTTAGATTAATTACATCTTTACAGACGTAGTTTGTTGTGGGTTATTTGGCAAACTACTTCATTACAGTAATGAGTATGTATCTAAGGAGTGTTTTTACTGTAATTTTCCAGTAATTAGGCTTGGACACATTTATGTATTGCAATTCACAAATGAATGACCCTCAATTTTGTGTGTGTAGTCAGAATTTATGAGTTCTGTAATACAGCTATTTTAAGAACTAGCAAGTTATTTATTAATGAAATTAAATAAAATTGATGGATTGCAGAGTATTATTTCAAGGTATAAAATAAAATGCAGATATAGTCATTTTTTATTTTATAAAATGAATATATATTGCAAGTAACTTGCTTATTGCATATTATTTTGTTTATTTATAATTTATGAGTCCCAGATTTGTTGCAGTGAAATGGAGAAAAGAAGTAGAAGAAAGTCTCTATAGTTGATGAGACCACTACCAGATTCTTGAGACTAGTTTAGGCAATCGAAATACAATTACCTTAAATTTAAACTAGTCATCCCAAAAGCAATATTGATCTGTCTACTGACTGCTGGCATGGCCATCTGTGACCAAAACTTATTATTATTATTTTTAATTCAGACAAAGCCATACTATAGAGAAAGAGAGAGAGAAAAAAAAAACTAAAAAAAAAAAACAACAGAAAAATATACATGAGAAAGAGTAATAATACTTGAAAAAATAGCTGCCTTTTATTATATATGGAACATGTACTTATGTAGTAATTACTGGACTGTATTTACTCAAAGTACTTTAGAAATATTAACTCAGAATTTATAATGGCCACACGAAGCAGTTCTATTATTTTGACCCTTATACAGATAAGGAAACTGAGTGATAAAAGGTAAAGTGATTTGCTCAAAATCACAAACCTAATTAGTGGCAGAGTCAGGGTTCAAGCTCTAGATCAAGCATGTCAAACTCCTGGCCCGCGGGCCGCATGCAGCCCTTAGGAATGTTTTTTGCGTCCTAGCCAATATAACACTATGTAAGAAATGTTTTAATTAAAATTTCATAACTTAATTTTTACAATATCCTGTTATACATAACTATTAATAACGAACTGCAATGTTCACTGACTGATTACTATAATCGTGTTGCATTCATTTCCCTTACTCACACGTGCACCATTTCTCTCCACTAATACCAGCAGCGAATATTTAGCAGTCGATTGCCATGTCATTATTCTTGGACTGACTTGTTTGATGTGCGCAACAGGAAATATTTCGCTTTTGGAGAACAAGAAAAATAGGTTTATCTGCATTACTCTTGTGCAGTTATTCAGTGTATGGTAAGTTAATGTTCAAGAAAAAATATTAATTTTTATTAAAATGTTCTATTATTTTATGTTAATGATTACTCATTTAGTTCAGCGTTTTGTATTTAGCATGTCTCTATAGAAATAAACCTACATTTCTATGAAAATTGAAGGTTTTGGGGTTTTTTTGTGGCCCACATAAATTAAACCTTGTTTATTTGGCCCATGTTATCCTTTGAGTTTGACATGCTTGCTCTAGATAGTCTCCCTACAGAATTGATGTCATTGAACATATTTATTACATTACATATGATCATTTATAATATTATGTATTATTATATAACATTGTATATTACATTTTTACTATATATCAACATTATGTAATAATATATATATACCACACATCCTATCTAATAAAAGAGAAACATGGTAATTAGCCATACCTCCGCTACCCTTCCCATTGGCTAATCAGGGTGATATGCAAATTAACTGCCAACCAGGATGGCGGCCGGCAGCCAGGCAGCTTGAAGTGAACATGAGGCTTACTTGCTTCAGTGACGGAGGACTCCAACATTCCCCGCCTGCTGCTGCCGGCCTCTGAGCTTGCAGATTGAAACATTGTTACAAATATAGAAGCTAAACAAAACCCCAGAATCCTGCTTTCAGCCAGCCGGGATCTCAGAGCTGGAGTTGAAACAGTGTTTCGATTATAGAACCCAAACAAACCAGACACCTGCTTTCAGCAGCTGAGGCCTAAGAGCTGGAGCCAAGCCTCAAAGCTAACGCTGGCCCAGAATAAAAAAAAAAAAAAAAAAAAAAAAAAAAAAAAAAAAGGAGAAGTTGGGAGCTCAGTCACCCCCAGCCTGAAAACAGCCCTCAGCCCCTCACCCAGACTGGCCAGGCACCCCAGTGGGGACCCCCACCCTGAAGGGTGTGTGACCAGCTGCAAACAGCCATCATCCCCTCACCCAGGCTGGCCAGGCACCCCAGTGGGGACCCCACCCTGATCCAGGACACCCTTCAGGGAAAACCAGCCGGCCCCCACCAGGCCTCTATCCTATATAGTAAAAGGGTAATATGCCTCCCGGCACCGGGATCAGCAGGGCAGCGAGACCTCCTGGCACCGGGATCAGCGTGACACGGGGCAGCGCCCAAACCCCCTGATTGCCCTGGGGCTCTGTGTGTGACAGGGGCCAGGGCCACAACCTCCCTATCCGCCCTGCTCTGTTCATGACAGGGGAAGGCACCCCAAGCCCCTGATCGCCCTGCGGCTCTGTGTGTGACAGGGTGCGGCGCCCCAACCCCCTGATCGGCCCTGCTCTGTGCGTGATAGAGGGCGGCGCCTCAACTGCCCCCCACGGGTCCTGCTCTTTGTGTGACAGGGTAGAGCCATAACCTCCCCATCAGCCCTGCCCTGAGTGTGACAGGGTGCAATGCCCCAACCCCGTGATCCACCCTGCTCTGTGGGTGATAGCAGCGATGCCCCAACTCCCCTATCGGCCCTACTCTGTGCGTGACAGGGGGGAGCTCCACAATGCCCTGATGGGCCCTGCTCTGTGAGTGACAGGGGGTGGCGCTGCAACCTCCTCATCGACCCTGCCTTGAGTGTGACAGGGGGCGGTGCCCCAACCCCCCAATCGGCCCTACCCTGAGTGGACTGAGGGTGGCATTGCAACCTCCCGATCCGTCCTGCTCTGTGCATGACAGGGGGCGGCGCCCCAGCTCCCCAATCGGCCCTGCTCTGAGCCTGACCAGGGGCTGCACCTAGAGATTGGGCCTGCCCTCTGCCACCCGGGAGCAGGCCTAAGCCAGCAGGTCGTTATCTCCCGAGGGGTTCCAGACTGCGAGAGGGCACAGGCGGGGCTGAGGGACCCCCCCACCCCCCCGAGTGCACAAATTTTTTGTGCACTGGGCCTCTAGTCTATATATATAAAAGCCCAGCAACAGAACGACCAGAACAACCAACCAGTTACTTTGATGCATACAGACCACCAGGGGGCAGACACTCAATGCAGGAGCTGCCCCCTGGTATCAGTGCACTCCCACAGGGGGAGCACTGCTTGGCTGACCAGGATGAGCGGCTGCTCCTGTTGTGGGAGTAGCTGCTAGCAGGCCCAGGGTGAGGCCGAGTCTCGGCACCTATCAAATACTTGAGACAATCCAGACTCTGGCCTGACCCCACCAGCTGATGCAGGCCCTCTAAGGTGTGTTCTAGAAAGAGTGCAGGAGCTGGCATGGGCAGATGGCAAGAGGGGGTGTGAGTGTGGACCCTCTGGGGAGGCTGTCCTGATGGCTAAGGATCCTGGAGCACAGCTGTCCTGAACATCTGTGATGGTGTCACCGACCTGGCATCACCCATCAAGGACATTTACCGAGTGGCTTTGGGGTGCAAAGCTCTCTATTATGTTCCTCCAGGACACAGAACATGCCTTTACCCAAGGCATTAGCCTGAAATATCAGCTCAAACTAATTTCCTCATTCAGCAGCCACTCAGAGGGTGGGTTCACAGCCACTCTGCTAAGCAGGATCAGTGGGGGCTCCCACAGCTGGTGATCCCCTCAGGCCATGCCCCTACCAGTGCACAAATTTGTGCACCGATCCTCTAGTTAGTATATGATGTATAATGACATCAATTCTGCAGGCAGATTGCCTAGGGCTTGACTATGGTAGCTAGGCCTGCAATGTTTGTCCACTTCCCTAACATTTGAGAGCTCAGCTTCCTTATCTACATAGTTTTCATAATAATGGAACTACTTCATGTGACCAAGCTTCCAGTTACCCATAGTTCTTCAGGTACTGGTTTTATTCATTATTCTTCAAAGATCTTTTGACCTAGTTTCTTCCAAATGTCAGAAAATATCTATCCAGTTTAAAAGAGATATATAAAAAAAAAAGCTGGGAAGAACCAAGATGGCGGCATAGGTTAACGCCGGAGTTTGCTGCTTTGAACAACTACTTCAAAAGTGAAACCAAAAGACGGAACGGACATCACCCAGAACCACAGGAACGCTGGCTGAGTGGAAGTCCTACAACTAGGAGGAAAGAGAAACGCACACGGACACTCAGAGGAGGCGCAGTGCTGAAGTCAAATTTGAGGTGCGGAGTGCGCGGAGCGGGCTGGCGGCGGAGGGCGCGGTTGGCGTTTTCAATCGGGAGGGAGTCGCAGACTCTGAGCACCAGATCCGGGCGAGTCTTTAGGGACACAGACTCAAACGGGAGAAACGGGACTGTCTGGCTTCGGTCAGAGCGAGTGCAGCTTTCTCTCCCAGCTTTGCAGCGGGTGCTGGGACTCAGAGAGGCAGAGCCCCTGGGGACAGGACTGAGAGCCACCATAACTGCTCTCTCCGGCCCACCCTGTTGATCCTGTGCGACCCGCCCCGCCCAAGCCCTGCACAGAGGCATTTGCTGGATAGCCTCAGGCAAAGGCTAGATTAGCACCTCCCTAGAGGACAGAAGTTCTCTCTCTGCTGACACAGGTGATTCTCATAGCCACTTGGCCTGGAGGTCAAACCCTCCCTGGAATTAGCTACAACAATCAAGATTTAACTAAAGACCACTAGGGGGTGCACCAAGGAAGTATAACAAAATGCGGAGACAAAGAAACAGGACAAAATTGTCAAAGGAAGATATAGAGTTCAGAACCACACTTTTAAGGTCTCTCAAGAACTGTTTAGAAGCTGCCGATAAACTTAATGAGCTCTACACGAAAACTAATAAGACCCTCGATCTTATATTGGGGAACCAACTAGAAATTAAGCATACACGGACTGAAATAACGAATATTATACAGACTCCCGACAGCAGACCAGAGGAGCACAAGAATCAAGTCAATGATTTGAAATGCAAGGAAGCAAAAAACACCCGACCGGAAAAGCAAAATGAAAAAAGAATCCAAAAATGCGAGGATAGTGTAAGGAGCCTCTGGGACAGCTTCAAGCGTACCAACATCCGAATTATAGGGGTGCCAGAAGATGAGAGAGAGCAAGATATTGAAAACCTATTTGAAGAAATAATGACAGAAAACTTCCCCCACCTGGTGAAAGAAATGGACTTACAGGCCCAAGAAGCGCGGAGAACCCCAAACAAAAGGAATCCAAAGAGGACCACACCAAGACACATCATAATTAAAATGCCAAGAGCAAAAGATAAAGAAAGAATCTTAAAAACAGCAAGAGAAAGAAACTCAGTTACCTACAAGGGAATACCCATACGACTGTCAGCTGATTTCTCAACAGAAACTTTGCAGGCCAGAAGGGAGTGGCAAGAAATATTCAAAGTGATGAATACCAAGAACCTACAACCAAGATTACTTTATCCAGCAAAGCTATCATTCAGAATTGAAGGTCAGATAAAGAGCTTCACAGATAAGGAAAAGCTAAAGGAGTTCATCACCACCAAACCAATATTATATGAAATGCTGAAAGATATCCTTTAAGAAGAGGAAGAGGAAGAAAAAGGTAAAGATACAAATTATGAACAACAAATATGCATCTATCAACAAGTGAATCTAAGAATCAAGTGAATAAATAATCTGATGAACAGAATGAACTGGTGATTATAATAGAATCAGGGACATGGAAAGGGAATGGACTGACTATTCTTGGGGGGGTGGGGAAGAGACTGGACAAAAATCGTGCACCTATGGATGAGGACAGTGGGTGGAGAGTGAGGGTGGAGGGTGGGGCGGGAACTGGGAGGAGGGGAGTTATGGGGGGAAAAAAAAGAGGAACAAATGTAATAATCTGAACAATAAAGATTTAATTAAAAAAAAAAACAAAAACAAAAAAACAAAACAAAACAAAAAAAAGCAAACGAACTTTATTTACTTCCTGAGAACAAAAAAGCACTCCCTCCATCTACCGTGGGATAGAGGGGGAAAGTGCAGAGCACACTGACAGTATTTCATGTAATATGGGCACAGCGTACCTTGTAATTGCCTTACCTCTAATTGAAGCCTTTGGAGAATAAACAGCGTGATTCACTCAAAAATATTTATTTTGTACCAGTATATAAGGCAGACACATGCCATTACTATTTCTTTAGTAGATCAGTCTGTGAAGCAACCTGGTTGAGAATCGACCTATGAACCAAGAGGTCCCAATTCAATTCCTGGTCAGGGCACATACCTGGGTTGGGGACTGGATCCCCAGTAGGGGGCATGCAAGAGGCAGCCCATCAATGATTCTTTCTCATCATTGATATCTCTCTCTCCCTCTCCCTTTTTTTCTGAAATCAATAAAAGCATATTTTTTTAAAAAATAAAGTCACTGGAGGAAAAATCTATGTATGACTAGGTTGATTATAGCCTAAACCTAAAATGTCTTTCCAAATCTTGAAATCATGAGGATTTTCTTTATATTATAGTTTTAAAGGGAGTTAATTTTGGAATACCTTTTTAGGAGAAGGTAGAAAACAGTGTGCTTCCACAAAGTTTTAAATGGAAATTTACATAATTTTCATTAAAAGCAATTATGCAATATTTTTGGAGAATGAGAAGTATTTTGAACATCTTGCTATATTTATTATTCTAATTATATTTGTGTTGCAAAGAGTGACTAGTACAACAAAACAATGAAATACTTGCATTATAATACCCTCAGGAAAAAGTCAATTTGTAGTTCAGCAATTTGTTTTTCCCTACTCTGTTTAATGAACAGCGTACACCCATGATATTAATGTTCAGTGTTTCTGAGGGCTGAAATCAAATGTATATTCTAAGAATTTTAAATCCACTGCCTTTCATTTTTTGATAAAGAACCTAAAGAAAATGCATCCTATAGTGCATAAATGTTCAGTGAATTTATGCATTAATTAGAGATATCTAACCTTCTTGATTCTGCAATCCAGCCAGACCAGCAGAATTCAGTATACATGAGGATCAGTAAAGCTCAAAAATTACTCTTATCTAAACAATGCCTAGACACACAACCAAAACCTCTTACCCACTAAAGGCAGTTCTGAATACAGATTTAAAATTCAACTCTCTCACTGATATTTATAACCCAAATCCTTAGTCCAAGACACAGCATAAAGCACCACTCAGTTCTTTTCCTTCCCCTATCCTATCATACTCCATCTTAGAATACAGACTTACATCAACTAATTCTTCAACATCAACTACAAAACAAGTTAAAGATGTGTCCTACAATCTGGTAAAATAGCACTCTCATGTTTTTTGTTTTGTTTTGTTTTTTGTTTGTTTGTTTTTTGCCCTTTAACTGATGAATTAAAAAAAATCCCATTAACTTTATGAACTCAAATTTCAACTTGGCTATTTCAAACACTCAACAATTCTGTGCTTAAGTTCACTTTCACCTGAACTCAGCTTTCATTTGGAGCTTAACTGTTTACTAAGGATGCTTCAGCCACACATTCTCTTAGTTCCCTGACTATCTCAGTCCACTGGGATGATCAAGGGAATGATTTTCTACAAGTAACCCAAACCTACTTGATGTAGTTCAGGCACAAAGTGAATTGTGGAAACTGAGAAAAGTCATTTCCTTCTGATTATCACTGGCCATCATCACAATGCTAATGGCAATGGGTCAATTGCATAATTTAATTGGTAAATATTCAGAAAAAAATTTTTTTGAAACTTGAAACTTCTTGAATAACTTATATTCTTTTTCCTATTCAACATGTAATTTGCTTCTCTGAGAACTACTTTCCCCTGAATGTGTTCTTTTTATTCTGACTTATTTATTGTTCTCTCTCAAAGTGATTTGCCTATCAGAAGTTACTACTATATTTGTTTTCCCTAATTCACTTAAATGGCCATAAGCATGGCTTTTGGGATATGACCGCTCTCCCTATTAAGTTTCAGTTATTTTCCATATTAGAATCAATGGGGGAGACTTTTAAAATATCCATTAAGTCAGAAACTCCATGGCCTGGGATGGAGAGGTAAGGGAAAATAAGGGTGTGCCTTATTTTAAAAAATATTTCCAGGTGACTCCACCATCAGCAAGTTTCAAAATTAGCTGTGTACTAGTATATGGTCACAGTTCTGTGAGTAATTAAGGGTAGAGAACTATTACTGCTTAGAAAGCAGGCTATCAGCACACTAATAGTATATAATACTAGAGGCCCAGTACACGAAATTTGTGCAAGGGGAGGGGGTGTGTGTGTCCCTCAGCCTGACCTGCACCCTCTCCAATCAGAGAGCCCTCAGGGTATGTTCTACTGACAGTTTAGGCCCACTCCCCATGGTTCTCTGCTCTCTGCGGGGCCTGCCAGCTCCACACCCCAGCGACTGCCAAGCAGGCCGTACTGGGTGCTGCTTGCGAGCTATACTTGCCTGCTCCCGGGTCGCTGTGGCGATGGCCAAGCAGGCCGTGCAGTGCTGGGAGCTGCCTCCTCCCTGCTGTCAGTCTCCACGGAGGCGTTTAGGTTAATTTGCATACTCATTCCTGATTGGCTGGTGGGCATCATGAAGGTATGGTCAATTTGAATCTTTCTCTTTTATTAGTGTAGCTAAAGTACAATTATATAATTGTAGCACATACGGGGAATTATCACCCAAGAATATAAGGGTGGCCATATTTGCATTTTAGAAACACAATCTTAATAGAGTTGTCAAGGAATACCTGAAGAGTGGGAATACTGGAGAAAAGGACATCTATTTAGGAAAACTTCTAGATTTCCAGGTAAGGAAAAAGAACAGACAATAAGATCAGGAAAGTTGGTTTTGTGATGAAGATAATTACTTGAAATTTTCCTTATGTTTTTAGCAACTACAATGAACAACAAAATTTTGGAAATTGAGAGAGTAAAAGATGCACTGATTGGTAAGTCGTTCTGTGTATTGGGAGGAGATTCAGCATGAGATGTCATGAATTCAATTGTGTATTTAATGTATAAAGTTTTAAAGTATTTACCTACCATGGTTTCCCAGTGGTTTGAAGATTTTTAATTTTTGTATTTCAATAGAATACTTTAAAATATCTTATGTTATTACTTTTCCTCTTCAAGCATAAGGAGCATATTATTATAGGCAGATTCATGACTGAATGTAGGTGGAAGAAAAATAAAAGACAGACTCTATATACACAATGAAATAGTTCCATTGATTGTCAAAATGTTCTGACTATAAATGAAAATATAGACTTACACCAATTTCTCCTGAATTTTCTCTAGTGAAAAATTTCCATAATTTATATCACTGCCAAAGGTCCTAGTTGAATAAGATATTTCCAAGTGCCTCCTAACCCTGGTTATTATCTGCTAATCTCTTTCTAAATTAGAAATGAGAACTAATTCACTATCTTTCACATGCTTTAGTCTAGCTCAATTATTTGCTTGTCTCTTATGGTATTACCCTGAAATCCAGTTCCCATAATTCATTAACTAATATGCCTGGGAAATGGTGCATTGTAAAATCTCCTCTTTCAGGTTCACCTTACACAGTAGCACATAAAATAGTTGGATTTTCCTAAATTGTAACAGTCTTAAATTTATACATGGATACAGGTTTACATGTGAATATCTTCTTGTAACCAATACTGACCGAGATACAGAAAACATCCTCAACTAGAAATTTTCTTAGTCCTCCTGCTGTTCCCTACATTAACAAGGTTAGCCACTATTTTGCCCTCTATCACGTCAGGTGAATGCTGTTTTGAATTCCATATAGATGGAATCTTTTGCTTCTTTCTTGTCTGACCCTTTTTATTAATATCATGTATGGGAGATTCATTTGGGAGGCCTGAAGTATGTGTGTGAATATATATATATTTCAGTAAAAAAATTATACCCTCCAATAGGAAAATAAGCAAATTTTATAAACTTACAGATGCAAAACAATTGTCAAATTAACATATTAAGATATAAATATATGATGGGTGAGATAGTGAAATTCTCCCAATATATTGACATATGAAAAATAAGATAACTCTTAATAGTTAAACTAAAATACACAAAATAGTCCCAGCAGTTATATCTTTGAAAACACCACCAACAACGAACCAAAAACAGTTACTGTGCTGGCTGTATTTATACTCATAAAAAGGAGAGTATGTTGAATGTAAAAAGTGGCTACCTAGCTAGCGTAGAAAAGACAAGGAAATTTGTAGAGACAAATTTTGGCAGTGTTACTACAAATCCTCCCAAGTATAGAATGGTGCCCTTTGTGCCTGATATGCTTACATCCTTTGCTAATCTTAAATTATGAAGATGTCAGAAATAGTGCCAGTAAAAGAGGAATAAAATTAGACCCTACTAATCTGAATGCCTACTCAATCTGCAATATGAATCAAATTAGATAACACATATATAGGGTGTCCTCAAAAATATATGCACACACTTTGAATAATTGTAAAGGCAATGTTTATTAAAATACATTTCATTTTTAAAACTGTGCTATCGGTTGTTAAAGTGCATATACCTTTTCGGGGATACCCTGTGATATGTCTACATGGAATAGAATCGCCTTTTTGAGTTGGCACCACTGTCTGTTATGTCTGACAGTTATAGTTCTGACAGATAATCAAATTGACATTCTTAAGGGGAGTACCCTTCTGAGGCTTGTTTGCATGCTAGAATCACATGTCTGGTAAACTCTGTGACTCTGCCATGATGGACCTGAATCAGCAGCTGAGGGCTCACCCCAGTTTCGTTTACCAAGATAAATGCACCCTTGGAGGAACTGGTTAAGAAGATCACCCCGTCACCAGCCTTTCCCTAGAGACTCTTCTTGGGGTAGCTGATACCATACTCTGTGCCTGTCTATTCGGGGAAGCCTGGTGAAAAAGGCAAATTACAATTGCTTCTGGGGGAAAAAATATTGGGAGAAATTTTTCAATAGGAGTCTACATTCCTATACTTCTTTTTCTAGAATAACCTTTCAAGAATGCTTTTATTTTAAAAAATGTCTCAGAGATAATGTCTCCCTCTGGGTCAGAGAACAGATTTTGTTCCCCCGCCCTGGCCAGAATAATAAAAATAATGTGTCTCTTCTGGGGAAAATTTGGACTAGTTTTTGGCAGACATCGGATTGTTTGCAAAGGGTGCTTTAGTCATTTCCACTCTACAAAGACATATGCTTCTAAAAACACTGCATTGTACAAAATTATGCAATAAAAGCCACAGAGCTTATGGAGAATGGGGTTAGATGCACAGCGCTCAAAACTGCCATCAATGTGTCATTAACAACAACAACAAAATAGCTGCGTAGTAAAAAATGTAGCACAGTTGTAAGCATAGTACATAGAAAGAAACGAAGACTACACATAAATACGACATTTCACCTGGAAAATAATCAAAGTTTGCTTGTGGATGTGTACACAATGCTGTACCCTCTGTGTGCAAGAGGAAGAGAATGGAAAGTAAATAGAAAATGAGTGAGGGAAAGAGAGCTAAAGAGAGAACAGAATGGAATAATACATAAGAGGTAGAGAAGAAAGGGGGAAATAAAAGAGAGGGGGGAGTGACAGGCCCAGGCGGCTGCCAGAAGAGTTGTAGCTTCATAGTTGTTGCCAAGTAATGGAAGGCAGATTCTGTGCAATCAGACAGGCAATTGTAAAGCCAGATGTGGGCGAGTGCTGTTCCTTCTTCCACGGCGTGCTTCCGGATGCATTATTGTTTTGTGTATTTCTAGGTGTCTTGATTCAGCTGTGTGCAGTTTTCTGCATTCACTTAGTGATTCCCACAGATGAAACCACATGTAACCATGCAAAATCTGTGTTATGTTCAAACTGTTCCCTGATATATCCACTTGTTTTAGGGAAAAAAAAAGTTTTTCAAAACAAGTGCTATAGCAGAACTGATTATATTCATCATAAAAAAGGATGGAAAAATGTTGATATGTTTGTATAAAACCATCACCATTGTTGGGAGGAACAATATTATAATTAAATAATAAACCTAAGTGTCTTCTGGTAAAATAAAACCAAGAGTGCCTTAACTATGAAAACTAGGAGCTCATTTCAAAACAATATTGTCTATAGCAACTGAAAGGGAGAAGTCAGCCACACTTTAATTATTAGGCAATACCCACTTTATACTTTTTTATTCTACTGTCATAGTGAAGAAGAAACGATGTTACGATGAATAAATTTCATCATTTTGTTTAAAATCGGGAAGGAAATTATACACAAAAATATTTATTTTAATAAATTAAAGTCATATTGTGTTTGTTTACACTTGTCTCATTTATTTTCCTTAAGAGAGTATTTAAATCATTAACCCAAAATAGTTTTTTCAGTAATTAACATGTTGAGAGAAATTTCCTAATTTCTGCTGCTCACACATTTTCATAATATAAAAGAAAATCGCCTTTAAGGTCATGTCTGTTTCAGATTCAAATATAAACTCTCTGGTAACTTTAATTTGTTAATTCAAGGATTCTAATTTGTCATATTATAATCATCAAACACAACAGGAAATAAAGTTGAATCTGATACATGACTCTTGACAATTTTAGCCCTATACACCATCAACACGAATTGTAACCTAATAAATCTATAGTCAACACCCCTTCATCTCAACTCAATTAGCAAGAGCCCTTCACTTTTACCTGGTGCCCAGTTGCCTTCAAATAGTCTGTGAGAGCAACTACTGCTACACGTCTGCTGAGATTATACAAGTGTGAAGCCTGCTGTGTCAGTTAGCAATCACTTTGAAGGAAAAAAATATATATATATTGGCACTGGTTCCTGTAGTAGACACATTGTACATTTCACTTCAGTTTCAATTTCATTTGGAACTGCATGAGATTCAAACCAGGTGAAAAATCATTTCATTATGGCCCAGCAGGGACACAGAATAATTTCACTGATGCCCAGCTGGTTTGAAAAATGTGATGACTGGAAAGCGGGTAGGTATTGCATGTCAGCAGCTTTGGAAATCAAAGCTTTACACATCTTGATTACATTTATATTAAGATGCACAGTAAGGTCACAAGTTGTCCCCAAGTTTAATGATCATACTGTACTTCAAGAACAATCTCGTATTTATGGTTAGTAGTACTGTTTTGTCTTACCTTCCATCAGCCTCACCTGATAGGTAATAGGGTATAGGGTAGAGAGTTCTACAGTCCACATTCCTAAGTCTTGAGCACACAAGATGAATAGTATAATCCATTATTTTCCACATCACCTAAAAATTCTCCTTCTGTATGTCACATCACTTGATGTCTACATCCAACACTTAACAAAATGCTAGTAGTCCTGAAATTTTGATTATTTCACTTGTTTGACAATTTTTTTTATTAGTGGACATGGTCCTCGAAATAAATGATTATCTCTTCCTTCTCTTTTCCTTTCTCTCTACTGCTTTTAAAGTTATGTAAAATTAAGGTGAAAAAGTTAAATGCACATTTAAGATAAACACACAATTAATTCACATATCTATACACTATTAAATCCCCATTATATTAAAAGGACAAAATAAACTAAGGTTGATTTCATTTGACATACCTCTCTTCTATTTGGGAGTGAGCTATAAACACATACTAAGTTCATGAATTATCTAACAGGCATAATTGCTAGCTATGTTTTGATTGCCTGAAAGCATTGGAAATAAAGATGGAGCCAGGCAAACAGGAACTATCACTTCTTATTCACTTTGTATTTGTAAATTTATATAAATCTATTAGAAAAAATATAAACCAATTATTTTAATTTATTTTATACTACAGTCTACCACACAAACCATGTAAAACAATTAAGAACAGCTTCTATATTTAAAAAACCTCAAAATGTGTACCCTGTTATCTAACTATCATAAAGGTCACACTCAATCTATTTGTCTGTATCCCTTCATATCAATAAACTCTTTCAGACTATTTCCAGCGATCTGTCTCACAATTCCATATCTCTGAAGCTTAACTTTTTGAATGTCACATGAATTTTTCTTCAAGAGTATTTTTAGGAATACATTTTCAACTGATTTCAAGTCTTAAGCTCAAGTCTTAATTTCTTAAATATTTTTTGTAAAGTTCTCAAGTGCTTTCTCATCCTTACTCTGAATTAAAATCTCCCTTATTAATATTTACTTGTCACATCCTTCTTCAACATAAATTCAAGAAATATTTGTTCAGGGCCTACTATGTTTCAAGCACATTAATAAGTGTTGGGTAGAAAAGTGTATATGACAAGTTTCCATTCCCAAGAACTTTGCAATGACTATAAGGAAGTTGTATTAGTATCAACATAGATTTGGATCAAAGTAGAAAATCTGGTCAGTTCTCCAGCGGGAGAGGAAAGAATTGTGAAATCAGGCTGTACATGGATGGCAATTCTAGCACTGAGTTGAAAAAAAAAAAAGACTGTGCTATCTTTAGGGTCAACTTTCTTATCTGCAGACATGAACCGCATTTTATACTAGAATCTCTGAGTGGCCAGTTCCTTCCTAATTAACTTATTCAGGTCCTTGCTCTTTCCAAGAAAATGTCAGCAATTTAAATGCTGACATTTTAAAGGAACCAGAGCATTTTGACATCAAATCAAATATATTTTAATTAAAATTAGTCCATGAAATGTCACAAAGATAAGTGAGACAAAAGAGTCTACTTTTCTTCCCACAGTTGCAACACATTGTTTAATAAAAGAAAAATAAATAAATGACTGTGTGTAAGAAATTATGTCACTGTCTCTGACTGGTTAAGGAGAGGAATGGAGCAGACTAAGGTTGCTAGTGTTATTATCATAATTAGCTAGTTATTAATACTAATCATAGGAAGAGAGCAAGGGGGAGGCCAGACATTATAAGCATGGTCATCTGGGCAGAGTCACCAGGAAGCTGCAAAGTCGCGCTCCCCAGGAAAGCACCTGTCCATTCCCTGTAGATACTGGGGGAAGGGATCCAACAAAAGGGGAGGTAGCCGCATGCCCAGAGACCTCGGGTTGCCATGGGGGAAATACTTTTCTGTCAGTTGAACCTTGGAAAAGAGAATTGGCTAGGGGAGAGGGGGAGGAGCACTGCAAGCATGTGAAATCCTGAGGGGTTAATTGGTTAAGCCCCTAGTTATAAGTCCTAGAGTTCTCTGTCTCTTGACTTGCTCTTGCCTGCTTGCTCCTCTTTTGTTCTGTTACCCACACTCACTAGGCTTCTCGTCATAGCCATTTTGTCTTAAGCAGACGCATGTCCCACTCTCCACCCAGGATGCTGGACTAGACCAGACTTGAATATGGGCGGAGGCTCTGGGCAATGGCCTTAATTCTTGCCCTGCTGAAAACAAGATTGGCCATTTTCCATGATGGGATGGAGGGAAATGTGATGTTGGCAACCCAGGGGTTTAATTCCACAGAAATAAAGATCACTCATCCTCCTGTATGAGTCTCAGGAAATTCCTTTCCTTGCAACACTGGGGGAAGAGAGAGGGCACCCCACTGATACCACTAGGATTTCTTAATTTGTTGGGCCAGTGTAATTAAAACCACTTTAATATAACATTCAATTTCTAGTTTTGACTTTTACCCAGCAACAAAATCATGCTAAATCACAAACACATAAACATAAATGCTATCTAAAAAATCAGTCTGATTTCTGGAAAAAAAAAGTTTAGAAAGTCATAATGTCAAAACAACCAGCAGTTTTATAAAATGAATGGATTTATCTTTGTGGCAAACTCATCGTACATATTTTTATTTCACTTCAGATAGGTGGAAGTCTATCCCAAACCCACCTCCCAACATGCATCAGGGCTGAGGAATGCCTGCCTAGATCATCACAGTGGAGGTGGGAAACAGCAGGACGAAGACTATGAAACCTACCCATCTGAGTGCTGTGGATAATTGAAGCTCTGCTGTCTTTGCAAAAAAAAGTTTCACTTTATCTTACTTTCACATACATCTGCCATTATAAGTTCAAGAGGCCGGCATTCTATTCAGACCTTACTTTTATACACAAGCATTGTTTTGGAATATTTGAGTCATAACTCAGGAGAAGCTAAACCCGCCTGACACCACATGGTAGTATAAGGTATGTGACCTCTATCAGGATACAACTGTTCCCTACACTTTATATCTAGTAAAGTTTCCCCATTTGTTTTTCACTGATTCACATAAACTCATTTATTCTTACTTCAAAATATCTCAGCATAATTGTCAAAATTGCATTGTTTTAATACAGGAAAATTTAGAAATTCATTTATTGAACATTTTTCATATGCATATGGATTATTCTCATTCTGTTGTGAAATGTCTCCACACATTTCAGTATATGTTATTGGGTTGTTTTATCCTTTTTATTGAGTTATAAGAGTTCTTTATGTATTCTGAATTCAAGTTCTTACTGAATATGATATTCCTGTCCTTCATCATCCTCATATATATGAAACAGTTCAGTTTAGTCTAATAGTATTCTTTCCCTTTAATGTAAACTGTCTTCGAATTAGGTTGAATTTTGTCACAGTTTATGCAGAGAATGCCTGATTATAAAATTAAAGAGCAAATGGTGTTAAGATTTCATAGGATTGTAAACAAAGCCTGGAAATTTAGAGTGACAGGATATGGAAGATCATTCTTTTCAGAAGTAATATCTCCCCCACATACACATAGCATTCTTTCTTTCTGCCAAGGAGCAATAGAATACAGTTATTTATTATAGAACTGTATGATACATTTAATTGTTCTTCCTTTATTTCAGAGGTATGAGGCAAAGTAGAGAAAAAAATCAATTTTGATATACGAAGTTCTAGATTTTTTTATGTTTTGCTATCTAATTTCCCTTAGGTACAGGGAACCTGTTCCACTAGCTAATTGATGTACTAAACTCCTATAGAAAAGACAGTGAAATGACATATTTTATGTCTGGAAATTGACAAATTATATACCTACATTATGGAAAACACACATTTTTACTTGAAATTGTTTGAAGAAAAATTTCTTTATATTTTTAGTATTCAAACTATATTTTTTAAAGAAATGTTGAAATAATACTTCTATAAAATTTAATATCTTCATTTTCAGAAATTTTATTTTAAAGTTATATCTAACAGCTCAAGGGAAGTTGAATTGATGCTGCTTTCAAATATACTTTCACTAAAAAATAATGCACTTGGAAAAAAATGATATTGGCTCTTAACTGAATGCCTTCTTACACCTTGGAGGCTTATTTATCTTCTCTTGGGGACTTGGTGGAGCAGATTTCTATGGAAACAGGGAATAGATGCTCTCAATGGGTCATTTTTAGTTTTGATTATGTCATTAAGAAAATGCTATTGTGATTAGATAGTCAATGAAAAGGAACAAAGTGTTGATAATTCCCTTTAGTATAGAATGTGGTTTAAAATAATTGTGCTTAATAAATCATTTTCTCCATAAGATCATGTCCATAAAACACATGCCCAGACACTTTTACCGTAACATACGGAGTGTATCTGTATCCCTTGCATTTCTAGTCAAGACTCTCCGAAGCAGAATGTGCCTGGTGATATGGCAAGATTTTTTTCTAGGAAAATAGGGCCAATTGGACACACTAATAGATTCAACTTAGATAGTTTTCCAAGAGGATTTCTACTATCTATTCAGTATTATCCTAAAGCTGTACTCTGTTCTTAGGAAGATTGGAAAACCCAAGTTTAAGTCTCTTCAAACCTGTGTAATCCCTGCTCTTATGATGTCTGCCCTTTAGCTTTCACAGATCTTGATCTCTTCTATGCATTTTTCATGTTTTTGAGGTCCTTTATGCCAGTAAATATTATCAATAGCTATTAGAGTTTAATGATTAGTAATCAAATTTTATATTGGTTGTTAATGCCATAAAACAAAGTAATAAATAGTCCTGATAATCTATGACTGCTGGCACATCAGCCCTCTAACTACATAGCAGTTTCAATTATGATCTTGACACAGGGAATCAGGAATGTGAATAATTATCTCTCTCCATAACATCAACATCACATCTCAACCTTATTAACATTTTATTCAATTACTTATGGCCAGAGACTCAAACACGTTTCTGTTTGATCTCAAGGACAATGACTTATACCAATTATTCAAACCGCCTTTAAAAACTTCAGCGTTTGACACACTTATTTTACACATCAGAACACAGTTACACAACATTTACTTTTTGTGCCTAAGATTGATAGCACATCTAGTCATGACCATAAAACACTCAAGATTGAAATTTCTACAAGATTTTCAAGTTCCCACCTTAATTCTCTGACCACAAAATACAGATTTTTATATCTCCTTTGTCTTTAGACTTCTTTCTAATTTTTCCTTGATTGTTCCTGTTTTATTATTGAAAATAATTTTCCCAATGCATCATTTTATTCTGGAGGTCATCCTGGCATACCTATTGTAGTGACTGCTGGCAGCCCTCAATATGTACTCTTCCCTTCATTCTGAGTTATTAACCATAATATTTAGCTGACAAATGTCCACTAAAGAATGAATATTGAATTTCAATGCTTCTTTTGCTGATAATTTGAATCTTGCATTAAATTCAGGGTAATGATATAAAAGTGATATGTGTAACTTCCAGAAAGATTCTTTTAAGGGATCTTATGTGTCCTTTTGTTCATCCTTACTTATTATGGATGCAGATATGATGGAGGACCTTGGGCAAATAGAAATGTTTTGACTGTGAGGAAACAGCTGTAAGTGAAGGAGAGCAACTTGATAGAAGGAGGCAGGAGCTTTGATATGAGTGATATTGCTCTACAATTGCTGCCCTCTCACCATCAAATATAAACCTCTGTCTTGCTTTTAACCACAGTCTGTTTTGTTTCATTTACAATAGTCTCTTTAGTTTTTTTGATGATGATCAATTTCAGCTAAGTCTTAGACATATTAATGAATCATACAAATAGCATGATTAGCATGATCTAAATTCTATCAAAAACTTTACAATCTAGGTAGCAATATACATAAGCGTTGAGTTAATTTCAGCATGAACTTTCTTTGTGTTAAAGTTTTAATCATATCTAAAGGGAAGTGGAAGTGAATTATACCAAGTATTGATTCAGCAGCATCAATCAATTTATAATGTTCTAATGAACAACTTGGGTGGGTGAGCTCTCTTCTGATACAGTTCTCTCTTAGTGGAATAGTGTGGGGCTGGCCAGGTACTAATGATTTCTTGCTATTAAAAAACAGACTAGCCTTGACCGGTTTGGCTCAATAAGTAGAGCATCGTCCTGTGGAGTGAAAGGTTCCAGGTTTGATTCCAGTCAAGGGAACATGCCCAGGTTGTGGGCTTAATCCCCAGTGAGAGTGTGCAGGAGGCAGCCAATCAATGATTCTCTCTCATTAATGTTTCTATTTCTCTCTCCTCCCTTCCTCTCTGAAGTCACTAAAAATATATTTTTAAAAATAGACTAATCTTTTGAGTTATTGGATCACTTTGCCAATAATCAAAGTTCTAATAATCTTAACGACTGCTGAAAGCATTTGACTGAAAAAGGAATGCAACAATAAGAATAAGGTTGCTGG
Source organism: Myotis daubentonii (assembly GCF_963259705.1). Classification (NCBI taxonomy): domain Eukaryota; kingdom Metazoa; phylum Chordata; class Mammalia; order Chiroptera; family Vespertilionidae; genus Myotis; species Myotis daubentonii. The sequence continues at coordinate 97,728,089 of NC_081843.1, read as the reverse complement.
AAATTTTGTTTTTCTTTTTTTCTATAGAGCAAATATTGTGTATTTCGAGTGCTTACATGCATATAAAATATTGTGCTCATTTTAAATATATTCTCAAAATACAAAATGACAGCTCCTAACCATGTAATCTTATATATTCACATCAATGTTATAATTGTATATTGTAATAACTTTAAATTCACATTAATATTGTTTTATTACTAAATTTTCTGGAGTGAGATTTTTCTCTCTCTCATATCCCCAAGGCACCTAGAAGTGAAAGGGAAAGAGCAATAGCATCACAGATAAAAGAGCAGGCAGGCCCTGGCTGGTTTGGTTAGAGCTTCGGTTAGACTAGAGTATTGGCCTACACACAAAGGGTCAAGCGTTCCATCCTAGGTCAAGGGCATATACCTTGCATTAAGATGACATGTTAATATTGAAATATGAGGCAAGAGAAACTGTATATAAATTGAAGTCTTGAGTCAGAGGATTCTATAAATTAGATGAGGAAGGGCTATCGAGAAGAGAGGGTTAAGTAAGATAGTGGTGACTGGTGTTCTAAAAGCAAAGACTGGGAATAGACAGGACATGATAATAATGGGGGTGTAGGTTAGAGAATAATTCTTACAATAGGTAAAATAGCTATTCCTAAAAGCCATTCTTTATATTAAACTAGAATAGGTTCTGATCAAAAGTGATAAATACAGAAAATGTGAAGACAATCTCCACTGACACCATCAATACAGCTTCAGTTTGTGAAATCCATTGAGCACCAAGAGCTACTGATTGTCCTTAGGGTGCTACAGGCTTCATCAGGCTTATCTATGAGATCATCACTGTTCTCTATTTCCTACAATACTTGTAAGGCTAAACTGTAATTTCCTATAAAAGCCTCACTAACTTTTGTGACATCTACATACATGTCTTTAATCCTTACAATCTCAAATAATGTAACACAATGATCATTATGTCATTTGTAAAGAAACATTATCACAAACCAATAAAATTAAGAAGTAAAGCCGGGGTATAAATTGTTATTAATATGAAGTATAATTGGAAAATCAAAATAGATGAAAATATGTAGGGCATTATTTTGGAGGGAAGACACTTTATGCCTAAAATATCTGTCTATAGAAAATACTTCGCAAAGTGATCAATTGTCTAATATATGAAAGAGTAAAAGCATGCTGTTTTATGACTTTTGTTTACCAGACAAGGATGCAAAAAAGATAACGTCGCTCCATGTATTGAAGAGTAGAGAAGCTCAGAGACTTGTTAATTTATTCTCATGTTCTATCAGTCAAGAATGAGGGTTCAGGTATAACTTTTCCTTGTATTCCCCTCTGTAAATACAGCAACAGTTTCTCAGGGTCTGAAAAGTCCTTTTTCTAGCACATCTCACAGCATCATATAGAAATATGTTGCAATCATTGGCCAAGTTAGATACTTGCTTAATGTCAGCAATTTTCTTTCTGAAACCAATGTTGCACTCAGCATCAGGAGGAAATATTGAAGGGAGACTCTGTGCCCTTTGTGCTTTATATGTCCTGGGTTTAAAAAGAAAGCAACCATATTTATTGTCTTTGGGTTTTGAGAAGAAATAAGGAAGACAATGAAATATAGAAAGATTTGTATAATATGAATGTTCATGAACACTTTCTAAACCTACTACTTTGTTTACCAAGAAAATTACAGTATTTAAATAGAGATATCATTTCCTACTCTAATGTGTGAAAAATTAAGATATGCTATACGAAACATTTTAAGAGACTGATAACAAAAGAAATGTTGTCTTTATATTCTTGCTTTCATGGTTGGAGGATCCAATTTAACTAATTAGTTCTAAAAAATATTTATGGTATGCATAGCTGAATGTTTATGAAAATTTTAAATATATTTTATAGATTTTTTAAATAGTCAAACTTTGAATCTACTTTCCTACAGACTCAATAAAAACTGTTAAGAGCCAAAAAATTTCTATTGGGCTGTATTATCTTAAGCAACTGAAGTAAACAAATTGACATCTTACATAAAACATATTTTCTTCACGTAAATACCTATCCTTTAAAAATAAATAATCTTACAGCAAGTAATGCCATTTCATTTTAGGAGAACTATTAATTGAAATAGAAGCATAGGTGTTCGATAGGCCTTTAACCTACAAATTTGGGGAGGGTTTTCCTTCCTTCAATATACTCTGCCACATGTTGGCTACTGGTTTAATTTGTTCAACATAGAATGTGTCTTGCCTGTTTGCTTCATTGGCCAGTTTCCTCTAAAACCTGCATCACCACTGTCCATGAACTCTTGCTGAGACATCATTTCTTTCAGGAGCTAAGGCAAAGAATGGCATTTTACTCTGCTGCTCAGGGAGAAGAGCCCTGTATTGTCAAGTTGCAGTGGATAGCACTCCAAATGACTCTTTCAATTCATTATCATTGGACATTTTGCTGGCAACAGAGTGTCAGCCTACTTCCTAAATGTTTTATCTTTATTACTGTGATGGCTACCCCTATAGCACTGAGAGGTCCATATTAGCCTGAATCTCCTTACCTGCCTTTCAAGTCCTCCATGGGCATTTGCCCAACCCCAGCATCCTATCCCTGAACTGCCTTCAATTCAGTCCTTTTTAGTTGAATGAATTATTTTTTCACATTTTTAATCAAGCTTAATTTTTTTCTTTTAAAATGTTAAGACCATATCAATACTGTGATACAAATGTTTTTGCCAGATATAATTTAACTCTTTTTAAAATATCTAGCCTAAAATTAAAATCAAATGGAGTTTTTTTGTTTGTTTTTTACCAAATTATCACAGAACAAAAATTCTCTATTTTATATTGCCTTTTTTAATTCAAATGCAGTTGAGATACAATATTTTATATTAGTTTCAGCATGGAGGTTAGACATTTCTATAATTTATGAAGTGATTTCCCCCGGTAACACTAGTGCCCATCTGGCATCATAAATAGTTATCACAATATTACTGACTGTATTCCCTATGCTGTGCTTTACATCTCTACGACTCTTTTGTATCTACCAATTTATATTTCTTGATGGAGTTTCCTCAAAAATTAAAAATAGAACTATCTACCTGGGCCAGGCGTGGCTCAGTGATTGAACATCGACCTATGAACCAGAAAGTCATGGTTCGATTCCCAGTCAGGGCACATGACCTGGTTGCGGGCTTGATCCCCAGTGTGGGGTGTGCAGGCGGCAGCCATTCAATTATTCTCTCTCGTCATTGATGTTTCTATCTCTCTCTCTCCCTTCCTCTCTGAAATCAATAAAAATGTACTTTAAAAAAGAGAACTATCTATACTATATTTTGATTGGGAAGTGTCATTGGGACTATAGAAAAGCAACTAATCTATAGATTCAATAATACTTTCAATAGCTATCTCACACATTTGTCATTATATATTATTTTTAGAACTGTATACATGTAGATGTTTCATACACATAATTGGATCTTTTAAGGCAAGAGTCTAATGTGAAAATCAAACAAATAGCCTCTGTAGAAATCCAAAGGAGGGTAGTCTAGGAAGCTGAATCCAGATAGTCCAATTGAAAAAAAAAATAAAATGTTAAAGCATATTGATTACAAAATATACCATATCTACTCTTTGAAAAACTCACAATATGTGCAATTCATATCACGAATGTATGATGCATAGTCCATGGACACAGACAATAGAAGTCCTGTGACTTGGGAGTGGCAGGTGTGGAGTAGAAGGGGTCAATGGGGAAATAGAAAGGGGTGAGGGCATCTATAATACTTTCAACAATAAAGATAAATTTTTAAAAAAGAATGTATTAATTAATGTCCCTGGAATTTAGTACTTTTAATTTAATGAAAACTAGTAATTTTCTCTAATATATATTGTTTTTTCAGTTTAATAAATTACTTACTTTTTAACAATTGAAAAATCATACTGGGATGAATTTTTATTTGACCACAGAAATCTTCTCTAAATGGTCTGTTAGGGCATTTAACATTTCCTTGTAAATCTAATACACTAAGTTCTCACTTAATAGTGATCAAGAAATTCTGTGACTTTAAGCAAAACAACATATAACAAAACCAATTTACCATAGATTAGTTGATATAAACAAGAATCAAGTTCCCAGGCATCTCATCAATGTTATAATGAAAGGACTTGGAGTGCAGCAAAGTTATCCAAGGACTTCCTGTAGTTTTTAGTTTCATTTTAAAGCTTGGCTTTCCTCTCCCCCCATCTCATTATTTCAAACTCCCAGTGGAAAGTTTGGTGACATAAATAGTTCATAGGAGTTAGGTAGACTCTGGAGCATACATCCAATTGCACAATTGCCTCCTATTGAGTCAAGGGTGGGCAACTTTTTGTACTCCAGGGTATAGTAAACTTAACACAAGAAGCACATGGATATAAAAGTTGATTGGGTTGAGTGGTGGCTTGCTTAGATATTCTGTACTGTTCTGTACTGGACCAGTGAGCCCATCTCCAGCTGCGTAAGTGTTAGCTGACACCAGTTTACTCCAGGGGATAGCCTTGTCTGATGGAAGTCTGTGCTCAATAAAATGTATGTATATGAATGCCTCTTAAGCTCTGCTTCTAGGAAACTCAACCAGGAGGCCCTCATTAAGAAAACTAAGCAACATTTTTTCCCCCTGTAATCCCTATACTTTTCTACTTTTCTCTGCTTTATGGTTGGGGGAGATCATTTGTTTTTCCTTCTCTTATAGTACTCAGTTAACATTCATTCTTAGCTATGGTCTGTCAGGGATTATTTTGTTTAATCCACACAGTAATTTCAGCAGATAGGTATCATTATCATACATTTATTTGTTTGTTTGTTTCACAGGATAATGTATCTGAAATTTAGAGACTAGAAATATTTGCTGAGGGTCATGTTTTTAATAATCAGTAGGGTTCAGATTTGAATCTAGATGGTCAGATTTCAGAGAATAACCACACTCTTATATGCTACAGAATACTGCCTCTTTTAATAATTCAGGGAGCCTGGTGCTGTTGAACAGCTGGACTTATTACCAGCTCCTCCAACAGTTCATTTAGATGCTGATCAAATCACCATTTCAAATCTTCAATTACAGGGCAGTTTAGCAAATTATAATTCTATATATGTAGAGAATGTATATAAATATATTTTAGATTTCTATGTAAATTCACTGAAAGTCATCTAGCTATGCAATGTTAGGACAATTATTTTACAGAGGCAGAATGAAGATGCCCTAAGGATTTTAAACAAAAAGCAAAAGAAAAATTTGGAGTGGTAGGAGTAATGTTAGACACTTACTCTGTCCTTTATACCTATGTACCAAGATAGTGCAACTCTGTGAATCTTTAGTCTACGCTGACTTGGTTCCTTGCTTATGGTCCTCTCTCATCTATAGTGCGATCTAATTCTACCAGTTCAAGTAATCAACACAAGTCTACAGGGGAGGCCAACCAGTGAACTCTATGCTCTCTGCTTTTATTTTTCTTAATTGTTTGCTTTTTTTCTATCCAAAGATAGGGAATTAATGTCCTGATGTTTACTCTCATTCACAATAATGGTCCATTGTTTAGGAAACTTTATGCACTTACTAATCTTTCATCATAGTTAATTCCTAAGTGTGTTATTTGTAATATTTCTTAGAGAATTCTGGCACTGCTTCTAAGCTTATACTAATGTGTGGGTTTTTTCTTGAAGTCACTAAATTTTTAATGCATGAATTAGATAATGTTGGTCTATATCTGTATTATCTTCGCTGTTTACATAGAAAAGCACAGGGACAAATCCAATATTTTTACTTATCGCAGCACATTCCCTGGCAAGTCCTCAAATTTCTCAGTGTTGTTTGAAGGTCAAAAATTAACAAATAAAATAGGAAAAAAAGATATTTGAAAGTTATTTTTTTAATTTCATTACTGACTTTTATTGGAAAGAATACAAGTTTATATGAAGATTATAAATTGTTCCCAGAATCTTTACATCTTTCTTCTGCCAAATTGTGTTTGGAGCATTTTTATGATATTAATTGTACAACAACTTTAATGAGTATTCTTGTTTGCAGCTTGTCATCATTTTTAGAGGTCATTATGATTTTGTCATGTTATTTCAATCACTTGTTTGCATAGAAAAAATGTTATTTGTATAATTTAGTGAAATGAGGACATTAAAATTAAAATAAGGATATTAAAATTAGATTCTTGGGGGAAATATACTGTATTCCTCTTGAATGAGTTGCAACTCTGTTCAAGCTTCTAAATATTTTTATTATAAAATAATTGTTTTTATAATAGGCATTATATTAAATAACATTTATATTGTTTTTTTAAAAAATTTCTTTATTGATTAAGTTATTAAACCTGTCCTTATCCCCACATTACTCTCCTATCCCCCCGACTCATGCCTCAACCCCTGTTGTCTGTGTCTATTGGTTAGGCTTATATGAATGCATATAAGTTCTTTGATTGATCTCTCTCCCTTACTCCCACCCTCTCCTACCTTCCCTCTGAGGTTTGATGGCCTGATCGACGTTTCTCTGTCTCTGGATCTGTTTTTGTTCATCAGTTTATGTTGTTCATTATATTCCATAAATGAGTGAGATCATGTGATATTTATCTTTCTCTAACTGGCTTATTTCACTTAGCATAATGCTCTCCAGTTCCATCCATGCTGTTACAAATGGTAAGAACTCCTTCTTTTTACTACAGCATAGTATTCCATTGTGTAGATATACCACAGTTTTTTAATCCACTCATCTACTGATGGGCACTTAGGCTGTTTCCAAATCTTAGCTATGGCGTGTGGGACTTCTTTCTTTAATGAAAATAGTCAGATAGTAGCTATGGATTTGATAACTTCAAATTTAAATATACACTTCTTTGATATTAAAACCAATAAAAAATCATAAAGACCTACAGAAAGCATAGGGTTATCAAGAATAAGAAGTTTCAAAGTGTAATAAATAAAACTACTGCCTATATGTTACATATGTATTACACATATAAATATGTTTATCTATATATATATATATGTATATATTACATGTGTGAGCGTGGGTACATATGTGTATATATATTTATCCTAAATCCCTCTATTATTTTATAATATACTATTGAGAGATAAACATTCATAATAAATCAATGCTTATGGGTAAAATATAGGTATGTAATTATCCCATATATTATTTTTTTTGTTTTACATTAGAGTAACACTAACGAATCTTCAAATGCAACAACTTATTCCCTGAATGTGTCAGAATAATTTATAGTCACTGGGAGGGGGCATGCCTTTGCCATTAGTGAATTCCAAAGAGTATATTTCAATGATCCAAAATAGAAAACTTCTATATAAAATAGGTCAAAAACCCTATTCCTGGACATTAAATGATTATCTATGATAAATCTAAATCTCTTTAATGGTCATAAACACCATGAAATAATATAACCAAACTTTAAAGTTCAGATTTAAATAGACAACAGAAGGATTGTAGAAAGAAGAGGTTCAGAAAGGGAGCAAAAAATGGGACCTAATAAAAAATCGCCACTTTCTAAAATTATGACTATGAACAAATCATTTATTCACCTTAATTCAGAACTGACTCACAGGATGAGCTTCCCAAGCTAGAGTGGTGCTACTTCACTCAAACAATTAGGGCAGAAATTTCATTTAAAAAATGACTAAAACCAGGTAGGTATTTCATATATTGTGTCCTGTCTGAATTCCCTCTTCACCAATTTCTGTTAACTGGTTTCCTTTTGTTTTTGATTTACTATCAGGAACTTTCCTGCATAACATATAATTCATTGTAACATCAATATGTGAATAAATATATATTAAATTAATATTGGTATTATAATCTAGTTACCTCTAACTATGTGAATAAGGTTTCAAGTTTTCTGTAAGTCTTTAAACTTTACTGTACAGACTTCTTCCATGTAATATAATTACATATGGAATGGGAACAGGATCAGTAAACATAGTATTGGATGTGTGACTGAATTAATTGGCCTTTTTCCACATTTGAAAGTACAGATAAATTAAAAAGTTGATCACAATACAAGTACTAAAATGTATTTTTCAGATTTATTATGAAAGGCAATTATAATCATGTAAAATTGGAGAATTCAAGTTCCCCATATTATCATAAAGGCATCATAGTAAGCAGTTGGAAATCCATAATAACCTTGTAGAAGAATTCAAATGCTAGAGAAATTAAAAGTCTATTGAAATATATAAAGGAGGAATAACCTAATTTTCTTTACTTTATCAGATCTTTAACAGTAATTTAATGTGTAGGTGTACTCATCCCTTATTTTTTGCTTTTTTTAAATAAATGCATTTGCATTGATTTCAGAGAGGAAGGGAGAAGGAGAGAGAGAGAGAAACATCAATTATGAGAGAGAAACATTGATTGGCTGCCTCCTGCATTCCCCACATATGGACAAATGCTATTTTTTTCTCTTATTAATGGTCACTTAGGAGCCATATTGCTATTATGATTTAATATTTTAGCCTACTATATCATATCAATCTAAAAGGACAGAATCAGGGTTTGTAGCTTCCTTAATGATTTGATGATTAAATGAAATCCTATCACTGTCTTATGTTTAGCAACATTTTGGAGAATTTTTTTAATCCTCCTATGAATAATTCACAATCTTTCTTTTCCAAGCCAAGCAGAGTGATTTAGTTAATGCTCTGCTGAGTTGGTATTTTTGAATTAATTTTCTTCTGGGAAATTCTGTCAATAGAGTTCTTAAAAGGATTTGTATTAAGCCTTTCACAGATACTCTGATATTAAAATCATGTCTGAGTAAACAGGTGTATTCTATGTAGTTGAAATCAAATGTGACTGTAAACATGCCCACCTGCATAATCCAATTTGTTATTCCCTTGAGAGCTGATATGGTCAAAAGGTGCTTGGCAATATGGCTTGGAAATGGGATTATTTGCAGGTTATTTGTTCTCCAGAAACAGTGTAATATCTGCAGATGGATTGTACTTTTATTTCCTTAAAACGGCTTTGATCAGAGAGTGACTGTTTACATTCTCATTTCCTGTTTCTTATATTGTGTGCATGCAGATTTAATACATTGTTATTACAGAACTGATTATAGGACCAGATCTTAATTTGTTTATAATTTCTCCTTTATAGTCATTATCTTAATGATTATAGCCAAGCTATGTTTTATAATTTTAAAAAACTGTTCTAACTGTAACATCACAAGACTTTCAATTATTCTCATAACATCTGTATTAGGTAAATAAAAGCATTCACTAACAACTATAAGTAATAACCAGGAAGTATGTGGTCAAACCAACGTGCTAACTGACATGAAATTACAGAATGTGCATTGAAATTGATCAGCATTGTCCCAGTCACATACAAGTGGTTTTCAATTGTCAGAGTACCCTGCAAAATGTATTACAAATACAAATGCTCAGGCACATACCCAGAGATTATTTTCTCCCTCCCCTCCCCTCCCCTCCCCTCCCCTCCCCTCCCCTCCCCTCCCCTCCCCTCCCCTCCCCTCCCCTCCCCTCCCCTCCCCTTTTCTCTCCTCTCCTCCTCTCTATCCTCTCCCAGGTTTCTGTCATCACCCAGATGTTCAGCCAAGGTCGAAAATGGATCAAGATTAGAATGCACCAGAGAGATGGAGTGAATTATCAGTGCCCACAAAATGTCAGTGGCTGATTGATTTAACTGAAAACTGGTTCCTGGCATTTTAACTGATGTTCCTCTAAAGGTATAAGACAGAGTTAACATATTGAGATAAAGACAAAGAGGGCGAATCCAATTAACAGCAAGAGGAAGGAATGAGTATTGGCCACTAGACTGATCTTCATGAAAGGAGGACTGATGCCTATTTCAAAACATTTAGAAGCATTTTGAGTGATTGAATAAATAAACAAATAAGCAAACATTTGTTTTCTCTCATCACAGCTTCAATATGTGGGGTTGAATTAGAAAGAGAAAAACAATTTTATGCTTTCCATTTTTAAAAAAATGTTTAAAATGGCAATACTTAGCAAATTCCAATTTCAAATTCCTTTTTTAATTATTAAAAAGAATAATTATTAGGGAAGGAGTAGAAGGGTGAAAGAGAAAAACACTGATTTTTTTGTTCCACTTGTTTATGCATTCATTGGTTGTTTCTTGCATGTGCTCTGACCTGAAACCTTGGTATATGGAGACGATGCTCTAACCAACTGAGCTACCCGGCCAGGGCCAACAAATTTCAATTTATGTAACTATTCTTTCACAATGGATAAAGGAAGAATTTCATAATAATTGGCAAAAACTCTAGACTTAACAAGAAACTATTATTATTAGTACCTTATATTATTTATGCCAAATAACATTTTCATAATTTAACAAAAATAGCTGATGTTATGATTCAGACATGCAATTGAAATTGTTATGCTTGAATCTATATGATATATATTTCTGAGAAATACTTTCTTATAAGAAATTCATAAGTAACAGTAGAAATTATATAAAATAGAGAATGATTTGTGGAAACCATTTAAACTTTGAATTAAGAAAACTGAATTCTAATACTTTGCTACAAATTATGAGTTATCTTATCTCTAAGGTAGGGGAAATATTACTTGGCTAGAAGTATCATTCAGAGGATCAAAAATCATGAAATAAAACATCTAGGCTTGGGAGCACAAGAGTCTCTTCAGAGAGACCAGTTAGGAACTTTTGTGATAGATGGAACAATTATGAAAACTTGAACTTCTGCTGCAGATGGTGAGAAGGCATTGCCGAGGGGGAGAACAAATGAAGGATGGAGATAGGTTTGCTTTGACATTTGTGACTCAGTAGTGTTCTACTACCTGACTTTGTTCCTTGTTTCTTGATAATTCCTCAGGGGGAAAAATACGAACTAGATTTTCCAGTGAGATGATTATGTTTCAAGTGCGTGTTGGGTATCGCTTGTATTAGGAGGTGCCGGGGTCCAGCCCCAGCGGGTCCAGGGGTCCCCAAAGGCGTGGACGGAGTCGGCGAAGAAGGAAGGACACGGAGACAGCGTTCAGTTGATCAGCAGCCTAGTCAGGATCTCCAGCCAAGTTCTGGTCTGGATCTCCAGAGAGGGTCTGCTTCGGATCTCCAGCGAGGTTCTGTAGCCATGTTCCCTCGCTAGGTTCTCCAGCCAGGTTCTGTCCAGGCTCTCCAGTCAGGTTCAGTGTCCAGGTTCCAGTCAGGTTCTCCTGCCAATCTCTGTAGTCAGGTTCAGTCCAGGATCCCTTGCCATGTTCTCCCGCTAGGCTCTGTCTCTAGGCTCCGAGGCCAGTCCCTCTCCAGGATCCTCCGGCATGCTCTCTCCAGCGAAGTTCTCCTGTCTCTAGGCTCCGTGTAGGTTCTGTCTTCTTGATTCTGTTCTAAGTTCTGAGTGTTTCTGTCTTGTTACAACTGTATTTATACCAGTTGATTCAATCCTATCAATCTCTATTACAAAGGTTAGGGCGTTTCTTATCTCCATTCCAGGGAGAAAAGATTATGTAGTTTAAGCATGATTGTTCGTAGTTAAAGGGATTAATTACCCGCCTGGCACTTAGTTGAGGGGTTTTATTCCCTCCCTAACTTCAGGGGAAAATCCCTACCTGGGGATTCAACCTTTCTCGGAGAGGTGACTTTGGTTAAAACACAGCGCCAAGAAGGTGAGCAAACATATTAAGAAACGTATGCCATATATGCCAGGTCCCTTGAAACAGCAAGGATGGACCGGCTCCCGGCAAGGAGGCTCTATAACTAGCTGATCTTTGTGCACCCAGCTCAGCAGTGGGAGACCATCTGCCCCGGGTCCTGTTGGCCCTGCAGGCTGTGATTAGTTACCTGTTATCTGTCCTCTTTGTACTTGTAATCCTTGGTGAGCAGAATAATACCTGAGCTGGGCATTAACTCCGCACTAACTGTAGGAACAGTTCTCACTCAGAAATGGGGGTGAGAGAGAGTGAGGCCATTTCTCCGAGAGGCCTGCACCTCTGGTAGCTGCTGTCCCCACTGCAGGGCTGTGCCTTTCGCATTTTCTCACTTCACAAAAAGTAGGATTTTGTTTGTTTCATTTTGACAATCCACAATGTTTTATGCTACTTCTTAATAGAAAGTGAAAGTAAGATGTTAATAAAAAATTGTGGATGAGGTAACACTTGAGTATAATGAATACAATATTTAGTTATTTTCTTGGAAAAAAATATGTCACATGCTCCTATGACATACTCTGATGAGGGAAGGAAATGCCCAGAACTGTACCGAATACTTGAAGAGAGAGACATGGGGGAACTGACAGGGAAACTGAATCTACAAATTGATGGCTCTTGGAGAAGCCACATCTTCTCAAGGGACATCTAGAACTACCGATGGTAGAGACGTGTGCAGGATATGGTGGGAGGATTGTGGTTTGCTTTTCAACTTCTCCCTGACAGCGACCACCACCATATTGCAAGGGCAATGGGGACAACATGACAACAACCAGGAAGAACACACAAACTGACAACAGCCAGACAGCTATGAGGCCCTTGCCTCTGCAGGGGGCAGGTGCCTTTCTGGAGTCCTGTCACACACATGTCCCGGGGGTCCTATGAGCTTTTCCAGTTAAGAATAAGATCCTCGCTTGGCAAAATTGTGGTCTGTTTTATGTGAACAGAAGTCATACATTTTATAAGAAATATCAGACTAAACATATTGTTTTAAAAAAAACAACAACTGTAAAATACCCAAGAAATGCTTATATAATTGAAAAAGATTCATGACTAGTCTGTGTCCAACAAAATAGCATTTCCTGTGACGATTTCCTCCATAAAATTGCAGAGAACACTACATGAAAACGCCTGTTTCAAGAAATTCAAGACCACTCTGCAAATTCTCATGGCTGCTTATTCTAATTGGAGGTGAAAGTCGGGACTAGTGAAATTTAAATGCTAGCATTTTCCCGAAGGCACCAGTGGTTAATCTTTAATATGTAGCCTTTGCTTAGTTCTATATTTTCTTATTCTGACTAAAAGTGATCATTTCTCCTTAGAATTTACATTTACCTTCAAAATTGCTCCTTTTGATCGATACTAAATATATAATTGGCAGGAGATTAAAGATGTACAAAGATATCTTGAAAACAATACATTTTAGAACTCAAAAATAATTACAGCACTATACAGGCATCATTTTCTTTTACATGACAAAAAAACTTGTGAGCTGAAAGCACTGTCATAGATGTGCATCTAGTCAATCTATCATTCTTTTGATGAATAAATACAGGCATGCTAGGTGCTGAGCAGTATTAGGCTATGTGTCAGCAAGCCCAGTCCATCATATGCTAACATGGATTTGGGTAGATTCCTCAATGACACGTACAGGGAGCTTGCACTGGCTCTTCAGATTAGGATGCTCAATCCTTTAATGCTGAATAAAGAAGTGATGGTTTACTCCTCATCCAAATCTATCTTCTTCAAAATTAAGGTCTTCAAATGGATTCTTATTGATCTCCATATTGGGAATATGGATGTCCTTACTCTAACTTGCTAGATCCCACAAACACTCTTTGTTCTCATATTCCTAGCCTTCCATTTCTGACTAGGGCAGTGGTTCTCAACCTTCCTAATGCTGCAACCCTTTAATACAGTTCCTCATGTTGTGGTGACCCCCAATTTCATTGTTACAAATTGAACATAATTAAAGCATAGTGATTAATCACAAAAACTATATGTAATTATATATGTGTTTTCTGATGGTCTTAGGCGACCCCTGTGAAAGGGTCGTTCAACCCCCAAAGGGGTCGCGACCCACAGGTTGAGAACCCCTGGACTAGGGGGAACTGTAAAAACTTGAGATCCTAATTTGTAGTATTCGTTGTTAAATGTAATATGGGTTCTATTCCTGAGTGATGTTTTTCCCATCAGCAATCCAAAAGGTAGAACCATAACATTTCCTGGACCTTTATTCTGGTTTCATTTTATAAACCAAGTATGGCCTGTTTTCCAATTAGCAGTTAAAGTATGATATCCCATGATATCTAAATCCTTTAAGAGCAATATGTTACCCTTTTTTTTTTTTCATCCTGGAATTGTGCTTGGCCGACATAGTCTTTTTTCTGTCTCTTTTATTATGTTGTTACAACCCACTCCGGTAACCAGACAATATGATATTTATTGCTAGCTTAGAAGCATAATAGGTGTTATGGGTTGAACTGTGTCCTTCAAAAATTTATATGTGGAAGCCCTAACAAAAACTTATATGCTGTACCTCAGAATGTGGCATCAGTTGGAGATTTTCCCTATAGAAGTCATCCAGTACAATGATGTCAGTAGAGTGGGCACTAATCCAACACGACTAGTCTTAAAACGGGGAGAAATTTGGAGACAGTCATGCACATGTCAGAATGCCATGTGAAAATGGAGGCAGAGACAATGGCAATGTTTCTGCAAGTGAATGAATACCAGATTCTCTGAAAACCACCACAAACTAGCGGATAGCAGGTAACAGATTCTTGCTCCCTGAACTCAGAAAGATCCAACCCCGCTAATGCTTTGATTTCATGTTTCCAGAATCCAGAATTGTTAGACAATGAATTTCTGGTTTTTTAAGCCACTCACTTTATGGTACTTTGTTATGGCAGTCCTAGCAAATGAAGACATTAGTTAATATCATGCCTTTATCCATTAGCCAAAAATTGGAAATATACAAATAACTGATAGAATTTGGGACTATGAAAGATATTCATTTGTTTGTATTTTTCTCTTTAGGGTACAGTGTTGCTGAAAATATTATTGGAGTTCTACAAATTTTCAGTTCGTGAAATTATTTGAGTGCTTTTAAGTTTAGATAGATTTTTCTTTTCTTTTTTATCACCCCCTAAAGATGAAGACTATTCTAATCTACATAGAAAATTACTGAGGACACCAAATAAAGTTGTTCATCATGACAAATGTGACAAGATTTTGAGCAGCAAACTGATCTACAGATATATATCTAATGGTCTGACGTATTTATCATCTAAATATCTCTCAATACTTAATCATCTTTAATAAATTATGTTCTTAATGTCTTGGGCTGTGTTAATAAATTTAGAATTAATAGTTATATATTCTTGAATGGAACGTATATTAATGCTTTTAAATCTTCCATGCCTCCCTGAGGATCCAGACTTTCTATGATTCACCTTCAGGACAAAGAGACAGTATTCTTTAGAAAAGCCCAAATGAGCCCAGCTGGCATGGCTCAGTGGTTGAGCTTCGACCTATGAACCAGGAGGTCATGGTTCAATTTCCAGTCAGGGGACATGCGCAGGTTGTGGGCTTAATCCACAGTGGAGGATGTGCAGGAGGCATCAATCAATGATTTTCATCATTGATGTTTCTATCTCTCTCTCCCTTTTCCTTTCTCTCTGAAATCAATAAAAATATATTTTTTAAAAATAAAAGAAAAACTCAAATGATATCACAGCTGGCTCAGTCTTGAAGCATGCTAATGTCCTAAACAATATTTATAGATTACTAATACATTCTGCGAATCCCAGAATGAAGATTCTACCCCTTCCTTCTGCAGAGACATTTTTATTTCATCTTCTATTCATCCAGATCTGTGTATCCCAATTAAACTTTCCTCAAATCCCCAAGTTTCATGTGAGTCAGAGCAATTGGTTCACAATTTCTTTGTGTTTCGCTTCCAAGGGGACAGTATGCCCTCAATAGTTTGCTGAGGACATGCTGGTGCACTAGGAGCAAAATCAAATGGCAGGGCATCAGTACTTCCATGTTGTACTACACCCAATAATGGATGTTGACATTTTGTTCTACTAGATTTATGTCCCAGCTTTGCTCTGTGGCATCTAGTTTAACACTTGCAATCACCTATGCAATTTGTCGGTTTTCTGACCAGAAATAAAAAGGCTACTTCAGATACACATTTTTCTTTTATTTATTCACTAGAGGCCCAGTGCATGAATTTGTGCAACAGTGGGGTCCCTCGGCCTGGCCTGAGGGATAGGGCCGAAACCAGCTCTTCGACATTCCCTGAGGGGTCCCAGCTTGGGAGAGGGTACAGGCCAAACCGAGGGACCCCACCAGTGCAAAATTGAGGTTGGGGAAGGACATGGGAGGTTGGCTAGCCAGGGAGGGACCTCAGGAGGGCTCCAGGGTGTGTCCAGCCCATCTTGCTCAGTCCCGATTGGCCAGACCCCAGAAGCAAGCTAACCTACCAGTTGGAGCGTCTGTCTCCTGGTGGTCAACCACTTGTCATAGCAAGTGGTTGAGCGGCCTTAGCATATCATTAGCATATTATGCTTTGATTGGTTGAACGTATGACCAGATGTCTAGACACTTAGCAAATTAGGCTTTTATTATATAGTATGATAACCTAGATCAGCAAAATCTAATATATGTATGGGCTATCATATCTTATTAATTCATTTAATTTTCTGTTGCTTAGGATCTCACAGAGAATGCTGAAAAAAATAGTGATATTAGGTAAGTTAATTGTATTTTATAACTTAATGGAAATACTTTTGCCCTTTCACTACTAAGGAAGTGTAGCTTTCAGTGGATGTCACTTGTTAATTAAAAATATTTTCTTCTATTCCTTGTGATCTAGAAATGTTTGCACCAAAGTCTATATAGAATTTTATCAAAAGATTTCTAAATGAGTATTTCTGGTTAAAGTTGTAAAAGTACATTATTTCCCAGGCTATCTTGAAAAATCTTTGAGTAACATAAGGATTCCATCAATTTTGAAAGTGAAGGAAATGTTTATGTAATGTTGCATTTTTTATGAAATATTCTCTAAGGTACTTCAAGAAATGCAAATGTATTATTTGAATTTATTTTGATTATTTTTTATTTTCCAGATTTTTTCCCTTTGGACATATCCCAAGTATCAAACATGTATTATGATTACATAGAAAAATAAGCCCACTGACATATTTATATGTACATATTGTACAAATATACACACATACACATGTACACATATACTTATACATATATGTTCTTATATACACATTACACATATGCATAATATCTATATACATAAATATGTATATGTATACAATACACCTAAAATTTATCATCTGGGAATAACCTTCAGGTAAATACTTCTGAAAATAAATGGTGTGTACTACTTACAGCAGAGATTTTGAATTTGACAGGTATTAATACTGGCTTTGTCAATTACTAATCATGTAATCTTAGGCAAATTATTCAATTTGCTGAATTTATAACTGGGGAGACATACCTAATATATGTGTTTTTTATGATATTTAAATACAATGATGTTTGCATAGTGAGGTATAATCAATATAAAAGAAAAACAAATATTTAATGTATACAATTTTATGAATATGGAGTTATGCATACACCTGAAAAACCATTGCCACAACCAAGATAATGCATAAGATTCCCATTTTACATATAAGGACGCACATAGACTGAAAGTGAAGGGATGGTTAAGGTAAACAAGAGACCAGAGGCAGCAATGCTTATATCAGTCAAAAAACACCCTCAGTAAAAACTGTCACTGGAGACAAAGGTCCTTATCCTATGGAATAAAAAGGTAATATGCAAATTGACCGAACAGCAGAAAGACTGGAACGTCCACGACCCCTCACCCGGGCTGGCCCCACCCCCAATCCATTGGGGGCGGGCTGACCAGCAAACTGCCAGCATCCCCTCGCCCTGGCCAGCCCCACACATGGCCCCTTGCCCCAGCCAACCTGTCCCTGATGGCCCCGATTGGGGTGGCTGGACCCCACCAGTGCGCGAATTCATGCACCAGGCCTCTACTACCAATATAATGATAAAAGGATCTCCCTCAATATTAAAGTTTTAGGAATCAGGCCCTTACTGGTTTGTCTCAGTGGCTAGAGTGTTGGCCTGCGGACTCAAGGGTCCCAGGTTTGATTCCAGCCAAAGGCATGTACCCTGGTTGCGGGCACATACTCAGTGGGGAGTGTGCTGGAGGCAGCTGATTAATGTTCTCTCTCATCAATGTTTCTAACTCTCTATCTCTCTCCCTTTCTCTCTGTAAAAAGTCAATAAAATATATTTTTAAAAAACGTTTTAGGAATCAGGAAACAGAGTTGTAGAACCTGTGGACTGAGGCCTCAGAGTTAAGATAAAATACTTTTGATTGATTGTTAATGAGGAGATTCTGAACATATGAAACTTCTGGGAAACCTGTTATTTGTCTTGGACCACTGGGCCCAAGAAGTAATCACTATTGTTACCAGGGACAAGTAGCCAATTAAAAGTTTCTGTATTTGGAAGGTTCAATACAGTATGGTGTCATTGTCAATAGAGAAATGAGGTATGTGGCATTGCCTTCATTATTACAAATATTTTGCATTCTAGTTATTATTCTATTAAAAAGGTGTTTCAGGCTATGTTATTATGGTAGAATTGATTTTCACATTGTTGTTGTTTTAATTCATCATACTAGTATATGTGTTTTATTGATTTTAGAGTGAAACATTAATGTGAGAGAAACATAAATTGGTTGACTCCTGTAAGCACCCCAACAAGGGATTGAACCTGTAACCTAGCTACGTGCTCTGATAGGGAATGCTACCTGCAACCCTTTGGCGTAGGGGATGATGTTCCAACCAACTGAGCCACCTGGCTGGGCTTCACATTATCATGACATACCATGGACATGATCTCCGAAGTGTAAAGATGCCTCTTCATTTCTATTCAGTAAGTGGAGATCAAAGCCCTCAGACACATTCAGGAATCCAGCACCCTGTTCTCCTAATGTGTTAGAAGCTCTATTAGGAAATAATAAGATTTTAGCCACATTTCCACAGCATTTTGAGATTTTCAAAATAACCTTTCAAAGTGAGCCACAAAAGCTCTTATTCTAGATCATACTGGCAACTGACCTTTGTAATCTTACATACAGAGAAAAAAAATAGGAAAAAGGGAAGATGCTAAGGGAGAGACACAGTTATCTATTTCAAAATGCAGCTATACCCACAGGCTACAGAGACATCATGACCTATAAAGTTCAGGGCTGTGTTGATACTTCCTAACAATTACCCACAGCTATTATGATTTTCTCCTTTCATTACAAATGTCACTGCTGAGGTAACTGCTCCAGCTTGAGAAGGTAGAAAATTTAACAAGTCACTAATATATAAAATATAGGGGAAGGAGGAAGAGAGGCTGATGTGATTACTGCCATTTCTAACTGCTAATGGGCCAGATGAGAAGATGTTTCATTCTCCCTGAAACTATCTCATTGTTCAGGCATTTCTTACAGTATTTTATGATCATATATTTCCTTGAAATGCAGATTTTTTTTTCTTCTTTTAAATTATCTCTGAGGTGGCCAATGACCAACCTAATTATGTGATAATAAGTGTTAATGACAGTATTATCAGATGATAACTGGGCTTCAATAATGTGTCTCTTGCCGAAACCTGTTTGGCTCAGTGGATAGAGCGTCGGCTTGTGGACTGAAAGGTCCCAGGTTCGATTCTGGTCAAGGGCATGTACCTGGGTTGCAGGCACAACCCCAGTAGGAGATGTGTAGGAGGCAGCTGATCGATGTTTCTCTCTCATCGATGTTTCTAACTCTCTATTCTCTCTCCCTTCCTCTCTGTAAAAAATCAATAAAATATATTTAAAAAAAAAATAATGTGTCTCATGCTTCTCAGTCTCTTGTGGGAGTTTGTGAAGGAAGGACCTGCGGCATTCCAGATCACATTTTTACACATTTTTACATAACAGTTATGGATCAGCAATCAGGACAATGAGCATATTTGAGATATCTTTGGGCTTTTTTTAGTTTTTTCTTCTCCGAACCTAAGCACCAATCAATCCCTCCATAAAATGTGCCACATATCTTTAACATGTCACTTAATAATAGTGTGTAAGGTAATCAGAATTACAATTGTTGATGTCCTAGTACTATAGTAAAAGTATACAGGAGTCCATGTGTGAAACATCACCAGCTTGAGCATCCATAAGCAGGTTCAAACTGTTTAGACAGAGGAAACACATAGGTTTTTGTACACTTTCTAATTGAATTCAGCAATATTAGTATTAATACTTGAAGGGGTTTCGTAAAAGTTATCAGTCAGATTGCATTTTAATTCTGGATTCATTCAGGCTGTATCTTATAGTTTGTGTGTGTGGAGAAGTGTGAGTTTTAAACAAATATTAGGATAAGTAATTAGCTGTAATTAAGATAAAAAAAACCTTTAAGTTTGTTTATGTTTTATAATCAGTCTTGTTTATATATCCCAAGTTAAAAAATATTGGGAAACTGCAACTTCCCCACCTTTTGAGAAATAAATATTTAATGCACAAACATTGTTTCTGAGGGGGAAAAAAAGAAACTTATTAAATGGACAACTGTGACTGAATTACTAAAGAGTCACAAAGGGTTCTGCTCTAAATAAGAACATTAAATGGAATATGTCATTTTATTTTAAAAGTAGAGCCTAGGTTGTAGTTTGTTTCTAATGTGGTTGCTCTCTAATATCTAATGTAATATTTAAATCTATCTTGCACATTCATAGGGCCCAGGCCAAGAATAATAACAAACACCTGTGTAATATACCTTTCAATATTTAAAAGTTACAGATCAAGTTAAACTGTAAGTAAAACACGCTTTGGTCTCTACAGATATGCCTTCTTAATAAAGGTAAGATGTGAACTCAAATTCCTGGATCCTGAGAGTTCAGCACCAGAATATGGGGGCACGGGGAGAGCAGGCTGCTCAACACTGTCCTGCAAAAGGCCTGCATACACACATGTGGGTAACTCAGTTCACCTGTCCAAGCTCAGTCAACCACTGTGACCCCTACAAACAGCTTCCCATTGGCCCCATTGACCTCTGAGCACATGGTAGGATGGCTGACATGAAAGACAGGGCTGGCAGAGAGGAACATGGGCCTGGAAGCAGTCTCACAGTCCCTTGGGGGAAGAATTCCAGATCTCTTTGTATCACAACATGATCTAGAAGTGGGGGTGGCATGGATGCCATCAGCTCCAACCAACTCCATCCCCTTGGCCTTATGAACTGTTTGTCGTCTGAGGAGGAAGATGGCCAGAAGAAGGGCCAATGTGAACCCCTCCAAATCTCAGGGCCCAGATCAGGTTCAAGACTATGGCTCAAGAGTATGGCATTACTTTCTAAAATGCATACAAATGTTCCTTGATTTACAATGGGATTGTGTCCAGATAATTCCATTGTAAATAAGAAATATTAAGTTGAAAATTCTCTTAATACACTTAACCTGTCAAGCATCATACCTTAGCCTAGCCCATCTTTAACAGACTCAGAACACTTACATTGGCCTACAGTTGGGAAAATAATTTAACACAATGAACACACGCTATAGAGCCGCGGTTCTCAACCTGTGGGTCGCGACGATCAGAAAACACCTATAGCATATCAGATATTTACATTACGATTCATAACAGTAGCAAAATTACCGTTATGAAGTAGCAACGAAAATAATTTTATGGTTGGGGGTCACCACAATATGAGGAACTGTATTAAAGGATCGCAGCATTAGGAAGGTTGAGAACCACTGCTAGAACAGAGTATCAGATATTTACCCTCTACATCACGTGGCTGACTGGGAGCTAAGGCTTGCTGCTGCTGTCCAGAAACATGAGAGAGTATTATAGGGTATATTACCAGCTTGGGGCAAGATCAAAATTCAAAATTCCAAGTGTAATTTCTGCTGAATATGTATTGCTGTCACAGCATCATAAAGCTGAAAAGTCATAAGATGAACTATAATAATTCAGGGACTGTCTGTACTGTTGTTCCTTGCTTGTTACCACAGAGTAAATTCAATTGTATCCTACTGTGTTGGAAGTATAATGACCTATAGAATGGAGGGATCATTTGTTAGCTTATATTTAACGGAATAGTGACTCCTATACAAAAAGTTTTTAAACCCAGAAAGCTCCATTTTTATTTGCTAAAGGACACTGAATCTATTCCAAGCTAGAAAAAATAAATATACTGTAGTGATCAGAAAAAGACAAATGAAGAGAAACAACAAAAAGGAGGGGAAGAGAGAGTACAAGCGTGTCATCACTGAAGCTTAGGAGGCAGACTGTAGAACCTGCGGGCTGAGGCCTCAGAGTTAAGATGAACCAAAATAATGTTGATGGATTGTTATCCAGCAGACCATGGGTGTCTGAAAATTTCCAGGGATCCTGATATTTGTCTTGGAACTTCGGACCTTGGAAAAATCAGTTTTGTTCCACGGGAAGTCATATTCTGTGTTATACTTTGCTTATTTCTAAGCCCCCAGAAGAGTTTTGTTTTGTTTTGCTTTTTTTATTATTGAATTTATTCAGGTAACATTGGTTAATAAAATCGCATAGGTTTCAGGAGTACAGTTTCATAATACATCATCTGGATATTGTATTGTATTTTCACAACCCAAGTCTTCTTTCATCATCATTTATATCCCCTTACCCTTTATCCCTGCCCCTACACCCCTTTCCCTCTGGTAATCATCATACCCTTGTCTGTGTCTAAGAGTTTTTATGTTTTTTTGTTTGTTTCTTTTTGCTTAATCCCATTATCTTTTTCACCCAGCTCCCCAAACTCTTCCTCTCTAACAGCTTGAAAGTCTGTTTTCTATCTCTGAGTCTGTTTCTATTCTGTTTGTGTGTGTGTGCTTTTTTTAAATTTATTTTGATCATTATATTCTTCATATAAATGAAATCATATGGTACTTGTCTTTCTCTGACTGGCTGATTTCACTAGCCTAATACTCTCCAAGTCTATCCATGCTGTCACAAAATGGAAGGTATCCTATATAATAAAAGGGTAATATGCAAATTGACCCTAACAGCAGAGTGACTGGGAATCACTGGTCACTATGATACACACTGACCACCAGGGAGAAGATGCTCAATGCAGGAGCTGCCCTCTGGTGGTCAGTGTGCTCCCACAGGGGGAGCTCTGCTCAGCCACAAGCCAGGCTGCCAGCTGCCAGCACAGCGGTGGTGGTGGGAGCCTCTCCCTTCTCCTCAGCAGCGCGAAGGATGTCCAAATGCTGCTAGGCCTGCTCCCCGCTAGCAAGTGGACATCCTCCGAGGGCTCCCGGGCTGCCAGAGGGAGGTCTGACTGCCAGCTTAGGCCCAATCCCCCAGGGAGCGGCCTAAGCCAGCAGGTAGACATCCCCTGAGGGTTCCCAGACTGCGAGAGGGCACAGGCCGAGCCTAGGGACCCTCCCAAGTGCACAAATGTTTGTGCACCGGGCCTCTAGTATATATATATATATATATATATATATATATATATATATATATATATATAGAGAGAGAGAGAGAGAGAGAGAGAGAGAGAGAGAGAGAGGTGAGAGGTGAGAGAGAGAGAGAGAGAGAGAGAGAGAGAGAGAGAGAGAAAGGGAGAGGGAGAGAGAGAAACATCTATGTGAGAGAGAAATATCAATTGGCTTCCCCCTGCACGCCCCCTACTGGAAATGGAACACACAAAGCACATGTGCCCTGACCAGGAATGGAACCAGCAATCTTTCGGTGCACAGGATGGTGCCCAACCACCTGAGACACACCTGTTAGGGCTAACACAACTTTTTTATCCATTCATCTATTTTTGTTGAAAATTGCAGCCTGGTATAGGCTAAGTTCGGATCAGTGACAGAGTGACATGTCTAATTTTGGTGAAAAGTTGGTAGAGGGCAAAACAGCACATTCTGTGAAAATATGTGTTGATCCCAAAGTGTTGAAGCATCAATGAGATAAGACTTTCTGGCAGAGGGAACAAACAAACACCTGGTTAGATGGTATGTTGGAATAAATATCATGCAGAGATTCTTAGAAATGTCTTACAGAGAAGGATTTCATTTAAAAAATGCTAATTGATTATCAGGCTCAAGTTTACTATGATAGAGTAATAAATAAATATATATAGAAAAGTAAGATTTTCAGATATACAACTAACTGGAAAATAACTCATAAACTGAAGCTGTAACAAGTGTTTTTTCTATAATGATTTAAAAAGAATATTTCCTTTTTAGATGTACTTTTAATGTTTTCTTAATGAAGATAAAGTAAACTAAAATAGAAAGGAGTAAATTTCCACATGAAAACTACAAACTACAAAAACATTTGCACATGCATCTCTACCATAAATCTCTCTCTTTCTCTGTATCTCTTGGTCTCTCTGTCTTTGTCTCTGACACAATCAACTCACAAGCACTTTTATAAACATACCTAATGTTCATCATTATATCCTAAAAAGAAACACACCATTAGAAAAACAACCCAGCTTGAAACCCACCTCAATAGCCATATCCTGATCTGGTTTTACATAAATCACAAAATAGAAAGAAAGAAAAACCATCAATTGTAGAAAATATCATAACAATCTAAAATATGTGCAATTCATAGGACTGGTCCATGCTTTACTAAAAAATATTCCATTATATAATGTGCAATAGTAAATTTCATTAGGTCACCTTCAAGGAAGAAACATTCACATTGATTCAATTATAATTTCCATAAATTATTCACAACTAAAATATCTGGATTTGGTTTCTGAAGATATTTATATTAGTCACCAGCTACTCACTCAGCTTAGATTAAAAATAAGTGCATATCATAAAACTATTAACTTGAATCTGGCATGACTCTAAGCGTCATTGCCTTCCTGAAAATTACATGCTGGGATATTTCTGGTTTTATGGGACAGGTCAACCAATTAAAAGTTTCTGTATTTTGTAAGGTTCATTAGCGTAAGGTATCACCTTCAATAGGGAAATAGGTCTGTGACATTTTATTCCTTATTACAAATATGCATTTCTAACAAAAGCATTGAATAGGTGTTTCAGGCTTTGCTATATTGATCTTCACATTGTTTAGACGACCTATGAACATGCCCTCAGAAGTGTAAGTAGGTTCTCAACATGCCTCTTCATTTCTACTTAGTAAACAGAGACCAAAGCCCTCAGACACAATCAGGAATCCAGCACCTTGTACTCCTAATGTGTTAGAGGCTCTATTAGGAAGTAATAAGGTGTTAGCCACATTCCCACAGTACTCTGAGTTCCTACTGCTTCATGAGATTTTTTCTAAAGTAACCTTTCCAAATGAGCCACAAAGCTCTTATTCTAGATCGTACTGGCACCTGACCTTTGTAATCTTACATATGAGAAAAAAAATTAGGAAACAGGAAGATGCTAAGGGAGAGACACAGTTATCTATTTCAAAATGCAGCTATACCCACAGGCTACAGAGACATCATGACCTATAAAGTTCAGGGCTGTGTTGATACTTCCTAACAATTACCCACAGCTATTATGATTTTCTCCCTTCATTACAAATGTCACTGCTGAGGTAACTGCTCCAGCTTGAGAAGGTAGAAAATTTAACAAGTAACTAATATATAAAATATAGGGGAAGGAGGAAGAGAGGCTGATGTGATTACTGCCATTTCTAACTGCTAATGGGCCAGATGAGATGTTTCATTCTCCCTGAAACTATATCATTCAGGCACTCCTTACAGTGTTTTATTCTCATGTAATTCCTTGAGAATTTTTCCTTCTTTTAAATTGTCTCTGAAGTGTCCAATGACCAACCTAATTATGTGATAATAAGTGTTAATGACAGTATTATCAGATGATAACTGGGCTTCAATAATGTGTCTCATTATGATTCTCAGTCCCCTGTGGGAGTTTGTGAAGGAAGGACCTGGGGCATTCCAGATTTATTTTAACACAACAGTTATGGATTAACAGCTAGGGGAAAAGAAGGTATCTCAGACATCGTTAAGCTTTATTTATTTATTTATTTATTACTTATTTATTTATTTATTTTGGGCATTTCTTCCTCAAGCCTAAGCACCAATCAATCCCTCCATGAAATTTACCACATATCTTTAACATAATGTCACTTAATAATAATGTGTAAGATCATCAGAATTACAATTGTTGATGTACTATGGTAGAAGTACACAGAAGTCCATGTATGAAACTTGATTATATATAAGTAGATTAAGTTGTTTAGATAGAGGAAACACATAGGTTTTGTACATTTTCAAATTGAATTCAGCTATACTAATATTAAAACTCAAAAGGGTATTACTAAGCTATAAATCAGATTTCATTTTAATTTTTGATTCATCCAGTCTATTTCTTATAGTTATTATTTGAAGTGTGTGTGTGTGTGTGTGTGTGTGTATGTGTGTGTGTGTGCAGGTTTTAAGCAAAAATTAGGGTAACTAATTATCTATAAATAAGAGCAAACAAAACCTTTTAGTTTTGCTTATGACTAACAATTAGTCTTATTAATATAAACTAATTTTTAAAATGTGGGGAAGCTACATCTTCCCTACTCTTTGAGAAATAAAGATTTGATGTGCAAACAGAATACTATTTTTTCCCCTGGGGAAAAATGAAACTTGTTGAATAAGCAACTGTAACTGAATTACCAAAGAATCACAAAGGCTCAGCTCTAAATAAGACATTAATGAACATATCATTTTAAAAGTAGAGCCTAGGCTGCAATTAGTATCTAATGTGTTTGCTTTCTAATATTTAACATAATATTTAAATCAGGCTTGGACAAAACCCATATAATATGTGTTTTAAATTCAAATTCATAAATCAGTAAATCTGATAAATAAAATACGCTTTCTTCTCCACAAATATGTCTCCTTAACAAAGGTCAGATGTGAACTTGAATTCCTGGGTCCTGAGAGTTCAGCACCAGAACATGGGGACATGGGGACAGCAGTCTGCTCACCACTGTCCTGCAAGAGGCCTTGTGTGCACACATTTGGGTAACTCAGTTCAGCTGTCCAAGCTCAGTCAACCACTGTGTCCCCTACAAACAGCTTCCCATTGGCTATGTTGGCCTCTGCATACATTGCATGTGTAGCTGACATGAAAGTCTGGACTGGCAGAGAGGAACACAGGTCCTAGAAGCAGTCTCGAAGTCCTTTCGGGAAAGAATTCCAGATCTCCATGTACCACAACCTGATCTAGAAGTGGGGGTAGCGTGGATGCCATCAGCTCCAACTAACCCCATCCCCTTTGCCTTACGAACTGTTTGTCCTGTGAGGAGGAACATGGCCAGAAGAAACACCAATATCAACCCCCTCCGAATCTATACAGATGTTCCTTGGTTTACAATGGGATTATGTCCTGATTATCCCATTGTAATTAATAAATATTGTTAAGGTACAAATTCACTTAATACACCACACCTACGAAACATCATAGATTAGACTAGCCCATCTGAAACACACTCAGAACACTTACATTTTCCTACCATTGGGCAAAATAATTTAACACAATGAATGCACACTGTAAAGTATCAGATGTTTACCCTCCAGATCACTTGGCGGACTGGGAGCAAAGGGTCAATGCTGCTGTACAGAATTGTGAGAGAGCATTATAGGGCATGTCACTGGCTTGGGACAAAATAAAAATTTAAAATTGAAGTACTGTTTCTGCTGAATATGTATTGATGTCAGAGCATCATAAAACTGAAAACATGTAAGTTAAACCATTGTAAATCTGGGACAGTCTGCACTGTTGTTACTTGCTTGTTACCACAGAGAGATGTTGATTTTATCCTACTAGATTGGGAGTATAATGGCCTGTGAAATCGAGGATCATTTGTTAGCTTAATATTCAATGGGAATAGTGATTCTTCTTATAAAAAGTGTTTAAGCCCAGAAACCTCCATTTTTATTCACTGCTGGGGTCCAGCCCCAGCGGGTCCAGGGGTCTCCAAAGGCGTGGACGGAGTCAGCGAAGAAGGAATGACACAGAGACAGCGTTCAGTTGATCAGCAGCCTAGCCAGGATCTCCAGCCAAGTTCTGGTCTGGATCTCCAGCGAAGTTCTGCTTAGGATCTCCAGCCAGGTTCTGTAGCCATGTTCCCTCGCTAGGTTCTCCAGCCAGGTTCTGTCTGAGATATGTAGCCAGGTTCGGTCACCAGGTTCTAGTCAGGTTCTCTTGCCAATTTCTGTAGTCAGGTTCAGTCCAGGATCTTTTGCCATGTTCTCTCCAGCGAAGTTCTTCTGTCTGTAGGTTCTGTGTAGGTTCTGTCTTCTTGGCTCTCTTCTAAGTTCTGTCTCTTTCTGTCTTGTTACATCTGTATTTATACCAGTTGATTCAATCCTATCAATCTCTATTACAAAGGTTAGGGCGTTTCTTATCTCCATTCCAGGGAGTAAAGATTATGTAGCTTAAGCATGATTGTTCGTATTTAAAGTGATTAACTACCCGCCTGGCACTTAGATAAGAGGTTTTATCCCCTCCCTAACTTCAGGGGAAAATCCCTACCTGGGGAAACAACCTTTCTCAGAGACCTTGGTTAAAACACATAGTGCCAAGAAGGTGAGCAAACATATTAAGAACAGTATGCCATATATGCCAGGTCCCTTGAAACAGCAAGCATGGACCGGCTCCCGGCAATTCACTAAATGACACTGAATTTATTCGAAGCTGAATATATATATGGTTGTGATCAGAAAAAGACAAATGAAGAAAAACAACAAAAAGGAGAGAAAGAGAGAGTACAAACATTTCATATACTCCCAGAGACCAATTTAGAGGAAGGGAAGATTTCAAGACAGTAGTATCTAAAGAATAGATGTTTCAAAATGTACTTGGAAAAATTGTATATCAAATTTAATTTCAAGATCCTGGAAAAAATATTTTTCATAAAAACACAAGACTGCTTAGAATATAAGAAAATAATGTGCCAAAAGGAATTATTGATCAGAGTAATGCATGTTGTTCCTTTAGGCTGTCTGATTAAGGCCAGTTCTTTAACTAGGGAAAAGCTAAATATCGATACCAGAATGCCCAGTATAGCTTTTATCTTCATTGCATATTACTATATTACATAAGTACATAGTTTTCAGTAACTAGAGGAAACACAAAAGTTTTATGCATTTTTAAATTGGGTTTAGTTATACCAGTATTAATGTTCAGAGGGGTGTTTTCAAGTTATCAATCAGATTTCACCTCATTAGCTAATCCTATCTAATATAAGAGAAACATGGTAATTAGCCGTAACTTCGCTGCCCTTCCCATTGGCCAATCAGGGCGATAGGCAAATTAACTGCCAACCAAGATGGCGGCCGGAAGCCAGGCAACTGACATGAACAGGAGGCTTGCTTGCTCCAGTGACTGAGGAAGCCAAGGTTCCCCGCCTGCTGCTGCTGGGCTCTGAGCTGCTCTCTAAGAAACATTGTTGCAAATATAGAAGCTAAACAAAACCCAGAAACCTGCTTTCAGCAGCCGAGGTCTCACAGCTAAAGCCGGCTCTCAGCTCCAGGGACAGCCATAGAAGGTAAATAAATCCCAGAATTAAAAAAAAAGGAAAAAAGGAGAGGTTGGGAGCATAAGTCACCCGACAGCCTGAAAATGGCCCTCAGCCCCTCACCCAGACTGGCCAGGCACCCCAGTGGGGACCCCCGCCGTGAAGGGAGTGTGACCAACTGCAAACAGCCATCATCCCCTCACCCAGGCTGGCCAGGCACCCAAGCGGGACCCCCACCCTGATCCAGGACACCCTTCAGGGCAAACCAGCCAGCCCCCACCCATGCACCAGGCCTCTATCCTATATAGTAAAAGAGTAATATGCCTTCCAGCACCAGGATCAGTGGAGCCGCGAGGCCTCCCAGCCTGGGATCAGCGGAGCCGCAAGAACTCCTGGCACCAGGATCAGCAGAGCAGCGAGGCCTCACTGCCCCTGTGTCAAGCAGAGCCGTGAGGCCTCCCAGCACTGGGATCAGCTGAGCAGCGATGCCTCGAGGCCCCTGGAGCAGCGTGACAGGGGGCAGCGCCCAAACCCCCTGATCGCCCTGCGGCTCTCTGTGTGACAGGGGGCGGGGCCACAACCTCCCTATCCACCCTGCTCTGTTCGTGAAAGGGGAAGGCACTCCAAACCCCTGATCGGCCCTGCTCTGTGCCTGATAGAGGGAAGCTCCCCAAACCCCTGATCGGCCCTGCTCTGTGTGTGACATGGTGCGGTGCCCCAACCCCCCCATGGGCCCTGATCTGTGTGTGACGGGGTAGAGCCGCAATCTCCCCATCGGCCCTTCCCTGAGTGTGACAGGGGGGAGTGCCCCAACCCCCTGATCGGCCCTGCTCTGTGTGTGACATGGTGCAGTGCCACAACCCCCCCATGGGCCCTGATCTGTGTGTGACGGGGTAGAGCCGCAATCTCCCCATCAGCCCTGCCCTGAGTGTGACAGGAGGGAGTGCCCCAACCCCCTGATCGGCCCTGCTCTGTGTGTGACATGGTGCGGTGCCACAACCCCCCAATCA
This sequence comes from Myotis daubentonii, assembly GCF_963259705.1. Lineage (NCBI taxonomy): Eukaryota > Metazoa > Chordata > Mammalia > Chiroptera > Vespertilionidae > Myotis > Myotis daubentonii. The sequence goes on along the minus strand of NC_081843.1, from coordinate 97,697,836 downwards.
GCCCTACCCTGAGCGTGACTGAGGGTGGCATCGCAACCTCCTGATCGGCCCTGCTCTGAGTGTGACAGGGTACAGAGCCCCAACCCCCCTGATGGGCCCTGCTCTGTGTGTGACAGGGGGCAGCGCCCCAACCCCCTGATCGTCCGGCTCTGTATGTGACAGGGGTGGCACCACAACCCCCGGATCCGCCTTGCTCTGTGCATGACAGGGGGTGGCGCCGCAACCTCCACATCGACCCTGCCTTGAGTGTGACAGGGGGTGGTGCCCCAACCCCCCCCCCTCGGCCCTACCCTGTGAGTGACTGAGGGTGGCATCGCAACCTCCTGATCCGCCCTGCTCTGTTCATGACAGGGGGCAGTGCCCCAACTCCCCAATCGGCCCTGCTCTGAGCCCGACCAGGAGCTGTGGGGCAGGCACCTAGGGATTGGGCCTGCCCTCTGCCACTCAGGAGTGGGCCTAAGCCAGCAGGTCGTTATCTCCCAAGGGGTCCCAGACTGCGAGAGGGCACAAGTGGGGCTGAGGGACACACAGCCCCACCAGTGCACAAAAATCCATGCACTTGGCGGGGGCGTCCCTCAGCCTGGCCTGTGCCCTCTCGCAGCCTGGGACCCCTTGGGGGATGTCCACCTCCTGGCTTAGGCCCGCTCCCCAGGGGATCAGGCCTAAGCTGGCAGTCAGACATTCCTCTGGCAGCCTGGGAGCACTCAGGGGATGTACAAGTGATGGCTTACCAGTGGGCCTAAGCCATCACTTGGACAACCTTGGCGCTGCCAAAGAGGTGGGAGAGGCTCCTGCCATGGCTGCTGCACTTGCAGCCCTTAGCTTGGCTTGTGGCTGAGTTGAGCTCCCCCTGTGGGAACACAGTGACAACCAGGGGGCAGCTCCTGCATTGAGTGTCTGCCCCCTGGTATTCAGTGAGCATCGTATCGACTGGTCATTTGCCATTAGGGTCAATTTGCATATTACCCTTTTATTATATAGGATAATTATATATATTTTAATATTAGATATTTTTATATATTTATAACTATTTTAGTAAAAGAAACAAAACCTCTTACATCTGGTGCAGTAATTAAATATTTGGATCAGATGATCATCACAAGTCTATTGCCATTAAGAATCTCATGCAAGATTTGTCCCAATAAGGCAGGTTTCACACCTGACAATAAAAGACTTAATGAACACTACTTCTGGCTGTGTGTGCTTCTGGTTACTCCAGCAATGCATCATAGAGGCACTATTGGAAATTCATATAGAAAATGTATATAATATAAATTTGCTATTTTTATATCCAATCCATTTCTAAATGTGATGTATTTTAGATAAATAATTACTTTTTGCCTGAGTAGAACATTTTTCACAGGCAAGGTAGATAGATGACTTCTTATCATTATTTGTCTATACAAAAGAATATTTTCTTAATCCAAATATACTTAGTTTTATGTTAAATCTTTCTTGAGAAATTAAGCTTAGACAATGCCCACATACAGCCTTGAGGTCTCTTAAGACTCACTAGTCACTTAATAACACTTTCCTCTTTTTGTAGAAAAGTCTACAATGAAAGAGTAAATAGAGAGATAACTATTGATTTCAGGAAAGTCACACAAATAGTATTCACTTTTCCCAAAAAATATTTCTTACTTATTACAATATATGAAATACGTAATGCTTAGAATTCAGTTGTGAAATATTTTAAAATTTATCTGCCTAATATTCTATCTTGTTATTAAGGTAGAAGTCATTTTAAAAGATATAAAAAGTGTAATCACTCTCCATGAATTGTGATCCATGAATGGTTAGAAATGTGCAAACATAGTCTACATTTGCAGTAGGCAGCAGGCCATGTATAAAACCAGGGCACCCTGCTCTCCAGAGGTGGCATATCTAAGATCCCACCCAGTTATTAAACAAAAAAAAGTTTTAGGAAGTGTCCCCCCAAAACACGCTAAAGTTTGTGTGTCAAAATGTAATGTAATTATTTTTTGAGTACAGAATAAGTATTTTAATTATTGTCATATCTCTTGGTTTCTTAAAATGATATGTTGTTAATTATTTTAAAAGAACAAAAATACCTAATATAACTTAATAGAGATATGGGAAGTAAATGAAGCAAAATTATAGAATTTCATCAGTTTATGTGTATAGAGCACCAGGTCCTTTTCATGAGAGCTAGAAGGAGCTGTGGAAGTTGTAGGTACAGCATTATTGAGATAGATGTTTACTAATTCTCCCATAGTCAACCAAACTGTCATCCACCTCATTTTGCTGATGAAGATAGTTGAGTTCCCTCTCTGGGGTTTCAAATTGAATAGATATAGAAACTTTGTCATGCTGTCCTCTCACTCATTCCTCCTCTCACTTCCATCACCTCAGGGAGCAAGAAAGGACAGCTGTCCAGACAGAGAGCTTCGAGTTTATCTCCTCCCCCTCCTTGCCGTGTAAAGGAGAGTGGCAACCTGAAGGTGGATTATAGGTAGAGAAGACCTGGATTTAAAATTCACAAGCTGGCCCTAGAAGGTTTGGCTCAGTAGATAGAGTATAGGCCTGTGGACTAAAGGGTCCCTTGTTTGATTCCAGGTTGTCGGCTTGATCCCCAATGTGGGATGTGCTGGAGGCAGCCAATCAATGATTATCTCTCATCATTGATGTTTCTATATCTCCCTTCTCTCTGAAATCAATAACAATATTTTTTTTAAAAAAAAATCACAAGATAATGGCAGTTTAGTGAGGAATCAATCACTTTCATTAAAAAATGTATCATGTCTTTCCCAAAACAGGTTAGATACTCAAGGAGTCCTCATTTTGTCTTAAAAATGAAGACTGCTCAAAATAACAGAAAAAAATTGTTATATGACAGTGTTTTTAGATGTGATGATAGGTGAAAATGGATCTAAAGTTTACTACAACAATCCAGGGATCTGGCCATCTCTGTACAAAAGGCTTCAAAAATAAAATAATTAAAAAAGAATGGCTACTCATAAGAACAACATTTCAATGTCTGTGTGGGAATTTTATTTACCTGGTAGTAACTCCTTTGTTTATTTGTTTATTTGTTGGTTGGCTGGTTGGTTGGTTGGTTTTAATGTGGGAGAGTGCCTTTTTCTGACTTGACATTAAAGTACCCATACTACTGTAGAAGTGCTTTGACGTTTAGCAATGAGGTATAATCCAAGTCATTATAAACTGATCCGGGCTAAAGAGAAGAAAAAAAAAGAAGACACATGGGCTTTCTACAGTTTCAGAATTGGGTCTCTGATTACAAAAATCGAATTCCCATATTTCTGGCACAAAATTTAAAAGTAAATTGAGATATTTGAAAAAAATTACACACATATCATACATACACATTTGATTTATTGAAACATTTCCTTCAAAATGAATGTTGTAAGACTAAAATGGTAGCCTGAAAGAGACACATGTTCAGTATTGAAAAAACTCAAAAGCTGTGGCATTGATCAATTTGAAGCTGCTCATTAATTTGACAAAGCCAAAATGTGATTATTGTTTTAAATCGGTGATTTTAATATTTAGCACTGAAAAAAAAAAGGGGAAAAATGACATGACTGTTCTACTGTCATGGAAATTGACAGTTCAATAACATAATCATTGAAAACATGCCAAGAATACAGATCAGGTGTTGAGATATTTCTAAGAATAAAAATGTTGAAGAGGAAAAAGGACTGGCTTTAAACGATTTCTTTGATTCCAATTTCTGAGCTGAGATGCAAAGAATTGAAATATAATCCTTGCATATTTGTTAACAATCTAGTTATGTTTATATATGGGAAATATATGCATGTGTGTGTATATATATGTGTGTATATATATGTATATATGCCATTGTCTATATAACATATTTTGTTTGCTTTTCCAATGCAGTTTCAACATCTACTGTTACCAGTTAAATAGTTTGAAAGTACCCACTCAATGTATGTCAGGAATATTTATCATTTAAAACTTTTGACATATTAGATAAAGTTTTACTAAATAATCTGGAAACCATAAAAATCTTAGAAGAAGCCATCGGCAGCAAAATAGCAGACATTTGTCGTAGCAATATCTTTACTGATACAGCTCCTAGGGTAGTGATGGCAAACCTTTTGAGCTCAGTGTGTCAGCATTTTGAAAAACCTAACTTGACTCTGGCGCCATGTCACATATAGAATTTTTTTGTTATTTGCAACCATAGTAAAATAAAAACTCATATTTTTGTTATTTATTTTATATATTTAAATGCCATTTGACAAAGAAAAATCAACCAAAAAATGAATTCGTGTGTCACCTCTGACACATGTGTCATAGGTTTGCCATCACTGTCTAGGACAATGGAAACTAAGGAGAAAATAAACAAATGGGACTACATCAAAATAAAAAGCTTCTGCACAGCAAAAGAAACCATCAATCGAACAATAAGAAAGCCCACTGCATGAGAGAACATATTTGCCAATGTTATCTCTGATTAGGGTTTGATCTCCAAAATTTATATGGAACTCCTACAACTTAACAAAAGGAAGATAAAAAATCCAATCAAAAAATGGGCAAAGAACCTAAATAGATACCTTTTGAAATAGGAAATACAGAAGGCCAAGAGATATATGAAAACATGCTCAAAGTCACTAATCATCCGATTGATGCAAATCAAAACAACAATGAGGTACCATCTCATTCCTGTCAGAATGGCTATCATCAACAAATCAACAAATGACAAGTACTGAACAGGATGTGGAGAAAAAGGAACCCTCCTTCACTGCTGGTGGGAATGCAGACTGGTGCAGCCAAGTGGAAAATAGTATGGAGTTTCCTCAAAAAATTAAAAATGGAACTTCCATTTGACCCAGTAATCCCACTTCTAGGAATATATACCAAGAAAACAGAAACACTAATTAGAAAGGATATATGTACCCCTATATTCATAGCAACACAATTAACAATAGCTAAGATTTGGAAACAGCCTAAGTGCCCATCAGCAGATGAGTGGATTAGAAACCTGTGGTACATCTACACAATGGAATACTACGCTGCTGTAAAAAAGAAGGAACTCTTACCATTTGCAACATCATGGATGGAACTGGAGAGCATTACACTAAGAGAAATAAGCCAGAGAAAGATAAATATCACATAGATCTCACTCATTGTAGAATATAATGAACAACATGAACTGATGAACAAAAACAGAACCAGAATCATAGAAACATTGAATAGACTGTCCAAACAATGAGGGAAGGCAGCGGTGAGGGGGGTAAGAGATCAACCAAAGGACTTGTATGCATGTATATGAGCATAACCAATAAACATAGACGGGGTGGGGGTGGGAGTGGGTGAGGGAATTTGCTAGCTTTGAGGCAGCTGGGAAGAAGTCAATGGGAGAAAAAGGAGACTTATGTAATGCTTTAAACAATAAAAACTTAAATTATATAAAAAAAGAATTTATGTAATATCCCTGGGTTTTTGTTGTTGTTTTTCTAGCAAATGGAGTTGAGGACCCTGGCATTTTTGCAAAGTTTTCATTGCTAGAAGGGTTATATTGTGCAATAGTTAACCCCTTGAACTGAAGAATTCAACTATTTGCATTACTTAAATCTTTGCAAAATACCTCATACATTTATTGTAAAGCACACAAAAGTTAACATATGTAATGCTCTTAGAAGAATGTCTGGCACACATTAAAATAAATAACTAAACATTGTTATTAATTAAGAATAAAAATATTATATTATATAGTTAATATTAAATGTGGATACCTGATATGAAAAATGGAAAAAATGAACAAAGATAAAAACAAAACAAAAACCCTTTTTTCTTGAAATATATTTGACCTACATACTGTTCCTAAACTGTAAGACATTTTTAAATCAAAGTAATATTTTCCAATTATTGAATTTCACTTGAATCTTGTCATGTGGCTTTCACGTTAAAGTCTTGCCTGCACATTTTTAGAGTTATTTTTTCAGGCAACAGTCTATGTCTGTTTCTCATTGGTCTGAATGTCAGGGATATTTGGGAGAAAAATGATCACAAGATATTATATTATGTTCTACTTTTCTTAGTTTCCTGTCTAGCACAGCCAACAGAGAGATCACTAGAACAGAATACAAAAAAATCACACAATTCATAAATCATTATATTATATAATAGTATTTTAGGTTAAATATTTTGAAAATATTATTTTTAAAAATTTAGTCATCAATGCTGATATGGATTGACAGTTCAGTAGTAACAAGTGGATATCACTGGGGAAGTAATTATATAAGCCTCAGAACCTATATCTGTATGGACGAAATATAAGGCCCTTGAAGAGATTAAATTGCATAAAAATATGAAGCTCTTACTAAATTAGTTGCTGTACAGAAATCAGTCAATTATTTTTGCATAGTTATTATCACCACAAAAATATTGTGAAAAGCAGATGTGCCGTTTTATGGAATGCTAAATTTGATAGATCACTGTCATTAATATAAGTATATCTCAATACAACAAGTTTTGTTTTTGATCATATAGTAATAATTTAATAACCACCAAATTCTTTATCCTTGGAATTCAAGAGAAGAAATGAAATCAGGTTATAATAAATATTGGCTTCAATTCTTTACCTTTTCTCCATACATCTTTTCAGCCCTGAAATTTTACAGTTCTTATAGTAATCTAAAGATTGAGTGAACTTCCTTTTTCTTGAGATCTGGGTCAATCATATGGCTTGCTTTGGCCAATAAAATTTAAATATCTGATTTAAGGAGAACCTTGAAATGTGCTTGCAAATTTGGGTGTACTCATTTAAGCTTCTATTATTGGCCATTGAAGGCATATCTACCCTCTTAGCATCAGTAGAGGACTTCTGCCTCCCCTGCATTGGCTCTTGCCTTATGCACACATCCACTGAATGGGATCACACTTTGTGGTCTACAGTGAAGGCTGGGTAATACAAAGGACACCTTTTTACTAAAAGCTTAGAAGATATCCTGTAACCATATAGCTTTCTATGAACAGAATAAGTGAATTAATGAATGAGGCAATGAAGAAACCCAATTAAGAGGTCTAGGATGGAGTCTAGAGAGACATGAACTAGGAAGTAATAACTCTAAGAGAGCTATAAACTTAATCAATAGTATTAATAATATGAAGGAAGAATGTATCCACAGAAGAAAGATGGTGTGCCCAGAGTTCAGAAAACTGGAGCCCTATTGAATCTGGCAGTGTTTATTCAATTGTGTCCAAGGGAGAGCAGCACTAGTCTATAGAAAGATGTTCAAGGATTTTTTAGTTCACTTCTGTAGACTTTGTGTGCCTACAATGTGCCATGGTATATAACAGGCACAGTGGTTAACACATGTGTGCACACACATACACACATACACACAATTCTTAACACA